>NC_029793.2:9513712-9526614 GCF_000816755.2 Arachis ipaensis | reverse complement strand
TTTAATACTTATTATTTTTATTGGCAAGTCAGCGAATTTAATAACTATATAAGTTCAGTTTGAATTTGGATCTTTTAAATTTTAAATTTTTATTTTAGAGGATAAAGTGAGATCTCTCACTATTGAATATTTTTTCTCTCATGTCTTTTTTGTCTCACCTATAAAATAAATGGTAATAGATCATACTTTATCCTCTAAAGTAAAATTCAAAATTTAGAGGATCCAAATTCGTTTAATTTATATAAACAATTTAAATAAGTATTTTAAAAAAAATTAAAATATAAGAACTTTTATTGATGTCAGCTTATTAATAAGGTATTTTGGTTTAAATTTTAGTTACAAAAATATTTATTTTAAAGTTGTAATTTTTGAATAAATTGACTCAAATTTTCTTTGAAATTTGTCACTTTCATGAATTTGTTGAGCAAGAATGTTACTTAGATTATATTTTTATTAGTTTAATGTTAATGGTAATTAATTATAATAGGAGTACATAATGATAAGTATATAAAATTTTTTACTTTTCTGTTTTTTTATTCGAAGAAATCAAAGAAACATTTGGTATACAAAAATATACATAAAAAAAGTAGAGAAATATTACAAAATATAAAGGAATGATCCTATAATTATTACAAGTAAATAATAGTGTTCTTGTACGTGGTAAATAGTAATATAATTATAATTCAGTAATCTTGATAGCAATATCAAAAAAATTATTGTGTAGTTAGTGTTCAGTGTTTTATGGTGTATGATATGTTAGGTAAAAATAGAAAATAATAATTTTGTATGTGGTAAAATGTGTGTCATGTATGTTTTGTGAAAATAGTAGTGGAGGGCCAATACTTCTAGTAGATAAAACATTGTGTGAAAATAGTGGTAAAATATTTTCAACAAAAATAAAAAATATTTTTCACAGAACAAAAAAAAAAAGTAGTACAATAAACAATGATCTCTTTTATTTTGAAGTCAAAATATTTTTTTAATGAAAATAATAAAATAATTTAAAAAAAAACAAGTCATATTTATTTGTGTTTTGGTATGTACCAATTGAAATTAATTAATATTAGTGTTATTGAACTTTATTTAAAACTAAAACTAATAATTTAATATAAGTGCAACTAATTTATAGTTTAAAACATTTTGTTTTTACAAATTATTCGAGGTTTAGCATAGCGACTTAAACCTGTTTAATAGAGTTGTAAGATTGAAGGGTAAAATAATTTTGTGTAGAAGCAAACTCATTAAGATCAGAACTTCGACACTCATAATACAAAAGTGATTCATATAAAATGTACGATCCATTGAACATGTTTTTTTTATTATAATTTTATTTATTTTATATTTTGATGACAATTTTTATCGATGGCCACAAGATACCAATAAAATGGTCGAATTTTACTTTTTTTTTAATATTCAAAATTTTAATTTTTCGAGAATAATTTATTCTCTTAAATAATTTTTTGATTGAAATATAAAATGTTATTTTCCATAAAAAATGTAGGCATCTGATATTATGATGTCAAGAAAATAAAAAGCAAGATATAGAATTATTATTATATTCCATTATTATGTTTATTGTCAAATAGCTCATGCATCCTTTTAATTTATTGGCATTAGAATTATTTCAGAAATTAAAAATTTATTTCTAGGAATATATATAATAGAACAACCCTAAGCTAATTTATTCGTGGAAATACTAAAAGTAATTTCTAACCATTTGAAAATTTTAAACAAACAAATTTTTATAATATTTAAATTTATTATTTCCTAACATATACATAAAAAATAATCATTAAATTAATCACTCATATAAAATATATATTAAAATATAAAATATACATTAAAAATATATAAACAACACTTATTTTTTTAGTGTGTACATATAACAATTTTTATATTTGTTAACCTTAAAATAAGTGCTCACTTATTTAAAAAATACAATTTTGGAATAATTATTACTATTTGGAAATAAATTTGTTTTAATTTGACTTTGAAATATTTTATTAAAGGATTATATTTAACCTATTTTTTCTTTGAAATTGTGTATATTTGTGTTTAAATACATCTTTAAACTATATATAATTAGGTAAATATTTACATTTTATTTTCATAAGAAGATAAGTGGATATGAATTTTTAATGTAATTATACATTTTTATCGTTTTTTTGTTTTGAAACTCTTTAAAGAGATTTGGCATTTTGGCTCTGATCCTTGTATTCACGGCGGTGGTTCCAACAAACTCTTCCATTTCTCGTGACTGCCAGCTCTGAATTTTGCGGCGCAAGAAATACCTTATTTTTTTTTTTACCTTTTTTTATTGAGGGAAAAAATTAATGAAAAAGTTTAGAGACAGCAATTTTATTGAAATCTGGCCAACACTTAACCAACAAAAATAAAGTAAATAATCTCACATTTTTAGATAAAATCTCACACCATTAAAATTACTAATAGTCACTAATTAATTAATAATTACAAATCACAAAATTTGTTGGCCTAGCACTCCTCAAAATTAATTATTAAATACTTTAGCAATAGATATACTCATTTCCTATTATCCTCTCCTACAAGATTACGCAAAAATATAATAAAATAAGATAAGATAAAAATGCTCTTACATGACACCCTACTACTGCTAGTGCTAGGCTTTTGGTAGAACTAGCAACTGCATATGCCAACATTCTGTTGAAATACTTTGCTATGTACTTCAAAAGTCTTCAATATAATCAATTCCAGAATGGGTTAATAAATTTACGGTGAAACCATTAAATTCTTTGACCGTTCTTCACCTTGAATTCTTTCAGCGTTGTTGAGTTACGTTACACACACAAAATTGTAACCACCTAAGAAATGCTATTGACGCTGAAATTCCAAAATTAATTTTAGTATAAGTTAGCTTTTTTCACTATAAAATTCAATATATAAATAAGCAAATTAATTTGAGTTGATTTAATAATTAATTTATTAATTTGTTTAAATAAGTATCAAAATTCAAATTTTAAATTGTGCATACAACAATTCATTCAAAAAACAAATTCTTATATGACCGATTAATTTTTTATCGGTTAGACCGGGAGATGCTATGTCCTATATAAAAGCAAAATTAAAATTTTAGGGCTGCCAAAGTCCCTTCCCCAGTTCCCCCTTCTCTTCAGGACTCAATTAATTATAAGTGTCACCGTTCTTTGTCATTGTCTGTGCATCTTAAGTTATTCATAAAAAATGTAGATTAAATTATAAAATTGAATAATATACATACACTTTTTTTTAAGATATTTTCTTATATGCCTAAATTTTCAACTACTTTGACACAAATATAAATAGTGCAATCTACTTTTTTACCTCTTATCTTTTAGACAAGTTAAACACAAATTTTGTAAACACCTTAGAATTTCTCTTTTCCTAATCGTATCAATGGTTTCAAGTTCTAATTATAAGACAGATTTGGTGTTGACGAGTCTATTAGCCCCTCTTGTTTCTTTGTACTTTTAGGATAAAAAAGGTACTTTTTTTTGTTGCAACAATAAATATTTGGCCTAAATATTTATTTTATTTTTTGAATTGTTTATTTGTGTTTCTAGAAAAAAGTTAGGTAAAAACAAGGGTAAAAAACATAAACAAGCCAAAGGGATATCAAATTTACACAAATAAGCCAAAGCAAAATCTGATTCATCAATCAACCAAAGGACATTTCTATATAGTTCGAACCAAATAGGTTCGAACTCATTTTCCAAGTAATTCGAACCAAATAGATTCGAATTACACATGTTCCCATAGCCACATAATTCGAACCACCTTGGTTCGAACTCAACCTCCATAATTCGAACCAAATAGGTTCGATTTACACGTAAATTAATTCGAACCAGCTTGGTTCGAATTACACAGACCATATTTCGTACTAGCATGGTTCGAATTAGTGAGGAGGAGAGCTGTATATATATGGTGTGAAGGTGAGTTGCTATCATAAGAGTGGGGTTACATGGCTAGTGAGGAGAGTTTCGCCGTGTTAGTTCACCACAGAGGATCCATTAAGAAGAAAACTCGTTCCGGTGTGAAGTTCACTGATAAGGATCCTCTCTGTATTATCGTCACGCCTACGACGAGGTATGAGGACCTTGTTAGCTCTGTACTGCTGAAACTCGGTCTGGAAGGTGTGAAACGGGTTAAGAAGTTTTTTTTATCGATTTCCAATCACGGTGCTCCAGAACACCGTAAAGTACGATTGTTTCACAATCGGGAGTGATGAGAACTTGCAGATCATGTTTCATTGTCGCTGGCAGTTTCCAGAGGTTAGGACACCAGAACTGTTGGCAAAGTTGGTTGACGCGGTGTCTAGCTCGGGGGGTTCGAACCGGAATACCACCACTTTAGCCACGGTAGCCGGTTCTAGCTCCAGACCTGCCGTTGCATCTTCCTCCGTCCTTGCGTACGAGCCACCCGTCCAATCTGTCGCCTCCCCTTCGTTCACTGTTGATCTCATCGGCAGTGTAGGCGACGAGGTCGGTGAAGGTGGGTATCTGCCGACATCTTTACAGTGTGCTGCACCGGCTGGGGTTGGAGATGGATTCTTGGATGATCCAGAGGACGATGATGTCGAGCCGGATATGATTGCTGATGACAGTGGCGATGATGTTGGAGCAAGTGAGCCTGCTGGGCCGGGCGGTGGTTCTAGCTCTGGCACGCAGCAGTACCCTCCACATTTTTCCTCTTTGGACTTGGATGCCATGAGGCAGGAGGGGGTTGCTGGGCAGCCGGCTGGATTTGGCGCTAGAGATGCTGAAGGGTCTGCAGGTCTGACAGAGTTTCAGGTTGGTCAGCAATTTCCGGATAAAGAAGAGGCCCTGTTAAGTGTCAAGACTTACAGCATTCGGTGAGGGGTACAGTACAAGATCGTGGAGTCTGACTATCGCCGGTATGTGGGCAAGTGTTCTGAGTTCGGCAATGGGTGCACATGGTTGATTCGACTCAGTCTCCGACAGCGCAAGGGGATTTGGGAGGTCAAACGTTACAACGGACCGCATACTTGTCTCGCCACCTCCATTTCCAGCGACCACAGGAGTTTGGATTACCATGTCATATCGGCATTCATTATGCCAATGGTGAGGGCTGATGCATCCGTCAGCATCAAAGTGCTCATAAATGCCACCGCTGCACACTTTGGGTTTAGGCCGACTTACAGGAGGGTCTGGTTGGCGAAGCAGAAGGCTGTTGCCCTCATCTATGGTGACTGGGATGAGTCGTACAACGAGCTCCCAAGGTGGGTGTTAGGAGTGCAGTTGACGATGCCTGGTACTGTTGCAGTGCTAAGGACGAGCCCTGTTCGTGTCGGTGGACAGTTGAACGAGTCTCGAGCTTATTTTCACAGACTATTCTGGACCTTTCCACCATGTATCGAGGCATTCCGTCATTGCAAGCCCCTAGTTAGTATTGACGGCACCCATCTGTATGGCAAGTATGGGGGAACGTTGCTTGTCGCGATTGCACAGGACAGGAACTCCAACATACTCCTTGTTGCATTCGCATTAGTCGAGGGTGAGAATGCTGAGTCGTGGTCCTTCTTTCTCTCCCACCTACGTGAGCATGTGACACCGTAGCCGGGTCTGCTGGTTATCTCGGACAGGCATAACGGCATCAAGGCCGCCCTTGAGGCTCTTGACGGAGGCTGGTTACCTCTGTCTGCATACCGGGCATTCTGCATTCGACATGTTGCGGCAAATTTTGCCCTCACCTTCAAGGGCAAAGACGCAAGGAGGCTACTTGTGAATGCGGCGTACGCTAAGACCGAGGTCGAGTTCCAGTACTGGTTTGATATTCTTAGGACCAAAGACCCGGCGATGTGTGACTGGGCTAACCGGATTGAGTATTCCTTGTGGACACAGCATTGTGATGAGGGGCGTAGATTCGGACACATGACGACGAATATATCTGAGTGTGTGAACTCGATCCTCAAGGGTGTCAGAAACCTTCCTGTGTGCTCGCTAATCAAGGGCACATACGGAAGGTTGGCCGAATTATTTGTTCGCAAAAGGAGGGAGGCTGAGGCGCATATGGGTACCAGACAACAATTTAGTCAGCACTTGGTGAAGTGTATAGAGGCCAACTTGAAGACGGCTAGGTGCTTCACGGTAACTGTGTACGACAGGGATAACTCCGAGTTCATCGTCGCAGAGACAACTCCGACTGGTTCTTTCTCACTGGGTACCTACAGAGTCTCGCTTGCATCTCACACATGTGACTGCGGATACTTCCAGGCACTTCATTTTCTGTGTCCCCACGCACTGGCATGTTGTGCCTACTCACGGCTTACATGGGAGCCTTACGTTCACCAGGTGTATCGTCTTAGTTCGGTCTTCAGTGTATATCAGATGGGTTTCACACCTCCCATTCCGGAGGGTTTCTGGCCACCATATGACGGGCCGACTGTCATCCCTGACCCCAATAAGAGGCGTGCGAGAGAGGGTCGTCCCAGGTCCACTCGGATACGGACCAATATGGACGAGGCAGATCCGAACCGGCCAAAGAGATGTGGGCTTTGTCGGCAGCCCGGCCACACACGTCGGAGTTGCCCACAGCTCGGAGGAGCAGAGCACACACGGGGACATGATTAGGTGTATTGGTGGCTTTGGTACTTTTGTTATTTCAATTTCGCGTTTAGATTCCACTATTATTGGTTTTCTTGCTTGTAGTTGGTGACTGATAGAATTTGTTAACGTTAGTGCGATGTACTTTGAATGGGATTTTAGTTAATGAATATGTTCTGTCACCGCAGTTTTAAACGAAATGTATGTCTAATGCACACCGGCAAAAATAACTTTACGAGTTTTATTAAGACATGATGCGAAAACTATGTTCGTAACTTAAATTGCTTGCTGGAACGAATTCTGAGTAATTCGAACCAAGCTGGTTCGAATTATCAAGTTAGGGTTCAAACCAATTTGGTTCGAACTATGTTGCTTTGTTCTATACGTGTAATTCGAACCTATTTGGTTCGAATTACTTGAAAAGTGAGTTCGAACCTATTTGGTTCGAACTATATAGAAATGTCCTTTGGTTGATTGATGAATCAGATTTTGGTTTGGCTTATCTGTGTAAAATTGATCTCCCTTTGGCTTGTTTAGGTTTTTTACCCTAAAAACAAACAACTTTGATGCAATTTTTGAGATGTACTTATATATTTATCGTATCAAAACAATTTGACTGCTTCTAATTCTAATAAAAAGTATTTCTATAAAATATAAATATATCAAACATAAAATATTTTCCCACTTCAACTTGAAAAAGTACTTCTCTTTATTGTCACTGCTGATAATATTAGTGGATTTATAGAACTACTGCCTATTAATTCCTTAAAAATTGATCCAACATCTTGTAAAATTTAGACACAGAATAAATTCATTAGGATACTAAGGGTTTGTTTGATTAATGATTTTCATTAAGAAATGAAATCAGAAAATATTAAAACTAAAATACATGGTTCTGAAAATTGGACTTCAATCGAAAAAACTGGGAACCAGTCACCTAACCGATCCGGGTAACGCTAATAACCGCTTAGCAAAAAACCGGCCAAAAAACCGGTCGAACCGGCAGTTAACCGGCGAACCGGAAGAATCGTTCGGTTTTTTTGCGGTTCAATAGTTTGCAAATTCAGATGCCAAACGACGTCGTTTTGGCATTTTTTTAATGTTATGCTGTTGTTGGTCGCCACCCACAACCATCGACAGCAGCCGACGACCACCGGCCGAGCCCGCCTCCTTCTGAATTTGGTAAGACTCTGTTCTTTCACCTATGCTTCTTGATTTTGATTTTCTGAGGTTCTGATCTTGTTCTGTGAGCTCGCCTGTTCTGTACTTGATTTTGGATTTTGATTTTCTGAGGTTCTGTGAGCTCGCCTGTTCTATGCTGCCTTTATGATTTTGGATTTTGATTTTCTGAAGTTTTGTGAGCTCAGCTATTCTATGTTGCCTTCTTGATTTTCATGATTGATGTTTTTTATTTTGAATATGTTTTGCATTGCTGCTTCTGTTAGCTGCTTCATGAATCATGATGAATATTTTTTTGCTGCTTCTGTTAGCTGCTTCTGTTTTGCATTGCTGCTTCTGTTACCTACTTCTGTTTTGCATTGCTGCTTCTGTTACCTGCTTCTGTTTGCTGTTTCATTATTTTCATCATTGCTGTTATTGATTTTGAATATATTTTGCTGCTTCTGTTTGTTGCTTCAGGATGAATATTTTGATTATTTTCATGGTTTTCTGAAGTTTTCTGGTCTTTGGTTTTCTGATTGTTATAGATAGAACAATCACAAAGTAACCCACAGCCACAAGATTCTCAAACTGGTTCATCCAGAGGTAAATCTGATCCAGCTTGGCAGTATTTTACAGTGAAGTATGACAAAAATAACAAGGCTCAATATACATGTATTTTCTGCTTGAATACTTACAATGGAAGGGGGATATATAGAATGAAATATCATCTTGCAAAGATCCCTGGACAAATTAAAGTTTGTAACAAAGTAACTGAAGATGTGGAACTTCAATTCAAAAGGCTTTTGGAGGAAAACAAAAAAAATAAGGCCGAAAAAAGAAAATATACAGCTGATTGTTATGATGTGGAAAGTGAAACACAAGCGGAAGAAGAGGGTGAAGCGCCTAATCCTGTACAACCTCCGGCTCCTGCAACAATGGGAGACAAAGGAAAGAGAAGAGCGATTGCTGCTACTCCAATTGGAAGTTATTTTAAGGAAAGGACTACGCCAGGCTCTCAACCAGCTTTGAAAAGTGTCTTGGCCAGTAAACAAGTTAAACACAAGGTTAAGTTGGGGCTTGCAAGATGGATCATTGATGCACGGATTCCATTCAATGCAATTCAATCGCCTTACTTTCAACCTGCCTTGGACGGCGTTGCTGCAATTGGACCTGGTTTCAAGGGACCGTCGTATGATGAAATGAGAGTTCATTTGCTGGCCGATCTTAAGAAGGAGTGTCAGTTGCTTGTTGAAGGTTATAGGAGCTCGTGGAAAAGGACTGGTTGTACACTGATGGCAGATGGCTGGACTGATCAAAGGCAGCGTACGTTAATTAATTTTCTAGTTTATTGTCCTGCTGGTATGTCATTTGTTAAGCATGTTGATGCTTCTGATATGATAAAAACTGCCGATACCTTGTTTAAATTGTTTGCTAAGGTTATTGAGTGGGTTGGGTCTAGTAACATTGTGCATGTGGTTACTGATAATGCTGTGAATTATGTATCTGCTGGAAAACTCATTCATGAAAAGTATCCAAATATTTTTTGGTCTCCTTGTGCTGCTCATTGCATCAATCTTATCTTGAAAGACATAGCAAGTCTTCCTCACATAGCTGACCTTGCCTCTCGTGCTTCAAAAGTGACTGTCTTTGTTTACAATCATATGATTTTCTTGTCATGGCTTAGAAAAAGAAAAGAGTGGAAAGAAATTGTTCGACCAGGAGTAACACATTTTGTTACTGTTTTCATTACTTTGAAAAGTATATATGATCATAAACAAGACTTGCAAGCATTGGTGATTGACAAATATTTCACTTCTCATAAATTATCCAAGAGTGTCAATGGGAAGATGGTTAGTTCAATTATCTTGGATAGTAAGTTTTGGGAGGATTGTTTTACTACTGTTATGCTTGTTGGTCCTCTAATTAAGTTATTGAGGCTTGTTGATGCTGATGAGAAACCTTCTCTGGGTATCGTGTATGCGGGCATGCAAAGAGCCAAAATTAATATCAAGACAATGTTTAGAAATAGGAAATCTGCATACACACCTTATACAAGTATCTTGAAAATGCGGTGGGATAAGCATTTGAAGCGTGACCTCCATGAAGCAGCATACTTTTTGAATCCAGATTACTTCTATAGTGAGGGGTTTGTTGAGAAGGCAAATATCTTGAGGTCTTTGCTTGATTTATTTGATATTGAAACTCTTTGCGATGGCTCGATTGCCGCAATGCAAGAGATACAGTTGTATCGAGATCAAAAAGGAAGTTTTGGAAGGGAAAGTGCATTGAAAGCAATTAAGAGACTTGAACCTGGTAAGTATTTATATTTCTATGTTTAATTTACTTTGAATGTTTTTTAAATATTGAATGAGAATTGATGGTTGAATTACATATTCTAGTAGGTGAATGGTGGAGGCTACATGGTGGGAGTGCTTCTAACTTGCAAAAAATAGCAATTCGTCTTCTTCATCAAACATCTTCATCATCCGGCTGCGAGAGGAACTGGAGCCTCTTTGAACAAATCCATTCAAAGAGGAGGAACCGATTAGAGCATCAAAGGCTAAGTGACATTGTTTATGTCACTTATAATCTACGCCTTCAATCTAGAATGCATCGCAAGAAGAAGAATTATGATCCAATTGACATTCAAAGCATTGACACAGTAGATTTTTGTGTAATGCCGGATGAAGGTGATCCTGAATTTACTAATGGAGACATCGAAGGCATTGAAAATTTAATTTATACGGATAATGCTATGCCTTCATATCCTATAGGTGATTGAAATAGCAAAACTTGTTTCATTTCCTCTCAATATCTGATGTAAAGTTGTAACTTTAATTTTTCTTGGTTTTCTATTTTATTTTATTAGATGGAGGAGATGTGGAACTTGATGTGGATTTCCCTAATGTTGCTGATTCTTCAAATACAGCTTCTTTTGGTGGTACTTCTGATGATGGTAGCTTTGGATTACCTGTTTATGATGGAGATGTTGGAACACTTAATGATAATTATGATTTTTGATGAGTTGCACCTTTGATTAGTTGAAAACTTGCTAGTAATTGTATCTTTTGAATGTAGAACATTATGGGTTTGTCATTATGTACTTTTATTTTTTGTTTACTTATAAACTTTGATGTTTGAAGTTGTTTGTGAACCTATAATATTAAGTAATGGATAATTTATTATGTGAAATATTAAATTTTATTAAGTTAGAGATCATTGAATTTATATACTTAAGATTATTTTAAGTTTTTTAATAATTTTATTTAATATTTAATTAAATCGGTTGAACCCCAGTTGAACCAGTGAACCATTGAACCAGTGACTTCACCGGTTTATTGACCGGTCCGGTTCTCACAACCTTGCTAAAATAAGAAAATATGTGTTCAAACCAGAAAGACTTGAGATTATTCCACATGTAATGACAAATATCAAAGCAGCAAGTTCTCTTTACTTTTCAGTAAGAGTGATTTCACTTATTATAAGGCAAAACAATACACTAATTTGTTTAAAGAAAAACCCAAAACAGAAAACAAAACAAATACAAAAGAATCATATGAACAAATAAAAGCAAAGAATTCAATTTCACAAACTCCAATTTTCAGTTACTAAGACTTTCCTTGTGTTGTTACTTGAGAAGAAGTACCACTCCCACTATACAAAGATCTTAACTGTCTACTTATCAGTTTGCTACTATGAATAGCCTGCTGAAGTTCTGCATCACTTGACCACCATTGCTCCAATCCATGAGCTTCATGGAACTTCTGCCTCTCCTTAGTAACAACAAACAGCTTCGCCGCGACCGGGCCATTCCCCGGCGGTGCAACATTCTCCTTATTAACTCCACCATCACCACCCGGATCATTATAAGAACAACAAATGTAGTCACTATTGTTTACATACAAATGAGGAACCCATTTGCCCACTCCAAAACCGGAGTTCTTGAAGCTTGATAGCCTCGGTATCCAACTCTTTAATCCTAGATTCTTGTTGGTATCTCCTTCCTCGCCGGCTCGAGATTCCTGGCCACTATAAGGAAGCATGGATTTCAGTTTCTTCCAAGCAGACTCTGCTTTTTCTCCAATGTTTCTTAAACTCATTGCTAGAGAAACCGAAGGTGGATTGAACAAATGTGTCTCAACATAGATTCCTTCTTTGGCTAATGCTTTTCCAACTTGAAGAGCGAAACCAGCACCCAATGAATGCCCTGCCACACAAACATTGCTTCCTCCGAAGGAATTCGAAGCCGATTTTAGTACCTCCAATGCCAATTTAAACCTGCAAGAGCCTTTCAAACTTTCCCAGGCAAAGAATCTAAGGTCATCTTCGATGTCTCTTCGCATTGTGGGTGATTTGAGTAGTGTTCCTCTGAGTGCTAGAACAGCTCGCGGCGCACCACTAGGCCTCATTAAGACCAAGTCGGCCATAGCTGCCGCCCGGTCCCATTCGAGTACTGCCCCGAAAATGGATCCGTCCCTTTCGTCGATGAGAGTTTGTGTGAGCTTGTACTTGAAGGGGATCCACCAATTAGGTGCTAGTGCAGTCTCTTGTGTTCTTTTTTCTTGCCTATCAAGTTCAAGCAAGTAAACTGCTTGTATAAAGCATGCAATCACTGTTCTTTTGTAATTTGAATCCTTCCTGAATTCCACAAAAGATCAATGTTTATATCATAAGATCAGATTCAAATTGGGATGAGGAACTTCAGAGTTATTGGTGACAAGACATTGCTCAAGCTCAAATCATGGTTATTAATCAAAGAGACACCATTGTTATTATTCAAAATCAAGATTGAAATTAACTTTAAAATGGAAATAAAAAAGATCCCCCATAATAGTCCAATCAACAGGGAAATTTCATATTCAGAAAAAATTCACTGCACAAAAGCAAATTTAACGTTAAGAGGCTAACACAATAATGGAAATGCCACAAATCCAGGGCGAAGAAAATTCCACTCCAAATAATTAATAATTGAAACAAATATAATAAATACTATGATAATAGGAGTGGATATATATAAATTTATTTAGCAATTCAGGAATTACCAATTTTAGATCACCAAAATCTAAAGACACCAACATTAGTTATTGGAACCCTAGTTGCAGCGCGCTTTATATAAAGTTCAAATTCATATTTTTTATTTATTTTCTAAAAGCCTGTGCTTGA
>NC_029793.2:9512923-9513535 GCF_000816755.2 Arachis ipaensis | reverse complement strand
CCTGTGCTTCCTGTGCTTGAAGCCATAATCTAATCCTACCAATTTAGATCTAAATTTAAATAGAATTTTGAACAAAAAAAAAAAAAAAGCAGAGTTTGAGTGAGATTGAGAGATGGGTACTGACCAAGTTGAATAGATGAGATCTCTCCAATTAAGGGTAGACAAATTCCTTGGTCCAGAGACATGAAAGGAATACGGGTGCGCTTCTTCTTCTACTTCTTCTTCTTCTTCTTCTTCCTTAGACACAACCAAGTCTTTCCTTTGTTCTTCAGCTTCTTCTTCTTTGCTTACTTGGTTCGTTGTTTCCATGATTCAATGCCGAGACAGAAAGGAGTGTTGTGGAAGTGGAAAGTTTGCAGCTTTCCTTTTCTGAAACTGGCTTTTATCATTTATTTATTTATTTATTTAATGATTTAATTTGAAAATTTGCAGCGTGTAAGTTGTAACGGTCATATTTTTTCCCTTCTAATGTCCGTTTCTATTTATTTATTTATTTTCTCTTTTATCATCATCTCTCTCCTTCTTCTTCATCCTCTCTCACACTTGGTTAAAAGTAACTGACAAAATGTTATGTTTATTTCCCTTCTATGAAAAAAAATTGAAGTCTTAATC
>NC_029793.2:9494842-9509460 GCF_000816755.2 Arachis ipaensis | reverse complement strand
TGAATCAAAAATAATTTTTAATAAATTTTTAAAAATTATTTATTATTCATTTTAAATTCATAAATTTATAAAAATATAAATTTTATGAAACCAAGAATAGATTTTAAGGAGAAAGAAAGATTTCACTCAATTGAAAAGCACACACTAGCCGATTAGAAGGCTTCGAACGACAAACCCGAAAGAATCTCACCACAAGATTCACTTTGACATTGCTCCTGCTTCAGCAATTATGAAAGACATTTCACCATCTGAAGGAAGGAAGAAAGGCCAGCTTTCCTATTATATTAGGATTGATTTCTAGACACACCTTTCACTATTAGACGGACAAAAATTAGATTTTTATTTTTGTTCGTTTTGATTTTTTTTTATATTTTATTAAAATTTAACTAAGTATTTTTTTTATAGACATTTATGTTTAACAGTAATAAATGTCAACAATTTGTTATTAATAGTAAATTGAATCTATTTGATTCGATTTGCTACTGATACAATATATATAAACTAAATTGAATCCAATTAATTCGATTTATATTGAAAAAGTGTAAATCGAATCTAATTAATTCGATTTGCATAGAATCATTTAAAACATATTTATAACAAAAATCAAAATAAAATATTGGCATAATTTTAAAGTTGAAATAATTTATTAATGTGTTTTATCCTATTTTTAACATATTTTAAATATTTTGAGGATAATTTTGATAGCGAATAAATAATTTGTAAACAATTTTAGTGATTTGGTCTTTAGAAATAAAGATATATAATTTATTTAAAGATTCAAGTGAATAAAGATTAAATTTGAACTTAAATTTGACTTTGTATAATTATTTTTAGCGAATAATTAAATTAATGTGCTTGTTGCAGAAAAAGAAATTCTACTTATTATTTTTGTTAGTATGTTTTCTTGATAGCAATTATAAGAAAGGGAACAAAATAAATTCCTTTACAACAATAACAATAAGAAAGTCTTGTCCTAATAAGTGGAGTTGACCATATGGATAAATGATGTCATTGAACTCTATCATGTATTATGTCTACATAGAGACTGTTTACATTTAGATTTTTTTGACCACTTTAAAGATGGTTTTCCTAAGTCTTCTTCTATCTTTCACCCCTTATCCATCTTCCATCTCATCCACCCTTCTGACTGGATACTCTATCGGTCTTCTTCTCACATGTCCAAACCATCTGAGACGCAATTCTACCATTTTTTCACAATAGGTGCTACTCCAACTCTCTCTCTTATATCTTCGTTTCTTATTCTATTCAATCACGTATGACCACTCATCCATCTCAACATTTTCATCTCTGCCAAACTTAACTTATGTTCACCCCTTTGGCCGCCTAACACTTTGTACCATAAAGTATAGCCGGTCTGATAGCAGTAGATAGGATTTATCTTTAAGTTTTAAAGACACTTTTATATCACATATAAAACCAGACGCACTCCGCCATTTTGACCAACCTGCTTGGATCCTATGATTTACATCCTGTTGAATCTCTTCATTATCCTGTATGATGCATCCAAGATACTTAAAACTTTTAATTTTTCGTAGGATGTTTTCTCCAATCTTTACCTTTGTATTAGAGTTTTTCCTTCGGCGGCCGAACTTACCAAACACCTCCTGAATTTCTCTTCATAAATCCAACTTCTCATTTAGATTTTCCCTTGACTCTCCTATAAGGACGATATCGAAAAAAAGCATGCACCATGATACAGACTCTTGGATATGCTCTATGAGTACTTCCAAGACTAATGTGAAAAAGTATGGACTTCAGGATGATCCCTGGTGTAATCCTATAACAATAGAAAATTCTTTCGTCACACTACCTTGAGTCTTCACACTAGTTGTAGCCCCATCATACATATCTCTAACTGCACGAATATATGCGATCCTTACTCTCTTCCTTTCCAAAAACTTTCATAAGACATCCTTTGGCATCCTATCGTACGTTTTTTCCAAATCAATAAACACCATATATAGATCTCTTTTATTACTATGATACCTCTCAATCATCCTTCTTAACAGGTATATCCCTTCAGTAGTGGATCTGTCTGACATAAAATCAAATTGGATCTCTATTACTTGTGTCTCTTGTCTCAGCCTCCGTTCTATTACCCTTTTTCATAACTTCATGGTATGACTTATGAGTTTGATCCATTTATAGTTTTCGCAACTTTGTATATCCCCCTTATTCTTGTAGATAGGTACCAAGGTACTCTTTCTCCACTCATCTGGCATCTTCTTTGATCTTAAAATCTCATTAAAAAATTTGGTTAACCAATTGATGCGTTTCTCTTCAAGGCTCTTCCAAATTTCAATCGGAATATTATCGGGTCCTACTGCCATTTCATTTTTCATCCGCTTTAGAGCTTCTTGTACTTCGAAATCTCGAATCCTTCTTCCCTCATGCATAACCGACCAAGGGTTAGAAGAGTCTTATGTCCTTCATTAAACAACTCGTAGAAGTAGCTCTTCCACCTTTCATTGATATTCTTTTCTTGAACCAAAACCTCTCAGTCTTTGTCCTTTATGCACTTAACCTGATCCAAGTCTCTCGTTCTTTTTTCATGGCTCTTTGCAATTCTATATATATATTTTTCTCCTTTCTTTGTGCCTAAAGACTAGTAGAGACCCTCATATGCTCTTATTCTTATTTCACTTACAGCTACTTTTGTCTCTTTCTTAACCTCCTTATATTTTTCTCAATTATCTGCATTGCGGCACAAAGACCACTCCTTAAAGCACTTCCTTTTTGCCTTTATCTTTTCTTATATACTCGCATTCCACCACCAGGACTCCTTATCTCTTGGTCCTATCCCTCTAGATTCACCAAAACTTTCTTTTGCGGTTCTTCTAATAACTTCTGCCATCTCCTTCCACATCTCCTCCGCACTTCCATCTCCATCCCACTTTGCCTCTTCTCCTACCCGTCTTAAGAATCTTCTTTGTTCATCACCTTTCATCCGCCACCACCTCGTCTTTGGATTCCTCATCTTTGTGAAAATTCATGAACAACATCCTATGTTGTATTGTTAAATTCTCTTCCAGAATAATTTTACAATTAATGCAAAATTTTCGGTTAACTCTCCTCAACAAAAAGAAGTCGATTTGAGAGCTTGTCATGCCACTCTTATAGGTTATAAGATGTTTGTCTCTCTTTTTAAAACATGTATTTGCGATGAGAAGGTAAAAGATTGAGGAAAAGTCCAAAATAGTTTTACCTTCGATATTGACCACCCCAAAACCATGGCCTCCATGAATACTTCCATACGCAGTCACTTTTCTTTCAACATAGCCATTTAAATCTCCTTTTAAAAAAATCTTATCTCCTGAAGGCATGTCTTGGACCAAACTCTCTAGATCCTCCCAAAATCTTATCTTGTATTGCTCGTCTGAACCCACTTGCGGTGCATAAGCGCTAATTACATGAAAAGTACCTCCTTCCACCACAAGTTTGATAGAGATGATCCGATCTCCCACCCTCTTGACATCCACTACGTCCTTCTTCCACTACTTATCCACAATAATACATACCTCATTCCTATTCTTCACCTTTCCTGTATACTAAAGTTTGAACTCGGAAATATCCAACTCCCTAACCTTCGCACCGACTCATCTTATTTCTTGTAGGCACATGATGTTAATCTTTCTCCTTGTCATGATGTCCACCACCTCCATAGATTTTCCTATTAAAGTGCCTATGTTCCATGTCCCATGTCCTAAATCTCAACCTTCTTCTGTCGCTCCAACATTTATCTTTATCTTTTTCTTTGTGAATTAGCTTATTTATCCTCGTTCGTTCACGAAAATGCGAGAATCCTTGCTCATTTAACACTACACCCGGGCACCGATGCAGCGGCTCTTGCTCCTTTGACACTGTACGCAAGCCATATAGTGCGTTGTTTTCGGGTAACGACCTAGCTTTAGCACAATAACGTCTTTGGTCCATGTAATGAAGATTCGACTAAATTTTTATGTTCACTGTCGAAGGTCTAACAACCCTCCTCCTTTATGTATATAACTAATAAAATTTTTGAGAAAAAAAAGCCACTCATAAATGATGCATTAAGTAAAATAACTTTAAATTTTATTTCATGTAAATTATTGAATTAGTGATGATGATGATAAGTATTATGAACCTAAAAATTAATTAAAAAATAAATAAATTTTACAAGAATTTTTTTTTTAACCAAAGATAGAGATACTCGAACCTGCAACTTCTTAAATGAGTATGGAAAAACTATGTCATTTGAAGTGTATCTCATTGGCTTACAAGAATAATTTTCGTACCCTATTGTTTATGTTTATAGATATATCCCTTGTTATTTATACCAAATTTCTATATTGTTTCATTATAGTATTGGTGTTTAACTTTAAATGTTCCTGCATTGTTTTTATAGAATCTCTATGCTGATTTAAAAATTTTCTATATTATTTTCATAGAATTTAATTTTATATAAATTAAATTAAAATTAAAAAAATGAAGAAAACAATAACTTCTGTGTAAATATTTTTTATTTTACGTTTCGTTCAAACACCAAAATTTTCAAACAAGTTTGCACAAATGTTAGAATTTACATACAAACGATGGTCAAAATATATCATTTGTATCAATAATTAAACACCATTTACACATTTGTCTTTTGGCATTTGTATCTAATTAAAGAAATAATATAAACAGGTAAAAGTCGTTAAAAAGGTTAACATCATGCTATAGTGAAGAGGAAAAATAAAGATATGGAGATTTTCTTTGATAGATAGATATATCTATCTAGGAGAATGTTTTATTTTATTTTTATTAATTTTTAAAAATAGATTATACACTCCTCTTGATTCTCTTCACACAAAAATCTCTTCATAGTAAAATTGTCCTTGATGTTAATGCATAAGACCCCAAAATGAAAATAGAGAGTATACATGTACATTTACAGGGGCAGCAAAGATGTATAACAGAACCCGTTGATATAAAGGTTAAAACATCAATAACTGCAGCAAATAACAATCAAAACAAAGATTGCAGCAAAAAAATTGTCCTAATTATCTTTACCATTTAAATAGACACTCAAATTTCATGTTGTAACTTACACAAAAGGAAAAAAAAAGGGGGGGGNNNTCAGTATAAATTACAGCTACAATTAGACTAGGTAAATAATGCAGTTAGGTTGAGAATTAACAGGAATGGATATAAATATGAAAGATAAATACATTAAAAGACAATCACAGAAAACTAAGTCTGCGTTCATGGCAATACTTCCCAAGGTGATAACGTATGCACACACAAATAACAATTTAAGGACACTTCCTTTGGATATATGAAGCTCCATGCTCTTCATACCTGTGACAAGTGCATTAAAACAGTTTATTGTTGACAATCATGGTCTTTAATGGAAAATTTGGATGTGTAATTTGACAACTATGTTTTCGTAATGACAAAAGTGATGAAGAGAATGAAAACGACAAAAAACAACAAAGCCTTATTCCACTAGGTGAAGTCAGCTACATAGATCAAATGATACTATTGATCCCTATGATATATCATGTCGACATAAGAGAAAGAAGGCAACAAGATAAGGAATGTGAAATATAAGGGCAGCCCGGTGTATAAGCAAGGCATCCTAACCTGATGCATTGTTAGTGGCTAATTCTAAGGTTTGAATCCATGACAATGAGATCACATATGACGACTAAACCGTTGTTCATGGTTCCCCTTAAGGTAATGTAAAATTTATGCAGAGTCACAAGAAGTTGGGCAAGCAATGGACACTTACTCGGACTTGGAGAACCACATTTGCTGGAAGGAGCCAAGAGAAGCCAATATGCTACCCCCTATCCAAACACTGCACAAAATCATCAAGAAACATGACTTAGAGGATACAGTATCAATGATGCATGAACAATCATCGCATTCTCATATAAAATCATAATCCAAGTCAGCCCCTAACTGATTTCCAAACCTAGTAACTAGACCACATAATGTATCCTGAAGGGCAGCTCGGCATACGATGATTGGAGTTTAAAAGCAATTTCATCCAGTGTTCATGGCGAAATGTGATCATCACACATGCAGAAAGAAACGCCAAAAGAGTTCACACAACTCAAAAACGCCATCCCTGAACAGGCTCACATTAGGTCTTTAACAGGCTGGCATTGTAGATCAATCTTCAGCTAATATAGTGATTCGCTGATGCACCCAATAATTAATATATAATTCAAAATAACTATAGTAGTAACCTCAAGATCAAATCATACCACCAATTTTCCTATTATAGTTATACTAGACATCGTGTGAACCATTTTCTCAATCTTTAGAAGTGTATTTACAGATATCAAACCAATGATCAAGGAGCATGGAAATATGTACAGTAGTTAATCAAGCATCATACGCAACTGTTGAGTAGTATTTTGACTCGGGTATTACCTAAACCTTCTTTCAGTAGCGTTTCCACTCGCTAATACTTTTACTCTAGCAGCTTGAGGGGATTCCTGCATCAGACGTGTATCGCAATCAATTTTTCATGATTAAAACAAAGAAAGAAAGTTTATGAATCATGATATATAAACTGAAATCTGACTCCTGAGAGAGTGTTTCACAAGGTCAATCAAGTTATTTTTCTTGTCTTAGAAATGTCAGAATGCAAAAGCTAAATGCAGCTGAAACCCAATCTTACACATCCACACTCAGTATTCAGACTCAGCACAAAAGCGCACTTTCGTTCAGTGCATTTAATAGATTTTAGACAAGAGCTTATTTATTGAATTTTACCTCTAGTAAATCCTTCTCAAGGCGTTCCTTCAGTTGTTGCATTGAAGCTGTGCCACCAGCAAGCTACATGTGATGAATGAAATCAATTTCAGTGTTGTCAGGTGATGCACTATAAGGCTGCGTTTGTTTTCAAAGACAGGACAGAACACGACACTGAGACAGAGACAATAGGACGGAGACACTAAAAATTATTGTTTTTACAATTTATAAATTATTTTTTAACATTTTAAAAAGATCAATTTTACCTTTAATAATATTTATCTTTCAAAAGTTTCAAGACTAATTATAGGAAAAATAAGAAGGGATAATAGTGGAATAATAAAAAATATCTATGGACAAAAAGGAAAACAAAATTTATAAAAGAGTCCGTGTCCACTCTTCCAAATCCCGTGTCCATCATTGTCCTTCGTAGAAGAGTGGACACAAAAATATAAAAAACTGTCCCGGAGACAATGTGTTCCGTGTCCATGTCTCTGCTTCCAAACACATTCTAAATATGTACTGTCCATGTCTCTGTGTCATGTCTCCGAAAACAAACGCTACCTAAGATACTTCCATCATATGTTTCAGGTCAATAGATGCATATGCTTAGATCAGATCAATTAGCCTACAAACATAACACTAGAAAGTTGGATAAAAAAAATTGTTCCTCATATGCTTTTATCAAGTCCTCCAGAATTCTAGAAATCATTGACCAATCCACTCTAATATTCTGCCAAGTAGCAGCTCCAATCCTGGCTCTCTTATCCTCCATTACCCTCTATTATTCTTCTCTCGTCTTGATGAAATTCTTCTTTTATCCAAAAAAATTCACAAGTCCATATGACATAATTATAATCCAATTTAAATCTTTTATTTACTACAACACATTAAAAATCTTCATTAAAATATTTTAGTTTGAAGCAATTCATTAATATCTTATTATGAATTAAAACTTAAAATATTTTATCTATTTTTAAAATCCATGGATCACTCCAGTATGAATCATCAAGTTCCCATCATAAAGAATGGCCAAATATATGCGTGAGGCTCTCATCATTGCTTGGTCAAGGGTGGATTAGAGATTAACACCAAAAAAAGTCCATGCTGTATCCAATTGAGTGTAGGAACTAGCTAAAGCATATAGACACAAGAAAATTACCAGTATGCTACTAAATAACTCTCTTCGAATGTCTACATCACATTTGTTAATGCTTTCTATAACCTGTAAATATTCAAAATTGATAGCAAAATCATCAGAAACTGGAAGAAGACAAGTTAGGGCACAAGGAAGTACTTAGGCTCATTGACACTGTACACCTAAAAAAGAGAACAACAAAAAAAAGAAAGAAAAATCACTTCGAAGTAGATTACCATTTGGGGTAGGCCACGAACGGAAGGAGCAACTTCTGCAAAGCTCTCCATGCCAGGAATTGTCTTGATTTACATTGACACAACATATACAAAAAATAAAGGGGGGAAAAAGCAACATCAAAACTTTAGTACATTGAAGAACAAACAATTGGAAACATTGACTTTGAAGCAGTTCACTTAAGCACTGAAAGACAAAACTATAAACCCAATGTGACTGCCGTACAATATGCTGCTAATGAAACCTAATATATGGAATTCCCAGAAGCAAAAGCCAAAAAGTATATACATATATAACAGGCTATCTGTTACAAATCTTTTATGTAAACAAAAAAAAAAACAAAAAAACAGAAACCAACATATTTTCTTTAGAGACTGCACACCTGAACTAGGGATGGATTGAAAAGAACATCTGGAATCTTGAATCTATCAGATCCAATTTCAATTGTCCTGTGTTATATTATATAAAAAGAAAAGAAGGAAAAATCATTATTAAAAAAACATTTCCATATAAACTAACAAGTAAGAGTGACTTCAACTTACTGGCCATCAGGGAGCTCATATGGGGTCATCGGAATGTTTGAATATGCACTATCTACAGTAAAAGATGAAGAATGACCGATGTCATATATGGGAACAACCTATACTCAATTCTGTTGGAGACAGGAAAATAGAAGTATATTCTACTAAATAATCAACAACAACAGCGAAGCCTTATCTCACAAAGTAGGATTGATTACATAGATCAAATGACATCATTGTGTTGTGTCATGAATCATGTCTGAATTTAGTTTTCTACTAAATCAAATAATCAAAATATATCACCTATATTGGAAGCATAAATGTAAAGCAAAGCAAATAGTGGAACATTGCAATAAGCATGACGGATCAAGTTATTTTTATTTTTTTATGGAATACGCTCTTTGATGGATTATGAGAGAGGTCGGAAGGAAAAAAGCGTAAACAAAAAACAAAGGGCAACAATAAATCAAAATTGAGGCATTTCATGCACATATGACTGCAAAAGAATAAATCACAGGATAAATGGGGTTCAAAACATTGTATGTGATGAAAACAGGTTGACCAACCATCATATGGAGTATCTGGAGCACGGCATACACATTCTTTGATATCACTTGCAATCACTCTCTGTCAGAGGAGAAAGCAGACATCAGATAAGGGGAAAATAACATATAACAAGAAATTCCATGATCACTCACGGACCTGAGAGTAGAGTTTGTAGCTTTCAGTTGTATTTGGAAAATCAATATCTACAGTCTGTAGGAAAGAGAAGTAAACGAGAGAAACACAATGAGATATGATAATAATTCAGTTTATTGAACTGTAGTCATAACCAACCTCATACTGGAACATAAAAGCAAAGAACTAAATTAATATTGGTTGGTAGCAAACAAATAAATAAAATTAGCCTCATGCTACCAATAAAGAGAACAGGCGACAATTTTCATTGGAATCATGAGCGTCAAAACTTCAAGAAATACTTTGAAAATTGAAATAAATAATTTTTTTCTACACAACTATACCCCACTTTCTAATTCCAGTTCCTTGTATACCTTAATAAATTATTCTATAACACCTTTATCTTCATTAATTTGCTTAATTTTTACAAGCTAAAGTCATGGAGCAACAGTTTACTAGCACAATTGATTTTCATAGAAATCTGTCGTCTTTTTTTTTTAACCAAAACTCAAGAACCAGGATCAACCATCAGTTAAAAGATGAGAGAAATGAAGCACTTAAACCATCCAGATTCTTACAGGCACAAACAAATCACAAGATCCAAGGGCAGGAACTCCATATTGCGAAATTTCAAGTATCAAGATAGAGGAAACAAGGAAAATTATAGATCCTGAAAATTAGCGAGAAAACTATCTTACAACATACAGAAAAACTTGGAACACGGTATACCTGAAACTCTCCAGGGCGTATTTCCTTTCTCCTAAAAGAATACCGTGGTTTTATCTGTTACAACAACACAACAAAGAAAAGGAAATGTCAGGCAGATAAATGCACAGCAACTTCGCTTCAGATGATCACTGGCAAACACAATAACTAATAATTGTCACCCACCACGATACCCTTGCTTTCCAAGCTTTTCATCAAGCAGTCTGTAAGAAATTCTCCTCCAATAGGAGAGGTCGCCACAGCCTTGTGTAGAAAGCATTATAGAAATTATCAGCAAAATGACACATTCAATGTTATTGAATATGATTGAAAGTGTGAAATAAGATCCTATAACAGAACATAAGACATGCATATACAGTTCATATTCATATATAAAAAGATTAGCTCTTTATTGGTACAGAATTATAGATAATTTGTACATTTTAATGGACTAAATAACCTCAAATCTATATATCTTATATATTATAAGCAATATTAATAGTTATGATCAGAGAACTTTAAAATTGCACTAATTGTCATGATTTGCTTCAATCTATTTAATGTGTATATTTAGGCCATTATTTAATTAATTTATAATGTCAGATATGTCAACCTATAAGCCTTATAACCTCTATATAAGCAATCCAATTTCAGAAACTATGGAGTATTTAGAATTGAAGATAAAAGAAACCACGAAAATATTACATATAAGAAACTGGGCATGAAAGTAAATACTAAAAGTAATGGCAAGCATCTAGTGATATGCAGGGTCCGGGAAAGGACTACACCAAAAGAGTGTAATGTAGGTAGCCTAACCTGACACAAATGTCAGTGGCTAATTCCATAGTTTGAAACCTTGGAGTCACATGGAGACAACTAAACCATTGCCCCAAGGCTCTCCTTCAAATTAAATACTATATATATATTGAAAAAAAAAAGCATGGATTGATTCAGTTAGGTGACAACAAGTGAATACCTTTTGAAGAACATAGCCATCATGTACCGGTGCAACTGTAGTTGATCCTCCACCACTGAGCACAATTAAAAAATAACGTAAACCTCTCAAATTCATTCGCGGAGCTTCTAACATTATATTCTGACATATTTGATACAATAAATGTTAAACTAATACTGTAAATCACAAAACGACTCATATCAGTTCCCAATTTAATTTTCTCTATTGAGCTCTCATGTTTTAAGTTGTTCAATTTGGTCTCCCCAGTCCACACTGCTAGACACCTAATGTTTTCTAGACTAAGACTTTAGTATTAGTCGTGAGTGAGTTAAACTTCCATCATGATCAGCCTCCTCCATCTCCTAGAACATAGGCAGTGTTTGTTTGTTGTTCATGTCCACCAGAGACAGAGACACGATGACACATGTCTAGCATTTGTTTTGCGAGAGACAAGTTTACGGAGAGCACAGTTACACACAATTACATACAAGCTTACACACATTTTGTGTGTCTCCAAAATGATGAGATAGATTTTTAGTGGGCACATATTGTGTATAAATTGTTTACAATTTTACCCTTAATATTTTTCAAAACACCCAAATCTGCCCCTCCCTCCTACTTCATCACTCAGACAGACCTCACTTTCCTCTCTCCCTCCTTCCACACTCAGATCCACCCGTCGCCGTCACTCAGATAGATTTGTATTCTTTGCTGCATGCTTAGGTACCAAACCTAAAAAATCAGAGTCTTGTGCGTGTCTATGTCTCTCTGTCTCGTCTGTCTCCACCCACTAACCAAATGCAACCATACTACACAAGACATTAATAAGTTTTATAGAGGACCATTGGCATTTACACATTCCACAGGACCCACTGAAAATGAGAACTTTACAGTGGTCAAGCAGAAAAAGGATAGCCTGACCAGTTGAAAAATTATGCAACTGAAATTACAAGTGCATTAAATAATGTTTGCTTCAGAATAAAATCTCTGGCAATTTGATTTCTCATAGTTATGATAGTAAAACTGATAATAGACTTATTCAGTTTCACTCTTGACTTTTTTCTTATTGTATTTATAACATACATAAAGTGTCACTTATCCTGAAACTAAAGCAAATTCAAAACACTCCACAACTGTATTTAGCACCAGCAGGACATCAAAAAGCACAACGAAAAAGGATGACAAAGCAATTACCAAACTCAAATAATCAACAGTAACATAAATCTTCAATATACAATACCTAAAAATTTTAACAAATATACAGAAATAGAAAAATGAAAATAATAAGAGGAAAAGATCATTTGCAAACTCTTACCAATCAACAACCAATGACGTAGCACGCCCTGATGCAAAAGATGTCAAAACCTGTATGTTATGAAAAGGAATCACATTCCAATATTTTTTCATTATCACTCCAGAACATACATCTCTTCAGTAGAACATAAAAGTCGTAAACTATAAAGCATATGCAATCATTTAGGTGTTGCACCCATGCGTCAGTCAAGCAAGCACCAAAGCAAATAATTGTATGACACACCGCACATTAATAGTTGAGGTTTTTTAAATTATTTTTTCGAAACCAACAAATCAGACACAATATAAGCAAGGCCGTGTACCAATTTTTTAATTAAAAAAATAATATATTCTGTAGTGAAGCTTGTACATGATATTATGGGCAATGAATTTTTTTGCCCAAAAGTTTAAATTATATGTGTCATGTCCATGTCCTACATTTTCAAAAGTTGGTTTTCCATGTCAATTTTTGTATTTGTGCTGCTTAGTTAGTGACGGTACGTATTATTCACTTACAGCATTCTTTGCCAAAAACAATGCAGGTGCTTTGTACTTCTCAAACATAAGCTCTGCGGCCCTGGAAGAATCACAAAAAACTTTACACGCTAATGTTTTAAATTGAAGTCTATAATTGTATATTAAAAATTTATATACAGCCACAATACATCAATACCTTTCTCTCTGCTGTTGAGTGTTAGAAGAAGGTTCTGCAAGTAGCATTGGATGCTCTTTAGGATCAATCAAGAGGCACTCCCTAAGAAAAAAGAAAGCACACCCCAGTTAAGAACAAAGCAAACCCCTAGGCATGTTAAGCAATTTCCACTCAACCACTTCTGAAAAAATGACATCCAATAACAATCAACAAGCCCTATTTGGTCTTCCTCTATCCTTTATCCAATTATCTTCAATTTGATCCAGTTTCCTCACAGCCTAGTGCCTCTACCGGTCTTGTCATGTGACCAAGTCACATTATTTATATGATATTCTCAGCACTACATGTTAGCATGTCAACTCCTCCACCTAAATCAACTCAGCTGTACATATCATTTGCTCTTGATGGCACGTTTTTGTCTAATAATCACTATCATATCACATGCTACTCTAATGGTTCAGTAGAATTTCCTGAGATCAATAGGGAACTTAAGATCACTAATCATCCATCTCAAGAATTTTTGGATAAAATAAGAACTTTATTAATAAGAAAAGAAGAATGCAAAGTGATAAGAGCACAACAGGTCCTACTTAAAAGCAAAAGATTATGCGTGAGTATTATCCATTTCAGGAACTCAACTTCTAATAATAGCCGTTCTTCCCCTTAATGTAAAACAGATCCACATTCCCTAAATTCTACAACTTGTGGGTTGGAAAGAACCCCGCCAGACAATGCTATTCAAATCATGTTAATTGTGTCTCTATCATGCTTCATTGCCAATCCTTGCATAGTTGATTCCAACCAATAAGATGTTTAAAAAAGAGGACTTTTTAGTTAGGACTTCAATGACAATGGAAAACTTTGATGAGTCTTTATGGCTTCAATCAACAATGGTGAGTAAAGAAAGATCGTTACTACCATATCTCACTTAGTGACTACTGCTACCAGAATTTCTAACATCCTTTTATGCTTTAACTATGAATAACAGGTTACATACATACTCCATGAAATATTGCTTTAGAATAAAAAATATTAGATATTTTGGATGTCTGCCCAAGCATCATTACAGTTATAAACTCCAGCAACATATGCCATAAAATGAAACAACTGTATAAAAGAGAACAATAATCCAATGCAGTTCAATGGAAGCAAGTCAGAGCACTTATTTTATGGATCAAAGTCACATGATTACTTTATTAATTTTCTTTGTTATTTATTATTATTCTCCCCTCTATATATATCACTCACAAAATTTCAATTTTCTCACCTAAAAACACTGAACCTCTATGTTAGCCTCACTTAGGTAAGCCTCTGTTTTATCCTCACAACCACCTCTTCCACCAATTGAATCTAAGAGTCTAAATTTCTGGTCTGTCAATATCCATTGCAAATATATCCTTCTTACTCTAAAAGCCGTAATTGGTATGACATAGAGGAACTTAAAAGCCCCCTGTCCCTACCAATTAAGTTCTCAATCTTCTGTGGTCATATGCAAAAGGTCAAAAGCTAGTTCACAATTGCTGGTCTGCCAAATACAAGCCCCCACCCACCCCTGTTTCAACTTTTTCTTAGTAGCTAGCTCCTATTTCTGCAAGTTTTCCACTAGGCTACACATATTAGCATGCTTAACCTAAGAATTATCATGTCCGCAGACTACAAAATGAATATTAATGGTAGGTATGATTAGAGAAGGGG
>NC_029793.2:9485809-9494716 GCF_000816755.2 Arachis ipaensis | reverse complement strand
ATATAAGCCTTGTCCATGCTACTATTCAAGCCTAACAACTATGCTACACAGATCAAAGACTGATTGGATAATCAATACCAACCTGAAGGCATGATCCCATATGTTGTCAACAATGTCCCAGTCTGCAACAATCCCATCCTTTAACGGAGACACGACCTGACAGCATGGAAGAAATAGATAAATAACCTAAACCCATTCATTACAGTAAAATCTGTAAATTAGTAATCCAAGCTTAGTCTAGAAGGCCACTAGATAAAGTGCACCTCCATATGGTCTCTGCGGTACCCCAAGGACTGAGATCCCACATACAACTTTCGCTTTCCCTTGGGTTTGTCATTGTTCTTGGCGTCCGCAGTAGACTCGGAGTTCTTTTCGCCATTCTCAGCTTCATCAATATCCATTTGATCAATTGCCCCCACAACCTAAATTCACATAACAAAACTTATCACTAGCTCACAATAGCAAGTATCTATCAAAACTATTCACAGTATTTATCACAGCTATTATAGTAACAAACTACAATTTTTGAACATGCACCCAACTATACTATCAATCTAAGAGCTTCCTATAGTGTAGCACACTGAGATTAAAAAATTAACATTGAAAATTTACATTTTTTAAAATAATACACAAAAAAAAGAGTAGCTAGTACACTTACAGAGGGAAACACAGCCTTGGGAGCATCTTCACCAGCATAACCAGCTTTACATGTGTGTGAGCCCAAGTCAATTACTATTGCAGACACTTCATCTGTTTATCCAACCCGAAAATAAGTAAATTTCAGAAGATGGAGGGAAAAAAATAAGAGTTTATAAAGATAATTCACTTCACACTCACCACCACCATACATGGCTGCAGCGATTCCACGAGCTCGAAGATAGATTAGGGTTTTGAAAGGGTTTAAGAGTTTGCGCTCTCTGGTTTCTCAGGAACAACGAGGGAGATGAAAACTCCGGTAAATGGACCGCCGCCGGAGAAGCTTCCGGCGAAGTTGTCGGAGAAAGCGACGACGGAGGTTGAAGAGGCACTGGGTTTGGTGATTGAAAAAGAGAAGAATAGGTTAAAGTTTAGGGGCTACTCCATAATTTTATGAAACCGTGGAATGGTTAATTTTGTTGAGTATAGACGATGATAGGATTCTCACTTTCTCCCCTTATCTTTCCTCCATATTTTAATTTTCAAGAATCTTTTAGAAAAATACTAAATCAATTATCTATATCTACATTAAATATTTAAATACATATTAAATAAATTTAGATTAGTTTTTTTAATAAAGATATGTTTTTAAGAAGATGTATTTTATCATCTGATATCTAAAAATATTATTTAAAACTGCTCTGTTGGATTCATTCTTTAAAAAAATTAATAGAAATTGAAATAGTACCGTTTGATTTTCAAACATTTTTAAAATTAAACATAATAAAATCCAACCATCTAATGATCTAATTTCTAAATTGTAAATAGAAAAAAAAGTAAAATGTACCTTCTAATCTTTCTATTTTACAAAACAAATCTGAATTTGTGTAAAACACTAAAAGACAAAAAAACACCAATTATTATGTAATATATAGTTTTATACGTTGCCCTCCTATATATACAAAATTAAGCCACTTTTATAATTATATAAAATTATTTTTAAAAAAGTTCCAAAAAATATATATATCTAATTTATTGTCACCTTAAAGAAAAAAATATCACATTTAATAATATCTAAATGAAGTAGTTTAAGAGGTGAAGTAATTTTAGAGATTATTTAAAATCTTTTATGATAAAATATTGTGTTTGGTATTTAAATGGAAGGATTTTTATATTAAAAACTTCAATAAGATTTTTAATTACGTTATACAATATTATGTTTCGATCAGATATTTTTATATTCAAATATTTTATACGCATGATAATTTAAAAAAAAGTTTCAATTATATTTTTTTCGATTACATATTTTTTTATTTTGATCAAGTAAATATATTATTTTTATTTATAAAATCTTTGTATGGTAGGATAATTATATTACAATAAAGTTATACGGTTAAATAATTTTATCAATTAAGTCTTAACTAGATTAGATATGCGTATTTTTTTTTTAAATATGATTATCATCGTCCTCTTTTTTAACATTGTCATTGTTGTCTTTAACTTCTTCTTTTTCATTGTCTTTGAGATTTTCTTTCTGTACGTTTCTTCGATAATCATCGTCGTTTTTTTCTTCTCTTCTTATTCTTCTTTAACAACATCATCATTTTCTTTTTCTTTTTCTTTTTTAAAGTCTTCTTCTTTTGTTTGATTTTTTCTCTTTTTTTTTCTTTCATCCTATTTCATTATCATCATCATCATTATCGTCTTTTTCATCTTCTTCTTCTTTTATATGTTCAAAAAATTATAGCACAACAATTTTGATTCACAACATATAAATTTCGATGCAAAAATTTTGATATATAACAAAATTTTTAAAAGACCACATATCTAAAATATAGACATCAACTAACAAAATACCATGACAGATAAATTTTAGTACACAATAAAAATTTTTTGGTGAACAACAAAGAATACAAAAATATTCGAAAAATTACATGTCAAAATATTTATAACTAACTAATAAAATACACGTAGCATAAAAATATTTGAAGAACTACAATTGACTTATTCAATTAACAAAATATATCTGTAATCAAAATTTATGTGTTATGTGTAAAAAATTTTATATTATAAATAAAAATTTGTGCTAAACGTAGAATATTTTGTTATATCAATAAAATTTTTGTTATGTGCAAATATTTTTATATTATATATAAAAATTTGTGTATTATATCAATAAATTTTTGCATTCTCAATAAAATTTATGTGCTAAAAAAGTGAAACGAAGTAAAAACAATAATACATACTTATACTTTTTTTAGATTTGTGTCAATTAAATTAAACTCTGCTATAAAAATATTTATACGCGTGTAGCATTACCAATTATATTATTTGCATTCACAAGCAAAATGTTTTATTTTCATTCCGTCAATGCAACTTTCATTTTTTTTTGCCAATGAGTTATAACTCAAATGGCATAGTCTTTTCATACTCATTTAAAAAGTTGCGAATTTGAGTCTCCTTATCTTCAATTAAAAAAAAACTTTCATTTTTCTTTATTAGTTTGAAGTGTGATAAAGATAACAAATATTATTTAGATTTCTCTCGAGTCTCTCGAAAAGAAGTGCATTTTTATAAGTAAAATACCATATTTTATTTATACCCATTATAAAAAGAGTCTGTTGAGGATAAATAGAGATAAAAGATGAAACTAGCTGAAGTGTGAGGCATGTGATTAGGAGTTGGTTATGTTGGGTTGTCAAGTTTGTTAGAAGGGTAATTAGTTGTTAGAAAAATATGTTTCAGCTGTGACTACAAATACAAGAGTAAACCTACTATGTAAAGCAGTTTTTAGAATCAATGAACTCAGTTTCTCATTCTCTTCTCTTCTCTCTGCTCTCTACTCCCTTTCTCTCTCGCTCTTAGCTCTCCTTTTCAGATCTAACAGAGTTTTCTGATACCTTCTCATGGTATCAGAGCTCTAGGTTCTGATCCATGGCGCTACCAAGTGAAATTTCAGCTTCCGCAATTATGAACCCTAGAACAACGATCAACACCATCGCGTTCAAGCTCGATGAAAATAACTTCGTTCCATGGAGACGTCAAGCACTGGCCTTCATAAAATCGAATAAACTCAAGGAGCATCTCGATCCAAGAAAAGTACCGAGGAGATATGGATCTGAACAAGATCGATTGACAAACACTGAAATGAAGGAGTTCGAAGCTTGGGAGCAAGAGGATCAATTCTTAGTCTCATGGTTCTTTGCCTCAATGGATCCAGAATTTACTCATCAGTTGGCTGAGTGTGAATTTGCTTATGAGATCTGGTTCAAACTAGAAGATTATTTTGCAAAAAGGATGAAATCAAAAGTAAAGCAGCTGAAAACCCAAATTAAGACCATCAAACTTCAAGGATCTGTAACTGAATATATGTCCAGGATAAAAAAGGTAACAAACTCACTTTCTGCATTAGATGCACCTCTTACTAGTGAGGAATTTGTCGAAGTAGTAGCTCAAGGCTTAAATGAGGATTATAGTGCTTTTATTACTATGATAAATTCAAAGGCTGATGAAATAACTGAGAGTGAGGTGGAGGCATTATTAGTAAGACAAGAAGAATTAGTTGAGAGATTTAAGAATAATGTACTTGGCACTATGCATGTAAATTTGGCTCAAGGTTCAGAATCAAAACTGCAAGAACACCACCACAATTACTCTAGATATTCACAAAATCAACAACATAACTATCAAGGAAGAGGTCAGGAGTTTCCAGGACGAGCTCGTGGTCGAGAATTTAGAGGTGGCAGATCCTTCCATTATGGAAATTCAAGGCCGTAATGTTAGCTGTGTGGAAGGATTGGGCACATTGTATGGGATTGTTATCACAGGTTTAATCAGAACTATCAAAGACCTTATGAAGCAGCATCAAATCACCCAGCTCCACCGTCTTCAGTCTTTCATCAACCACAGTCACAAACAGACTCACAACCACAAGCATTGGTTGCAGCTGCGCCGTCAACCACATATTTGACAGATAGAGCGTGGTATCTGGACACAGGAGCATCACATCACCTTACATTTGATTGCAACAATCTAGTTACAGGCTCAGAGTATGAAGGCTCAGAGTAGGTGTTCACAGGTAATGGTCAAGGTATGTGCATCAATAATATTGGCAGAACTATATTATTTTCTGTGTCTAACCAATCTTATCAGCCCAACACACACTACTTTAAACTACTAATCCTACTACATGTTTCCTCAATCACAAAGAACCTCGTTAGTGTAGCAAAATTTGCGCAAGATAATCATGTGTTCTTTGAATTCCATCCTTTTGATTGTTTTGTTAAGGCTTAGGAGACCAACGAACTGCTTCTCAGAGGGTCTCTTATAGGAGGACTTTATCAATTTGACAACATTGGCATATTGGCCAGGACAGCACCATCAAGCGGTTTACCTTCATTCGAAGGAAGAAAAGAAGCTTTGCAAGCAATAAAAGCCACTGCATCTGCTAGTAGTGATCAGGAATCTCATTTTAGTGTACAAAAGTCTAGAATAGGTAGTGTTGAGCATGAACAGAAAAGCAAAGAAAAATAAAAAGGAAATGAGCAAGACCAAGAAGAAAAAGAAAAAGAAAAAGAAAGTGAACAAAAACAGAAAAGAAAAGAAGAAGGAAATGCACATTGTAAAGTTGTGTCTGTGTCACAGTTTGAAGTATGGCATAGAAGGTTAGGACAACCGGCTGCAAAAACAGTAGCAAAAGTAATGCAGCGTTGTAAAATTGTGGACGATGATATGAATAAAAGAGACACAACAGCTATTACTCCTTTGTGCAATGCATATTATCAAGGAAAACATCATAATTTGCCTTTTTCTGACTCACTCACTAACTATAACACAACCCTAGAGTTAGTCTATTCTGACATTTAGGGGCCAGCACCAATCAGTAGTAGTTCAGGTTTTAGATATTATATAATTTTTATTGATGCCAAAACCAAATACACATGTCTATACCTGCTGCAAAACAAAGCTCAAGCTCTCCAAGCCTTTACCCAATACAAATTGCTACTTGAAAACAAGACTGGACACAAGATTAAAAGTCTTCAAACTGACAATGGAGGTGAATTCCTCTCTCACAGTTTCACAGAATTCCTCATTCAGCATGGCATTGCTCATAAGCTTAGTTGTCCTCACACTCACCAACAAAACGATAAGTTGAACGGAAACACCGACACATAACTAAAATGGGCCTAACACGACTCTCTCAAGCCTCCTTGCCCCTAAGGTTTTGGGATCAAGCCTTCTTGACAGCCACTCATCTCATTAATCTACTACCCTCATATACTACAGATCAGAAAACACAATTTGAGCTCCTCAATCACAAAGAACCAGACTATTTATTTCTCAAAACCTTTGGATGTGCATGTTATCCACAACTTAAACCCTACAACACTCATAAATTTGATTTTAAAACTCACAAATATCTCTTTTTAGGTTACTCCTCTCATCATAAAGGGTACAAATGTCTCTCACCTTCCGGCAAACTCTACGTTTCCAGACATGTCTTATTTGATGAATCTGAGTTTCCTTATCAATCTCTCTTCTTCAATCAAACTCCAAAACTGAAATCTGTTGTCCCACACCTCCAAACTATCACATCTGCACCATTGCACCTCATTCCAACCCACACCATTATCCAACAAAATCATCTCAACACAAGCCACACCTTCAATCACTACTTCCAACCACTAGCCCTCTCATACATGAAACACCTGTCCTAACTCAGACGCCACTCTACACCGTCAAATACTAGACCCTGCACAACAATCCTTTTCCAACCATCTCCACCGTCCTCCACACCCTTAGCTCAACCTGAGTCTTCTGCTAATATTAGTGCTGCTCATAACTGTCCATTAACTGATGATACTATTATGACTACTTCTACTTCTGTGTTTCCCTCAAGTAATGCAGGGTTAGCTGAGTAGCTAGAAAGAGGACATGCAGCTCTACCCACTACAGCGCCTACTCGAACGCATCTTATGGTTACTAGAAGTCAGGTTGGAATTTTTAAGCTGAAACTGTTCACTGCACTGGTTCTGGGTAATGTTTTAAACCTCACACAAGTTGAACATTCTTCAATGGTACAAGCACTAACCTCTCTGCATTGGAAAGCCGCAATGGATGAGGAGTATGCAGCACTTTTGAAGTGCAAGACATGGAACTTGGTTGAAGAGTCACCAACAGTTGAACCAATTGGATGTCGTTGGGTATTTCGCATCAAAAGACAGCCGGATGGGACAATTCAGAAGTACAAAGTGAGGTTGGTCGCAAAGGGATTTTATCAACGAGAAAGTTTGGACTATGATCAAATTTTTAGTCCGGTTGCCAAGCCTACAACAGTACGCACATTGCTGTCTATTGCTGTTTCAAAAGGATGGAGAGTGAGGCAGTTTGATTTCAACAACGCATTTCTCAATGGGATTTACATGAGAAAGTGTACATGGTGCAACCTGAGGGTTATGCACTTGGTTATGGCCTTGTGTGCAAATTGGAGAAGGCCTTATATGGCTTAAAACAAGCTCCAAAAGCCTGGTTTCTGAAGCTAAACAGCACACTTAGAGGCTTTGGTTTTGCAAGTACAACCTCAGATCCTTGTCTCTTTGTTTGACACAGTAAAGCTTCAACAATCTATTTTCTAGCATATGTCGATGACATACTGATGACTGGCACTAATCAAACTGAAGTTGATGGTCTGATCCAACAATTAAATAAAGTGTTCATGCTAAAGGACTTGGAAAAAATGATTTTTTTTTCTTGGAATTGAAGTTGAAAGAACTAAAGCTGATACTCTAGTGCTGAAACAGTCTAAATATGTCAAGGATCTATTGAAGAGAGTTGAGATGTTAGAGGCTAGACTCGTTACTACACCAATGGCTAGTACCTTAAAGCTTGATACAATAGGTACAACATTTGATAAGCCTTTTTCGTACAGATCCATAGTGGGTGGGCTGCAATACGCCACCATCACCAGGCCTGGTATTGCCTTCTCCGTGAACAAAGTATCCCAATTTATGCATGCTCCCCTGGAATAGCACTGGAAGGCAGTAAAGAGAATCCTTCGCTACCTGGCCGGGACAATTGATTTTAGACTTGAAATTCACAGAAGCAGTGACTTTAGAATCTAAGCATTTTGCGACTCAGATTGGGCAGCAGATCCTGTGGATAGACGGTCAACAATAGGGTATTGCATATTTCTTGGGGTGAATCTCATAAATTGGTCAAGCAGGAAGCAAACAGCTGTAGCCAGATCAAGCGCCGAGGCTGAGTTTAGAGCCCTGGCTGATGCCATGATAGACACTATGTGGCTGCAAAAACTCCTCCATGAAATGTACATACTGGCTGGACTTCCTCCAACATTGTTTTGTGATAATCAAAGCATGGTGCTCATGAGTCAGAATCCAATTCTGCACAACCGATCCAAACATTTTGAAATTGATCTCCACTTTGTTCGACATAGAGTTGAGGACAAACAGGTATATGTAGTCCATATTCCATCTCAAGATCAAATTTCAGATGTTCTTACCAAGCCAGTGAGTTATGATGCCTTCTTGAAGATTATACGCAAACTAAGACTAGTTGACCAACCCAAGCTCATGTTGAGGAAGAATGTTGAGGATAAATAGAGATAAGAGATGAAACTAGCTGAAGTGTGAGACATGTGATTAGGAGTTAGTTGTGCTGAGTTGTCAAATTTGTTAGAAGGGTAATTAGTTGTTAGAAAAATCTGTTTCAGCTGTGACTACAAATACAAGAGTAAACCTATTCTGTAAAGCCGTTTTTAGAATCAATTAACTCAGTTTCTCGTTTCTTCTCTTCTTTCTGCTCTCTACTCCTTTTCTCTCTCGATCTTAGCTCTCCTTTTCAAATCTAACAGAGTTTTCTGATACCTTCTCAGAATCGAGGGTATTTCATTTTTTCATTTTTTTGTCTCTCTCACATTCTTCACATAATTTAGTAAACATAATTCTAAAATATTTATTGGGAGAAACTAAATATGATCTTTTGATATTTTTTAAAGTTTTTTATTTATCGGGTTATGTAAAAATTAAAAAATGGCCTAAATGCCTAATTAATAACACCCTTGGTATATTAAATTATTGTGGTATATTCACGTTCGCGCCCCTTTTAAAATTACTCCATGCGCAATCTCTAACACTATATTTAGTTTGATAAAAAATAAGTAAAAAAAATAGATGAAAAAAATGGATAAAAAATTATATTTTTCTTTGTTTGGTTGTCAAAAAAATAAGGAAGAAAAAAAAATTAGATATAAAT
>NC_029793.2:9484332-9485459 GCF_000816755.2 Arachis ipaensis | reverse complement strand
TAAGGGTATTAAGGGTATTAATGTAATTTTATATTATTATAATTTTTGTTCTCACTTTTCTTTCCATCTAAATAATTTTTTTTTTTCTATTTTCTTTCCATCTATTTTCTATTCATCCAAACAATACACAAATAATTTAACTTTTTCTTCTATTTTCTTTCTTCTTATTTTTTTTCTTTCATTTTCTTTCTACATCCAAACAAAGTGTAAGTGAGTATGAGAAGGTTATGCTATTTTTAACGCATTCGTAATAATAATTGGTAATAAAAAATATATTTGTACATTAAAATCGATTATTAAAATTAATTATTATATATTTATGTATACATATATTTAATTAAATTATATATCTTATTTTTAATGTATATTCTATTTTAGTAATTAATTTTGTTAGTTAATTTTGGTATACATTGTTAAAATTAATTTAGTATCTTCTCTCATTATAAATATATTCTTCCAATTCACATTATTGCATAGCTTCAATTTCTCTTGTCACCCCCACAAAGCCACCATGGCTGCTATGGCTTCACTTCATTTGTTGGCTACTCTTCTTCTTATTCTTGGCTATGGTAGAAGTGTTATTATTGCTCATATTATTGATGAAGCTTCTCATCAAACTACTCATTCTTCTAATAACATGATAATTCCAAACCATACATATAGACCTTCTTTTCACTTCTTGCCTTCAAAGAATTGGATGAATGGTATTTCTTTAATTTAATTTCTTCTTTTACTTACTTGTTAGCTTTAACCTCCTCAAATGCTCTCTATTTTACATTTAACTAATTGTTCTTCATTTTTTAATCTAATTATGGTTTATTTGGCTTTGGCTTCTTTCATCTTTTGTGCTTTGGCACATGAAATGGTGAGATGGACTTACAGATCCCAATGGTTAGTTCTCTACTTCTTCATCTTTCATTATTTCTCTAACCATTCCTTTAATATCTTGATTCGAGTATATTAAAAGGCCTTAATTATTTATTTATGTTAATAAACGTGTGTAATAATGTTAAATATAAATTTAGTTAAGAGGATGTGTATTTTATTTTTTAATAAATAGTTTTAGGTTTAAGTTTTAGAATTAGTAAAGTTTTATTATTCTTAAAAGAAGGGATATATATGGTGCA
>NC_029793.2:9482232-9483738 GCF_000816755.2 Arachis ipaensis | reverse complement strand
TTTAACTAATTATTATTATTAAGAAATATCTGAGAATAATTCTATTAAATAGATTAGTTCTTATGTCTTTTAATAGAAATTTAAATATTTGTGCTGAACAAATAAATCTATAACAAATTTTGTTGTAAAATAATTAACTCCAAACAAATATTATGAGAAGACAAATTAGTCTAATTACTAGTCCGTCTGATGGGGTAACTCTTGGAAATATTTTAAAATTTCACCAATTTGGATAATTACCTATAAAAAAGAATTACATTGAAAACGTTATATTTGGATTCAAGCTATATATAGGGAAGCCAAGTTTAATAGCGGTGAAATTGAAGGTGGAGTCTAACTAAAAAATGGTGGAGTTTAACTCAATAATGTGTCACCGTATTAATATATCTCAGCATGTAAAAATATGTTACAAAACAAAAATGTTATTTGCAGTCATTTTACAATCACCCTTATTATTCACTTTAGGAGATTCACTATTCTGTCCTCGGATTATTGGTTGAGGGGAAAAAATGAGAACTAGTATACTGTTTTTTTTTTTTTTTAAAGTTAGGAGTGAAACTTAAATCTGCGATCTCTAGCGTTTATTTTGAGGTATTGGGACAGAGATTGGAATATTGAGACTCAGTATCATATTTTTTGGCTCAGAGACTGGTACTAAAATTTTTATTTCTATTTTCAAAATTTCAGTATTTCAGTACTTCCAAAAAATGGGAACACAGGAGACTGAAATTTTTAGAGACAGAGACTGAAATTTTAATAATATTTTATACCTAAAATACTCTCATTTTAATTAATTAATTCTAATTTTAGTCTTTGTACAAATTAAATTAGAGCTTCATTTTTGTTTCAATTTCTGTCTCCCATTTTACACCAAACAAAATACTGAGATTTATTTCAATATTTGTCTCTTAGTATCTGTTTTTCAATTTCAATCTTTCAGTCCCTGTCTCTCCACTAAACACTACCTAAATAAGTATGGAGATACTATGCTATTTGAACTATAGCTCGTTGGCGAACTAGTCATAATAACTTTACCCATTACAAAGCTACAAATTAGAAAAAGACAAATAAAAAAATTTAATTACTCTATACCAATTTTTAAAATTTCATCCGTTTTTAATTAAATTTTTACTATTTAAAGAGTTTTTTATTGAATTTTTATACCAAATAAAAATTTTCAAGATCTTTGATCACTACTTTTTGTTCAAAAAAATATGAAATATTTTTAGAATATTAATTTTTGTATTTGATATAAAATTATTGCATTTAAAAAACACTAATAAATGTTTAGTTAAATAATTATCCATAATAAAAAATAATTACATTTTGGACTTAATAATCAAATTCACAACCTTTTAGATGAGTATGGAGAGACTATGTCATTTGAACTATAACTCATTAACAGTCAAAAGAAGTAATAATCGGCTAAATATATGTATTTATACACAAATGCATAGTGATTTGAATTATAAAAATTTTATGTTGACAATATTCAAAATTAAATTA
>NC_029793.2:9478757-9482122 GCF_000816755.2 Arachis ipaensis | reverse complement strand
TATTTTATAATATATTATTATATTAACAAAAAATAATTATTGTATATCATTTTATTAGCTACTATATAGTCATTAAAAAAAAGTTAAATTACACCATTGGTCCCTACAATTTCAGTGAAATGGCAAATTAGTCCCACTTTAGAAGTTTGTAATTGGGTCCCTAAAGAGAATTAAAATTTACAATTTAGTTTCCATCGTTCAAAAAGTGTTTGATTTAATAGAACATTCTTAGCATATTCTCTATTTTAATAAAATATTCTCAGTATATTCTGATAATATTATGTTAAATAAATATTTTTTGACCGGCATGGACTAAATTGTAAATTTTAATTCTCTTTAAGGATTCAATTACAAACTTTTAAAGTGTAGGGACCAAATTATAATTTTACTAAAAATGTAGGGACCAACCGTGTAATTTAACCTTAAAAAAAATAAATGTAATTTGATGAATATATAAAATGTTTTATACTGTTATTAAAAAAAAAAAAAAAAACAGTTGTGAGGTATATATGTTTGGTGTTAAACATGCTTAATATATTATCCTTTTTGCATGTTAGGGCCAATGAGATATAAAGGAATGTACCATTTGTTCTATCAACACAATCCAAAAGCTGCAGTTTGGAATACCGCTATTGAATGGGGCCATTCTATATCAAAAGATCTTGTCAATTGGTTTCCATTACAACCTTCTCTTACCCCAAATCAACCTTATGATATCAAAGGTTGTTGGTCTGGTTCCATCACTATTCTCCCTAATCAAAAGCCCTTCATTTTATACACAGGAATTGACAATAACAATCACCAAACTCAAAATTTAGCCATACCCAAAAATTTATCTGACCCATTACTTAGGGAGTGGGTGAAATTACCAAACAACCCTCTAATGAAACCAACTTTGGGTAACAAAATAAATGTGACATCATTTAGGGATCCTACCACTGCTTGGCTTGGCCATGATGGTTTTTGGAGAGTGATTGTGGGAAGCCAAGAGAATGAAAAGGGGATTGCAATTTTGTACAAAAGTAAAGATTTTTTGCATTGGATTAAGGCCAAACACCCTTTAAACTCAGCCAAGAAAAGTGGAATGTGGGAGTGCCCTGATTTCTATCCTGTGTCCACTAAGGGCAAAATTGGAATTGAAACATCAGTTGATGGTCCTCAAGTTAGGCATGTTCTCAAGGTTAGCTTGTATGACACTTCACATGATTACTATCTTATTGGAACCTATGACACCACCAAGGATGTCTTTGTTCCTGATGATGAGGAGGGGTTTGATAAGGATGAGTTGTACTTGGTCCAAAGATATGATTATGGGAAATTTTATGCATCTAAGACTTTCTATGATGATGCAAAAAAGAGAAGGGTTTTGTGGGGTTGGATTAATGAATCTTCAGTTCAACAGGATGATGAAAAAAAAGCATGGTCTGGAATCCAGGTAATAATTTAATTACTTCTCAAATATATGTTATTTGATGAACATCTATTAATTTTTGTTTTAACATTCTTTTTGTTATTTTTAGATTTTTATATGGCTCTTATTTAACACTGCAATTCTTATTTTAATTTATTCCATTAAGCTAAAAATGTGTTTAATACTATATATTTTTTTATTTTTTATTTTTTTTACCAAAGATATGATACTCGAACTCGCAACCTCTTAATTGAGTATGAGGAGACTATGTCATTTGAGCTATTACTCATTGGCTGAAAATTTGAAAAGATAGGAGACTCGAACCCGCAACCTTTTAATTGAGTATGGGGAGTCTATGTCATTTGAGCTATTACTGCAAAAATAAATACTATATTTGCGTGTAAAAAAATTCAATGCTAATATTTAAAAGGTTTATACCCGATCCTATTTGAAAAAAAAATGTGTGGAGAGAGGAGGGATGGGTTTAGAAGACAGAATAATTCAAACCATTTTGACTAAGTTGAGTTTGTAAAGATAATTAATTAAAAGTTTTGTTAATGAGTTGAAGGGAATTCCTAGAACAGTGTGGCTTGATGAATCTGGGAAGCAACTAATTCAATGGCCAATAGCAGAAATTGAAAAACTACGTGGCCACCATGTCAAGTTGCATTCCAAAGTACTAAAGCCAGGGACATTGCTTCAAGTATCTGGTGTCACTGCAGCACAGGTCCATGCCTCTTAAATTCTTATTTGATTATTAGTTTATTTATTTACGTGATCGCTAGTGTGTCTAAAGAGAGAACATGTTAAACTTGTAATCATTCACATTTATTCATTTAAACCAAGGTTTAATTATTTTGTTGATCAATATAATTTGACTAAATTTACAATTAAATATTTATATTTTTTAGAAATTAACTATGAAATTTTAGTAATAATATTTTTTAATTATGAAAAGATAAAACATTATTTATGTTTTGTAAAAAAATATTATTTTAATTATAAAAAAATAAAATATCATTGACATTTTGTAAAAGTCCACAACAGCATATGACACATAATTTAAGTCATTCTTAGAAATTTATTCCTAATAATCTAATATTAGAAAGAAAAAAAATCGTACTTAATTTCGATTACATGTGTCAATTGAAACCATCGTACATATATAGTGAATTCCAGCACAATTGGAGATAGAATATATATGTGAATGGGCGTGCAAATTATGTTCAATTACATTGTCACATGCAAATATATATACTCTTTTAATTAATTTCATTGCAGGCAGATGTTGAAATTTCATTTCAAGTAAGCAAACTTGAAAATGCTCAAGAACTGAACCCTAGTTGGAAACTGGACCCCCAAATTCTATGTAGCCAAAAAGCAAAAGGAGGATTTGGTTTGCTAGTTTTGGCTTCAAAGGGAATGCAAGAATACACATCAGTGTTCTTTATGATATTTAGAGCCAACAAAAAATATGTAGTGGTCATGTGCAGTGACCAAAGCAGGTATATGTGTCCCTCCACTTTTTCCATCCATCAAATTAAATTCTTACCAAATTGCTATTCATATTGATATTTATATACATAATACTCATTGATATATAGGTCTTCCTTGAATCATAAGAATGATTTGACCACTTATGGTGCTTTTGTGAATGTGGACCCTGCTCATGAAGAGTTATCACTAAGAATCTTGGTAAGACAATGAATAACTAATATTTTAAGAGAAAGTTTAGGTCTAGTAATTTTTGTGTTTTGTGGTCAGTATTTAATCATCAAAAGAAAAGTAAGTGATTTTTTATTATTAAATGTAATTTTACACTATTAAAAATACTATTGATAGCCAATTGATGGTTACAAAACACAAAAGTTGCTAGCCTTAACACTCCTCATATTTTAAATCACTCTGTAAATTTTGAGTTGAATAATTTAATTATTAATAAATTCTAATTGTT
>NC_029793.2:9477218-9477646 GCF_000816755.2 Arachis ipaensis | reverse complement strand
AATGTTTCTTTTTAAAAAAATGATAAAAAAAAAATTTTATTTGAAGAGAAGTTACTTTTTTAAGGGTTAAGTACTGAAATCGTCCCTACGGTCTGGGGTGAAAATCAAAATCGTCCCCGACCTTTTTTTGTTATTAAAATCATCCTCAACGTTACAAGACTGGTGGCGGCGGCAAGGACCCTTTCCCTTCCCCCTCTTCTTTCCGAAACCCCCCCCTCTTCTCCCTTCGCGTTCCCTTTCCCCTTTCCCCTTTCCCCGAGGAGCAGAGCGGCGGCAGTAGCGAAGAGCGGCGGCGGTAATGAAGACCGGTGGCGGCGGCGAGGAGAGAAGAAGAAGAAGAAGAAGGTGGTGGTGGTGCGGTGCAGCAGGGCGGCAAGGCGGCGGGCGGCGGTGCGGTGGTGCGGCGGTCCCCTTCCCTCCCCCCTCCC
>NC_029793.2:9474770-9476885 GCF_000816755.2 Arachis ipaensis | reverse complement strand
TATACATTTTTAATAAATAATTTAATATTCTTAATTCAATATCCCAAAAAAAGATATAACAAAAGATATATCTTGTTATAGGGAAATATATATATACTCACACTCGAATCATGGTTTGGTATATCACTATCATTTTTATTAATTGTGTTTTGAAGGTAGATCTTTTACTTTCATATAACACACAAAAAAAATCGAGTGGCTAATTAGTATACTTATGTCGATGTTGATTTTTTTTGTGACTTTATGTCGATGTTGATTATTTCTCTTACTCTTAAATATATTTTTGATATAAAATCGTCAAAGTTTCCTAATTCAAAATATAAAAATAGATTTTGGGGATAATATTTCTATCCATTTATAAAATAAATTCGACATAATTAGTTAAAATTTATAATCAAATTGGTTGGATATTATTAGAGAATATTACAGATTTAATGTTAACATGACAAATAAGATTGATTTGTATAATAACTAATTAGACTAATTATTTTTATAATTTTAAAGATAAAAATTACTTATATGTGTTCTTTTAAAATAAACTATTTTGACTATAAATTCGGTAATTAAATTAAATTACATCACTGTCTTTTGAAAAATGATAAAACAAAAATATCAACTAAAAAATAAAAGGCCAAAATATTAATTATAAGAACAATTGCATAATGATAACCTAGCTACTATATACATCTCTCTTAATATTAATGGATACTCACACTTGGATACCTAATAAGTGGTGCTTCTAATAGTGACCTTTAGTGTATTGTGATATGTGAAGTTTAAGATTGTTCATAATTTATTAATAATAACAAAACATGAGAAATATTTTTTTTCTTATGGTGTTTGGTATAGAATTTTAAAATTTGATATTTAATTAATAAAAAAATTTAAATAGTTAATATTTAAATTTTTTATAAAAAATAAATTAAACAAAAATTAGATACCAAATAATAATAGACAAATAGAATTTGCCATTGAAATATTACTCGGAATGAATATACAACATGCATATGCATTGGCAAGAGATTGGTTATTACTTTACTCATTTGTTTGAATATTCAAAAGGTTTACAAATCTATCTATTAAAAAAATGTATAATATGATTAATGAATGTGAGAATCTGTTTAATTTGCAGATTGATGAGTCAGTGGTGGAGAGTTTTGGTGGAAAAGGGAAAGCATGCATCACATCAAGAGTTTATCCCACGTTGGCAATCAATGATAAGGCACACCTCCATGCATTCAATAATGGAACACTCCATGTCAAGATCACAAGACTAAGTGCTTGGAGCATGAAAAAAGCCAAGGTCAACTGAAATAATAAAAGCATGCATTTAATAAGGATAATAAAACAAGAAGCTAAGAAAACTCTCTTTATTCTTCTTGTCAAGCACTTGAAATCATGTATGTGTCATGTGTGCATTGTTAATTTGTTCTAATCCTGGAAAAGAAAACAATAACATTGTTTAAACTTATCTTTTGGGATACATTTAGATATTTATGCATCTTATGCATTTATATTGTTATAAAAAGCTTAATTTCGAGAAAAAAATGTTGTTAAGTTTTTTAGGATTTTTTTTTATATGAAAATAAAAGTAACGATATATTATAATATTGTAATTTTTTGTGTTTTTTAAAATTGTGAAAGGTGTACAAATAAGAGGGTTCGATTTCTGTACATCAAATTTTTTATTTTTTTTAACACAAATCAGATGATCTGATTTCTGTATCTTTCACAGATCGAACGGTTCGATTTTTGTATATCTATAAATTAAACACTCTGATTATTGTACCTTTAATAAATTAAATAGTCTAATTTTTACTTCTTTAATTAAACGATTTCATATTTATTTGATAATAACACTTCAATAATTCACATTTTAAAAAAACACTATTGCTACTCTACTATCAAAAACAAAAAAGTGAGGTTTTAGTGGGTTGACCAATTTGATAACAAATCAGTGATTTAGACATAATCCCTTTATATTTCCGTTGACGGCATACTTTCATTATTTAGATACGTTGATTTAACTATACAGAATAATAATTCGAATATTTTTAAAAAATTTAATATTTTAATGAATATCTTTTTTTTAAAAAAAAAATACTAACTACTAAG
>NC_029793.2:9473533-9474161 GCF_000816755.2 Arachis ipaensis | reverse complement strand
ATATAATTGATTAAATATATATATTTTTGAAAATATAAAAAAAAATTTAAAATTTAAAAGATAATTAATAAAAATTAACTCAGAACTCTTAATTATATTTCAACTATGCTAATGAACGCAAAGCCTTGGATGGTGAGAGGAAAGTGACTGAATATCATTGTTAAGACATGGAATACCTTAAGGTACAAGTTTGGTTCTCATTATTTAACTTATTCTGACCAGTGACCAATTCTCAAGGTAGCATCCTAACAATTTCATAAGATCAGAGTCCACAATTTTGCAGCACTTTAATTTTACTACCTTCTTCCATGATGGCAAATCAAGACATTACTATTACTACCGACGATTATGAACCCAATAATTTAGTGTACGATGTTTTTCTTAGTTTCAGGGGTGAAGACACACGCTACTCTTTCACAGGTTTGTAAACTTAATTTAAGTGGAAGCATTAATTAATTAAGATCTCAAAAGTTGTAATTTTTATTTTTAGATTGATTCCGATAATAAATTTTGTTATAATAGAATCTTGGTTTAAGATTTTTTTTTTTCCTTTCCTTCTTTTGAACGTTCATCAAAATGATAATTTTTTTTTTATATTTTCGATTAAAAAAAAACGAAAAAATATCTT
>NC_029793.2:9462669-9473424 GCF_000816755.2 Arachis ipaensis | reverse complement strand
GTTATTACCTTCTAATTTAATACCTCTATCAAATATTAACATTAGAATGAGATTAAGTTATTAATAATTTATAAATAATTACAATTATTACAATAAACTTGCAACAAGATGCTACTCTTTCACAGGTTTTCTCTACGATGCTCTGTTGAGGAAGGGAGTGAGAGTGTTCATGGATGATGAAGAGTTGAAGGGCGGGGACCGAATCGCGCAATCTCTGGTGAATGCGATCCAGCAATCAAGGATTTCGATTGTTGTTTTTTCTGAGAATTATGCAACTTCAAGGTGGTGTCTTGATGAACTAGTGGAGATCGTTGAGTGTATGGAGTTGAAGAAGCGATTGTTGGTTTGGCCAATCTTTTACAAAGTGGCACCGTCTGATGTGAGGCATCAGAGAAAGAGTTACGGTGAAGCCATGGCTGCACATGAAGAAAGGTTCGGAAATGGATCTGTTAAGGTCCAGAAATGGAGATCAGCTTTGTCTCAAGTTGCTAACTTGAAAGGATGGTCTTACCAAACAGGGTACATTTCGGTTTTATACTTTTTAATCACTTTTTAACGGATTTAAAATCGGTTAACGTCCACCTATATTTGTTTTTATGTAATCCATTTGACTAAATTATATGATTTTCGGTTATTAACTCCACATGAAAATAACTGCACGATGCACGATAATTTTTATCTTTAAAATCTCTCCATGTGAAATTTATTTGCAATAATAACTTTATCTGACACAATTATTTTATTTTTAATATTGGATTAACAATGGTGTTTTTCTAAATTATGATCTACTGTGTTATTTTTCTAAAATGTGGGATGTACGGAGTACAAATCGGACCGTCCGATTTTTAAGTACACAGATCGGACCGTCCGATTTGTGTACTCCAAACTTTTAAAATTTTTTAAACACAAATCGAATGGTCCGAATTTGTGTACCTCTCATAATTTTAAAAACACCAAAAATTATTATGTTAAGGTATAATACTCATTCTACTTTCATATCCAAATTTTGGGAGGAGTTTAAGAGTAGTCTTAAACGGGACTGTCCCTCTATTTAAGCAGTTCCTTGTTTTGTTTCTTTTGTTTTTCTTTGTTTAATTTATTTCAGTCACCAAAAAATATCCAAATTTTTTAGCCTCATCCAATCTATTTGTTTTCATAAAAAGAAAAAAAAAATGTGGATAAAAGGCTAGTTGTATTTTTGTAGGTATGAATATGAATTTATACATGAGATTGTGAAAAGGGTCACTACTAAGTTACAACATGAACAAGTAAATCTTGGAGACACCTAATTGGACACCAGTCTCGCATAGAAGAACTGAGGTCACTTTTAGACATTGAATCCCAAAGGACAGTTTGCATGCTAGGAATTTATGGAACAGGAGGAATCGGCAAAACAGCACTTGCCAAAGCTCTTTATAACACAATTATCCATAAATTTGAATGTTCAATCTTTCTTGAAGGTGTTAGAGAAAGATCAAACAGTTATATGGGTCTAGTAAATCTCCAAGAGGCTATTATATCTAAGCTATATGATGGGGAAATTATAAAGTTGGAGAATATTGATGATGGCATCATTAAGTTAAAAGATACATTGAAGCATAAGAGAGTTCTTTTGGTACTCGACGATGTTGATAGCGAGGATCAAATAAAAAATTTGGCTGGCGAGAGCAACTGGTTCGGTTCTGGGAGTAGAATCATCATAACAACGAGGGATAAACATGTGCTAAACATTGGTAACGTTGAAAAGAAATTCGAGATAAAGAGGTTACATGATCATGAAGCTCTTCAATTCTTTTGCTTAAAAGCTTTCAAAATGAATCATCCTTTACCCGAGTACAAAAATGTGTCTAATCATGTAGTTCATTATGCCAAGGGCCTTCCATTAGCTCTAAAAGTATTAGGGTCTCATTTTGCTAATAAATCTATAAGGGAATGTGAATGTGCATTGAAACAATTCAAGAGGATTCAACAGAGGAACATACATGACATACTCAAGGTCAGTTATGATTGCTTAGAAGATGCCACAAAGTGTGTATTTCTTGACATTGCTTGCTTCTTTAAAGGGGCTAGCTTGCAATATGTTGAGAATGTTTTGGAGAAATGTGACATTTTCCCATCATATAATATTGGAAGACTTGTTGATAAATCTCTGCTAGCTATTGAAAATGATTGCTTAATAATGCATGATCTCATTCAAGACATGGGCATAGAAATTGTTAGGCAAGAAGCACCATCAAAACTTGGTAAACGCAGCAGATTATGCTTTTATGAAGATGTTCTTAGAGTATTGAGGGAAGATTCGGTAAGAATTTTACACCTATATATATGATGAATTCTTTTTACTTTTCTTTTACTTGACATAATTTTGGTCCATGTAAATTTTAATTTAGGTCTCTACATAAAAAAAATTGTTTTAGTCCAACATCTCAGCAAACATTATAAATTAAAATTTCAAAAAATACTTGGTTATACTCCCCAAAATTTTATGATAATTTGGTGTTAATACATTGAAAGAGGAAAACCAGAGGCAGAACTTCTGCTGTGGTTTGTGTTTGAGATGATTTTGAAGTCACTTTGTCTAAGTGCACTGCAGATAATCTCTGTTAGCGGTAATTGAAAACCGTCGCGAAAAGATAAATCAAACCACCGTGGTTTTCTTTTTTTTTTTTTTAATGTAGGGTTGAAAATCTGGAGATGATAATTTAGTCAAATCTGTCAAATTATCTAACGGTTCTCGACTATCAACTTCACACGAAGACAACTGCATGTAACTGATGTAAGTATTCACCTTATTTTAAAGGTGGAAACTTACATGCGTTTGTTTTCGTGTGAAACTGTTAGTTGAGAACTATTAGATGATTTGACATATTTGACTAAATTATTATTTAAAACTCTCAACTATTAACTTCATAAATGCATCATTTAGCTTTGAGTTTACAAGATGAATTATATACAACAAAAGAAATTTATTAACTAATGTAAAAAAAATTTCTTGTTGCTTTTATTTCAAAGGGAAGCAGTAACATTGAAGGAATAATGTTGGACCCTCCTAAAGAAGAAAATGTAATATGGAGCGGCACTGCCTTTCAGAAGATGAATAATATTCGAATTCTCATTGTTCGAAATACACATTTTATACCAGAGCCTAGTTATTTGCCGAACAGTCTAAGGTTACTCGAATGGGATAGGTACCCATCAAAATCTCTCCCGTCAAATTTTCATCCTAAGGATATTGTTGACCTGAGCTTACCGTGCAGTCAACTCAACTTGAAGATGGAAAAATCGTTTCAGGTAATTAATTTAAGCATTTCATAAAAAATCGTTAGAGTTTATTTTTACACGCAACCCAACTCAAATTGTTACATCCTTACCGCAGTTTACATCTAAATAATAATTCACCGTACTTCTATCGCGATTTCTATAGAAATGAGAAAATTACATTTGCGTTTTTAATATATAAATGTTGTATTCTGTAATATTAAAAGACAAATAATTTATTTTGATAATTTACTCTAAATATAATATCCAAAAAAATGCTTTTTTGAATGTTATCCTATCATCTTTAAAGTAACATGTAAGTTACCTTCTCTGATGTGTCGTATCTTAATTGGGTATTTATTTTAACCTGAGTTACTTTAATCTCATGAGAGTTAATAACTTGAAAGACGGTGATACTTGGGAGGCGTAACGACGACGATGAAGGCGTACAATGGGAGGAGTAAACGCAATTAGAAAGAGTTGGAGTACCTTTTCTGGAAGAATGATTTGGAAAGAGAAAATAAGACACCAAATACGGTGATGCTTGGGAGGCGTAATGACGACAACGAAGGAGTGGGGATGAGTAAACGGAATTAGAGAGAGTTGGAGTACCTTTTCTAGAAGAATGATTTGGGAAGAGAAAACGAAACACCAATGAGACGGTGATGCTTGAGAGGCGCAACGAAGACGAAAGAGTGAAGAAAGTAACTAGGTTAAAATAAACACCCAATTAAAATATGATACATCAGAGAGTGTAAATTATATGTTACTTTAAAGAGGGTAGGATAGCATTCACCTTCTAAAAAATATTATTAAAATATACAAAAAAAATATAACCTTAATTTTAACTACCCTATAGTCGTAGTAACATGGTCATACTAAAATCCACCCATAACACATTCTAAATCATATGTGATTGTTGCTAATTAGTTTAATTTATTTTTGTTGCAGAAAATGTTGCATTTGACATACATGAATTTGTCAATGTGCCAATTCATAACCCATTTTCCTGATGCGTCTGGTGTTCCGAACTTGAAAGAACTTAAGCTTAACTACTGTAAAAATCTGATTGCGATTCATCCCTCAGTTGGATTTCTTAAAAAGCTCAAACATCTAAGCGCATGTCATTGCATGAATCTCAAAGATTTCTCACCAACAATGTGGTTGCCATCTCTACAATATCTCAACCTTGATTCCACAAGTATTGAGTTCTTCCCACAAACAGAGAAAACAATGCATGAGCCACTAGAAATCACCATGCAAAATGATCGAATTAAGGAGCTTCCAAGTTCCATTAGTAATCTAATGGGACTTAGAAAATTATACATACAATTCAAAGGGCTTGTTCCTGGAGGCTTACCAAATGATCTATTCATGTTGCCAGAGATGGTATATTTGTCTATTTTCGATTCTCCTAATGTTGGAGAATCATTTAAAAGATTCCTAATAGATAAACCAGGATGCTATTCTCCTTTGAGATTGTTGAATTGTAGTGCTTGTGGTTTAACCGATGAAGATCTTCACGCTATTCTATGTTGTTCTCCCAACTTGGAAGAGTTATATGTACCTTGGAATGAATTTGTGTGCCTCCCAACCATCATTAAGGAATCTTCTAAATTGAGGTATCTCTGTGTAACTAGGTGCAAGAAGCTTTCGGAAATACCAGAATTGCCATCAAGTATAAAAGTTTTAGAAGCAAAAGAATGCTCCATCTTGTCTTCAAAAGCATCTGGGTTATTATGGTCTCAGGTTAGAATATTCTATTAAACTATCATAACATTTTTCTTCTCACAAAACTTTATTTTATTTGTTTATTTAATTTATTTATTTTTGTATGCGAATCACGATGATCTACGTATAACGTGTGTTGATTAGTGGTACTTTTGTAAAGACTCCGATCCTTAAATAAGTAAGAAAGTTAGTAGAGGAATTATGAGTTTAAATGATTCTTTGTACTGTTATGAAAATTTATAAAAAACTTAGGAGATTAGATTTAGATCCTAGTCCATGTTCAACTCTTAGAAGTTCTTTCTAGAGATGTAAGCGATTACTAAATTGGGAACAAAATTATGTTAGATCATGGGGTTGGAAAGCTTGGTCCCCAGGTCACAGAGAGATTCTTGTGTCCAGGCCTACCTAGCTTGAGCCGCAAGTCAGGTCGAGTCATAGAGAGGCAGGTTGGTAGACTGCTTAATTAAACTTCTTTTGAAAAAATAACTTAAACAATAAATGACTATATTAAAAGTAAGTTATAAATAAGTTATTTTGTATTTGAGTTTTTAGTTCTAAAAGTGCTTATTTTAAAAGAGATGTGATAAAAAGTTTTTTATTATGAAAGAAGTCTTTTTTTTTAACTTTTCTATAAACTCCTAAATAATTTCTTAAAAAACTGTAATTTAGTTTTGAAAATTGCACCAGACATTAATACTATTACTTTTGATAAGTCAAAAATTCAAAAAAAAATCACTTTTAAAACTTTTCAAAGGGGTTTAAGTCATTTGACAAATAGAAAATTTATATATCACCTACACATTGAATAACGTGACCTAAACTCATCGATATTAAAATTTTGTAGTTTCTATTACTATTGTAGTTTAATAAAATGAGAAGTATCAAATTAATTAAGATAATAAGTTCTTTAATTTAATAATTAGTACACATCTTTACTTAACTATTTGAATTTTTAGAAGAAGCGGTTTAAAATATTAAATTTAGGGTAATGTTAGGGAGACAAAAAATAAAGGCAGAATTTGTTTTATTTAGCATTCATTAATTGTCACAACAATTAATAAATGCTAAATAAGACAAGTTATGGTTGTTTTTTGCTAATTTTCTTTGGTTACCAAACATTTTCGTAAATTTAAATATTATAAAAGAAAACTAAAGTCAGTAGTGGTTATGAAGAGAGATGAGGGGAAAAAAGGGTTATAGTACAGGAAGAGTTTCTAGTGTACATAGAGTACCGTGTTTCAGTTATTTTAACCGTTGATACAAATTATAAAAAATATATATAATATATATTATTTAAAATCAACGGTTAAAATAACTGGAATATCAGTATTTCAGGTGCACTTAAAATTTTTCTTATAGTACATTAGAATTTTTATATATGAAATAAGTTAAGATGGGACGGAAGCACGAGGAAGACGGAACACCTCTTGCGGTGGTTTGCGAGTGATGAATGGGGTTGTGGGGAGTAGAGATGGGGCGTCATGTGGATGTGAGGAGAAGGATTTATAGTTGTTGAAAGTTAAATTTAAAACAAGAATTATATTTAATTAATTTAAAATTTGAATTTAAAAATTAAAATTAATTTTTATTTTTTAAAATACAGTAGTGTTAGAAGTTAACATATTTTGTGATTAGTCACCAAAAAAATATAAGTCACCAAAAAAAAATTTTGTGATTTGTAGTCATCAATTAATCATTATTAATATTTTTAATAGTATGAAATTATATTTATTAATGTGAAATTACACACTCTTTTTTTGCTGGTTGAATACTGACTAAATTTTAATGAAAGTACTGGTCACTTAGACTTTTTTCTTTAACATATTGTTTACGTTATTTAAAAAAATTGTTGTTTCCCTATATTTTTCTCTTAGAATTTTTATAGAAAAAGTCTAAAGATCAGCACTTTCGTTAAAATTTAACCTGCATTTAACGAGCAGAAAAAGAGTGTGTAATTTCATATTAGATATAATTTTACACTATTAAAAAATACTAATAATAATTAATTGATTACTACAAATCACAAAATATAATGGCCACCTAGCACTAATGATTTTTATATATGAAATAAGTTAAGATGGGACGTTTGGTCATTGTGATTGAAATTTGATGTGGAAATATATTTATATTTACTCAGTCATATAATTTCACACTATTAAAAATACTAATAATAATTAATTAATGACTACAAATCACAAAATATAATGGCCACCTAGCACTACTGATTTTTATATATGAAATAAGTTAAGATGGGACGTTTGGTCATTGTGTATGAAATTTGATGTGGAAATACATTTATATTTACTCAGTCAACACAAAAAAGGGAAAAGAAAAATGATTTAGATCCTCTAAAGTTTGAAATTTTAGAAAGTAAAGTGTGATCTCTTATCATTAATTTCATAGGTGGAACCAATAATAAATATGAAAGAGAAACTATTTAAGGATGAGAGATCATACTTTACTCTCTAAAGTGAAATTCAAACTTTAGAGGATCCAAATCACAAAAAAAAAAATGAATTTAATTGAGAAATGATGGAAACCCATGTGCAGTCGACTTTACGTAAAGTTGATAGGTGAGAGCCGTTAGATGAAAATTTAGTCAAATTAGTTAAATCATCTAATAGTTCTCAATTATCAACTTCATATAAAGTCAAATTAGTTAAATCATCTAATAGTTCTCAATTATCAACTTCATATAAAGTCGACTGAACCTGAGTTTTCGTGAGAAATATCGAGTTATGATCTAAGGTAGACAATGACTAACTGTTATTATTATTATTTTTTTCCTTTCGAATGTCACAGGCTTTAAAGGAAGCATACAGGCTACAAATCATAATGCCAAAAATAACAATGATTCCAATTTGGTTTGACCACTGTTATGAAGGGGGAGTTGTGTCATTTTGGGCTCGTCAAAAGTTTCCTGTTCTTGCTGTAGCGTTTATCTTGAAGGAGAAAGCATCCATGGGCTCTGCAAATTTGTACATTAATGGTTGCAACGCTCATCAGTTTATTAGTAATAACTATTATTGCCCTTACGTCAAAGGAGAGCATGTGTTGCTATTTGACCTACGCAGTTTGTTTAAGGATGATGAGGAGTGGAGAATCCTCGACACCTTTCTAATCTATGAATGGAACTATGTGGAGGTTAAATATGAATGTGACAATTTGCTTTTAAATGATGTGGTTGGAATGTCTAATGTAAGTCACTGTGGAGCTTATGTGTACAAGGGACAATCAAACATGGAGGATATTCAATTTCAGTGTCCTTATTCAACAATGTAAGGAACAATATCAACAACAATAATTGCCATAGATTTGAGATTCATTTAAAGTTCTGCGGTTGGCTAATCGATTTCTACTCTGTCACTTGTTTGAACAATGTCTTGCTTTATTTTTCTTGTACCTGATGAGATCCTGCAAAGAGCATGATTGAATTGTTTCTGATGGAAAAGAAATAGGAAATAGAGGATTTGACAGATTTTGAGGATAAAATGATATGATTCACTATGCAGAACTATTGAGTACAATTAGAACTAGCTACTTGTGGTAATTAGAGTTATGTTGCTAAAAACAGGAAGGTAACCGAGACCATAATCTGTTTTGGAGTTGTAACGAAATCAATGAGACAATCTATTATAATTAGAGGAGTGCTAGGGGCAGCAACTTTTGTGATTTGTAGCCATCAATGATGATTTTAATGGTGTGAGATTGGTATGAGATTTCATCCAATGACTCATTTTTCTTTGCTGGTTACATGCTGGCCAAAATTTAAAAAAGTTGCTGGCCTCTAGACTTTTCCATATAATTATTTAACTAGCTACCCGTTTAATACCTAATCCCTAAATCCTAAAAAATGAGAATATTTAATTTTTTTTTAAAAATTGATTAATATTGACTAACTAAAAATTAGTTTTCTTATTTTTTCTTACCTAAAAACCTCTTTTACACAATAAATTTATGAATAATGCTAAAAAAAATATTTTTTAAATTAATATTGGCCATTTTTTTTAATTATTTTATTTATTTTAAATTATAAACCTTAAATAATAAATTTTTGTTTAGTTAAGGACTAATACGCAGTGAATTTGAGTTCTATTTAAGGATTTATCGCTAGTTAATAAGTTGTTGCATGGACAAAACAAGATTCGAATAATCAATATTGTTTAAGCAAATTAGTAAGTTAATCATTAGATCAACCCCAATTAATTAAATCATAAATAAAAAATCATAGAAAACTAAGTTAGTTTAGGATTAAAGATTTTTAAATCATAAATATTTAATCAGCTAACTTAGTTTCCTATTTCTGTAAATTTATTTATTTATTTATTTTGGTTTCCGCTGTAAATTTATTTTTGAAACGGTTTGTTTTTGCTTTTTTTTTTGGACAGGTCTTGTTTTTGCTTCGGTTTTTTGGACAGGGAGCTCTTTTTTTGCTTGAAATATTACATGGGCCTTCGGTGAAGGAAATGGGCCTTTACCCGAGTCCATATTGGCCCATGTTGATTAACACGATAATACCCTAGTAATAAGGTTTGGCTTTTGCTATATCAGAAACCCTGAAACACCCTCTCATTGCAGCTGCGCAACCAAAAGTATCAGCGTCTTCTCTTCTCCCATCGTTTCTCCCTATCCTTCCAAGATGGTACTCTCTCTCCCTCTCTCTCTCTCTCTCTGCAATAATTTTCTCATGCTCATTGTTGTTTTATTATTTTACTCTTGTGTAGACGAAGAGAACCAAGAAGGCCGGTATCGTTGGGAAATACGGTATGACAAACATTCGATCTTGTCTCTCTCTATTTTTTTCCACTTCAATTTTTGGATCTTTTTAGTTTATTTTTCAAAAAGAGAGCTGCTTCTGTTTGTTGTTGTTCTTATTCGACGGTTGGAAATTAAGGAGGGAATAGTTAAATGTGGATATTTGAATGCATTAAGCTTTTGGGATGGTAAACAATAAGATGGTGTCTGGAAGTGCGTATGCTGCTGGTTGCTTGCGTACATTAAGTATTGCAGTTTTTGTGATTGTTTATCAACTCATTTATAACCACAAATTTCTGTTTTTTTTTTTTTTTTATAATATAGTTTTTAAACACTATAAATGGAAATGATTGGTTGTGGATATGCATTGAGCATGCATTGGATGCACTCTGCATGCAACTATTTTTCATTTTTTAACTGTGTTAAAATTGATTGGTGTACTGGTTTCAATAATACTGTCTTTCTTACCATTATGGAAGAAGGCTCCGATAGAAAATGCATTTCTTCGGGAATGAAAAAAGATAATCGTACTTTGATTTGGTATTTTGGTTTACATTCTTTGACTCCTTGTTCAAAAGTCTTATATTTAGAAATTCCTGAATTTTGTGTTCTCTATTAGAGATTGTCAAAATGAGCAAGAATATTTGTTCAAGAAGTACCATCAATATGTATTTCAGCAGAATACATTAGTTTTTATTAGGGTTAATTGAATGGAAATGGAATGATCAATCTATTCTGTTATCCCTATGCCAATAAATCCAAAGTTATCTGTTAATAGTGAATTATTTCAACTGTCAATGATACTCTATCTTTATGTGCTTTTTCAGTTTGCCCTTTGGGTTCTTTTATGTGTATATGATGTCATATTATTTTGAGTGACATGCTAATGGTCTCGAATTGCAGGCACCCGATATGGTGCTAGTTTAAGGAAGCAGATTAAGAAGATGGAAGTCAGCCAGCACAGCAAATTTTTCTGTGAGTTTTGCGGAAAGGTAATATTTTATTTCGGTC
>NC_029793.2:9451962-9462445 GCF_000816755.2 Arachis ipaensis | reverse complement strand
ATATCGCTATCAATCATGTGCTCATTCTAAACAGTATGCTGTTAAGAGAAAGGCTGTTGGTATTTGGGGATGCAAAGACTGCGGAAAGGTGAAGGCTGGAGGTGCCTATACTTTGAAGTAAGTTGGTCTTACCATAATGTTTTTTTCCTATTGTATTATTTTGCTGACTTAAATATATCTTTGGTCCCTATAAATATAAGTTATATTGGTTTTGTTTCCTTTGGATTTTATTAAACTTTGGTCTCTAAATGCATACTTTAAAAGTACTTACTAGAAGTAAAATTTAGACATGGACTAAAAAATAACTAAGGGAAAATTAGGGACTGAAATGAAAGCAAAATGTTTATAAAGATCCTAATCAAATGATATATTTGATACTAAATGTATATTTCAGCCCAATAAACCTATTTTGCTTTATTCAACAATGGTTGACTATATGAGCGGTTGACTATATGATTTGCTCATATTGTTCTTTACAGCACTGCGAGTGCTGTGACTGTTAGGAGCACAATTCGGAGGCTGAGGGAGCAGACTGAGAGTTGAATACTCAATTATGTCCCAACTTGTTTGCAAAATCTATACAATTTTTGGAACTTCTTTATAATTTGTCAATTTGGTTTGGATAGCTGATGGGGGAAAAGGAACTTTGCAGATTTTTCCTAAGGTGTATCAGAACTGTTACTCGAGAGTCTTAGTGTTATTCACTTTTGTAATATGTTGGTGGATACTGATTTCATTTCTGTTTCAATTTATAATAGGCTAATAGCACCTTTACTATGCTTGGTTGATACCTTTACTATTCAATTTATAATATATGTTTTGTTGATACCTTTACTATTCATTTTTAAGATTAACCTAACTACTATGAGTTGATATATTTGAATTAAACCATATCATTCATAGAACAACTCGTTGCATTCCTTTACTCTTATGCCGTTTAGCACACTGACCTTCATGTTATATTCTAGCCGTGGCGTAAAAGCCACCTTTATACACTAAAGCACACTTTCAATAGTCATTTGAATCATGATTACATACACAAATGGCTGAAAGAAACCGAAAAAGACCCAAGACCCATTTACGCCACTCCCAAATTTCTAGGAGCATTATAATTACCAGCCCAACAATTCAATTCTATCTCCATGGCCTATTTTTAATGGAAAACCTGTGATGCTTGTTTTGCTGATTTTGGTGCATTGTTGACTAAGTCCACACTAGTTGTGGCAGCAAGAAGGCCTCGAGGTAGATGTAATATATGCAAAGAATAATTAGAAGGTGCAGTAGATCAAACTGAGTATTTTTTTTTTTTTTTTGTGACTGAACATAACACAAAGAAAAAGGACCTAAGAAAAAAGAGCCGCACTCCTCTCTAATAATAATGTTTAAACTATTAGCGGGGCAACAACCACTCCATGTACACCTGCTTGTTTAAAGCAATAGTCTTATCCATTAAATCAGCCGCTCTGTTTGCTGTGCGCTGGATGAGCATTAAAGTAACTGTCCAATTGCGTTGAAGCATCTCTTTGATTTTGTCAAGCTGATCAGAGTCATTCCTAATCATGCTGGTTGTGTCTCGCGAAATAAGAAGAAACGCATCAAGATTATCTGTTTCACATATGACCTCTTTGCACTCGCAGTCTCAAACCATAACAAGCCCTCTCCAAATAGCATGAAGCTCACAGCAGAGAACACTAGAAAGAGGTATACTGGCAGAACAACCTTTTATCCAAGTTCCCATGCTGTCTCTAATAATATATCCAAAGCCAGCTAATTGCTCATTTTCAAAAATGCTTGCATCGCAGTTCACTTTAAAGACATTCATTTGAGGTGATTCCCAGTTATATTGCAAAGAGGAAGGAATAATATGTTTATGGGTGGTAACGATATTGGAAAAATCTCGAGCAGCATGTTTAGCCAAGTGAACAATTTTCTCCTTACTCCATAGATCATCTTGATGGAAGATGTCATTGTTCCTATCCTTCCAAATCCACCAAAAGGCCGCTGCAAAGAGGAACTCATTTTTATTGAGGTTAGAACGAATCCAAGACGCAAAATCCAAACTAGAATCCACAGCGGTCATTCCCAAGTTTAAGCTAATCCAAATCTGACGAGCTTTTTGGCAAGTCCTAAAGCAATGATTAATATCCTTTAGAGTAAGATAACATCTCTGACAAAAATCAGAAGTAACAATACCTCTTTGAAACCGGTAGCTAGCTGTGGAAATTCCGTTGTTGAAGCAAAGTCAGAGCAGATACTTTATCTTCTCCAGTATTCTCAAGCGCCAAAGTCAAAGCCAATTTTCATTATCATTCCAACCAAATTTCTTCTTCAATAGCCATTCATACCCGCTTTTAGTCGAGTAGGTGAGAGTATTTGAATTTGTCCAAAACAAACCTATTTTATCTCCAACTTGCTTGATAGGATCAAAGAGTCTCAAATCAAGTTTAACTTCTTCCGGAATCATTGTGCAAAGAATATCCCACCGCTAATGTCCATGGTGCCAGACATCTTCTAACTTCAAGTGAGAATCAGAAATGTGCACAAAAGGAACCAAAGTAGCTAGTGTTCCACATGATCACCAAGCATGATACCAAAAGGATTGAGACATCCTGCCTGTACACCAATCAAAACCATCACGAAACTTTTTTATTGTCTTATAAATTGCTCGCCAAGTGCTTGAAACATTATTAGAAAAATTAGGTGAAAAGCAAGAACTCTCAGATAAATATTTTGCTAACATAATTCTTACCCAAAATTTATCTTTATTATGTAGTAATTGCCAAACAAGTTTTTCTAATAAAGTAAAATTTACACATTGAGTATTTCTAATTCTCAAGCCTCCATATTTTCTTGGAGTGACAACTTTGCTCCACTTGACCAAATTTAAGCAACGCTCCCGCACCTTTTCCTTCCACAAGAATTGTCTAAGCACAGAATCAATCTTTTGACAAATCGAAGTAGGAAAAAGAGTCACTTGCATCTGATAAATAAGAAGAGAAGAAGTAATAGATTTAATTAAGTAAAGCTTGCTTGCTCTGTTAAGGAGCCGACCTTTCCAACTAGCCAGCCTATTCTTGATCTTCTTTAAAGAGTCCGAAAAAATAGACCTAGCAGCTTGAGGATAATTAAGGTTCATCCCCAAGTATTTACCTAGGTCACTAGTAAAAGAAATATGAGAAACACTAGACAACATTTCTTTCCTTCTATTAGAGATTTTTCTAGAACAAATAGTTTTAGATTTTTCGATGTTAACCTTCATACCTGAAGATTTGCAAAACAACTCCAAGGTGTGCACAACATTCTGAACTTGATTTTTCTTCACTTTACAAAAAAGGAGGATGTCCATCTGTAAACATCAAGTGAGAAACTCTAGATCCACCTCTAGAAACATCCACATCATCCCAAATACCCTCGTCAACTTGTTTGGAAATGAAGCACGCCAATCTCTCAATGCACAAAACAAATAAATAAGGAGAAATTGGATCTCCTTGCCTGATCCCTCTGCGAGGTTGGAAGTTGTCCAATCTATTCCCATTCCAAAGGATGGAAAGATTTGAGGCCTGAACACAATTCATTACAAGTCGAATAATTAGAGAAGGAAAGCCAAAGGATTCAAGAGTGTGCTGAAGAAAATTCCAATCAACTCTATCATAAGCCTTTTTCTAAATCAATCTTAAAAGTCATAACTCCTTTTTGGGCGATAATAATATTAACAGGTGTTCCTTTACCATGAATAAACCCTCCCTGAGTTGGGCTAACAATCTCATCCAAAAAAGGTCGTAATCTATTAACCAACACTTTAGTCACTAGCTTATAAATTACATTACAAAGGCTTATTGGTCGAAAATCCTTCAATCTAGTTGGAGGGTCGCATTTAGGGATAAGAACAATCAAAGTTTCCAATAAAAAATGGCTTAACGTCTCCCCCTAAGAATGCTTTCGGAACAGTACGCCACACCTCATGACCCACCATATTCCAATATTTCTTGAAGAAAAAAACTTGAAAACCATCCGGCCCAAGAGCTTTGAACGAGCTCATATTATCCAGAGTTTCTTTAACCTCCAACATTGTCACTGATTTAGACAAATTATCACAAGCATCTTGGCTAAGAGATGACATAGGAATTTCTCCTATGCAATTAACCTCAACAGACTCAGTAAAGTAAAAAAATATTTTTGAAGAAATGAACAACCTCTCTTTGCAAAATTTTCAGATCATCAGACCAGGACCCATCACTGACCAGCAACCCATAAATCTTGTTAGATTTTCTTTTAAGGATGGTTTGCATATGAAAAAAGCTAGTATTTCTATCACCATACCGAACCCATTGATTTCTTGACTTCTGGTACCAAAGCAATTCTTTTTGGACCCACACTAGATTATACTCAGCTCTCAATTCCTCCTCTTTGTGCTTCAAAATCGGATCATCATCAACTTCCATTTTCCGTTGAATACAATTCAAATAAGCCTCCAATTCCCTCTTTTTAATAAAAATATTGTCGATGAGTATGATAAGAAAAGAATTTTTCATCGAAAATCTTGTCTAGAATAATAAAGTTTGCCATTATGACTCAATTAATATAATTTTTTTCGAGGTAAATACCAATTCGATATTTAAAAGATTCTTACGCGGATAAAATAGTATCTTAATAATATTATCGACAAAATAGTTCTCGAAAGATTTTAAAAATTGACAAGCGTATTTCTGAATTTGTGGAAGCACATCTCCAATGAAAAAGATGCTGAGGTGGCCATCATATTTTGATAATATGACATATTTTTTTAACTAATTACTGAGTTGGCTTTTATAATTAATTTTTAACAATTACAAGCTGAATCCCTAAATTTTAACAATTAATTTTAGTCCTTTTCTTTCTTTCCTCTTCCTTTTTCTTTACCATTTTTCTTCTTTTCTCATTTGATTTTTTTTTTTTTTTTTCCTCCTCTTCCTTGTTATTATCATTATCATTATCATCTTTTTTTTTTTAAGTTCAATATCACATAATTAATTTAATGACAACAAAAATGACCAATAAAAAAGCTCTCATTCTCAAAGTCAACTTGCTTGGCTTGCCGCATTGTCGTTGGCAATGAAGTCGGGTGCAGCTTGGACAAGGATGAAGGGTGCATGTGTTGTGTGACTCTGGATGTTTGTGTCAAAATCCTAAACCCTATATCGGAAGCAGCTTTTTATTAGTCTAATGCTGCACATTCTCATTCACTATACTTCAATAACATGACAGAAATCCTAGCACGTATTGTGTACGAGGATTGAGTTTAACGTGAATGGAGTGAATTAAAGTACCTGTAGATTGGATTAGTGTTGCTACCTCCACACCTAGTTGGTAGAAGATGGAGCTTAAAGTGTGAACCACCACAATTAATCCGGTGTAGTGGTGTATCACAACCATGCTGTCTTACAACAATGGTAGTTCCCACGAAACCAAAGATTATGAAGCCAGACTCATAAGAGTAGAATTTACGATCACCTGGAACTAATTTTTAAGATTCACCTACCTACTACTACTCTATGAGTTGATATATTTTAATTCCACCGTATCATTCATAGAACAACTCATTACATTTCTTTCCTTTTATGCCATTTAGCACAACACCTTCATGTTATATTCTAGCCGTGGCGTAAAAGCAACTTTTATATACTAAAGCACACTTTCAACAGTCATAAGTCATGATTACATAAACACAAATGGCTGAAAGAAACTGAAAAAGATCCAAGACCCATTTAATTTACACCTCTCCCAAATTTCTAGCCGCATTATACCAACCCAAACTTGAAACCAACTAATATTTATCTGGGAAAAAAACCCATTAAGATAACAGGAAATATACTTAAATAAATCACATTTCATACCAGTGTCATTGAAGCAATTTATATAAAGTTGTGGGACAAAGAAACATTTTATGGTTCATATTTCTTTTCCCTTTACCAAAAGATTTACAACAACAGTAGCTGGATAAAGGTTTCACCTTCAAACCAGCATTTACATCTACAGACATTTACAAAATGTGGAGAAAGTAAAAGAGGAGATATCTATAGTTTTAGCATATGGAAGCTATTACCCTTCCTTTCTATACAAGACTCATGGCAGATAAGGTAATAAAATCCGCTTGCTGCTTAAACAGCAATCTTATGATTCTCTGCTAATATAAAAGCAGCCTTACACAATGGGGACTCTAATGCTCTCTGTGTTAACATTGGGATGCATTTGTTTCTGCACAGCCTTGAGCGCGGCTAGCCTAGCTGCATTGGCTGCTCTATTCGCGGCCGCTACTGCTCGATTCACCCTTTCATCTACCTTGGCCACATCGTATGCCTTCTCAGCTGCTCGCCTTGCTTCCTGTGATCAAACAAAGAATTAGCATAGTTTTCCACTATCGGTTTATCGTCCACAAATATCATTGAATTCTGTCAAATTCGACCCTTTTTTCCCTGATGCGTAGCTCTAGATACTGTTCTTTCTTACCTTGTAATTTAAGTCGAGGATCCTTCATATGTGGTGATTAAAAGCAAACTTGAAAATGTACTTTTAAACAAAATTTGTGGCAGTGCAAACACACACACACACACACACATTATGTGGGTTACTACTTAGGATCAACTTACCATAGTAAATTTAAGCAGATTTTACACCCTTATAATAATTTTTTATTGCGAATTTTTTACAAAGTTGAAGTTTATATCCTGAAGATTATAGCTAAAGTTTTGATATTAATTTAAAATCATTCATCGTAAAATGCAGCTAATGTAATACATATGTTAACATCTAAATACAACAATTGTTTGATCAGATTGCTTTCTATACTCTTTTTCTTTTTCTCTCAAAATTTGGCATAAATTTTTTGCATAGATAACTATAATTCAATAATTGAATTAATAGAAATTTTAATTTCCAGAAACTTATTATATTGCACAACTTCGAATAAAATTATAATGCTGCAACTTGATCTTAACCTTACAAGAAAAATGTAGCAACAAAAGCTCACAAGAAAGCACTGCCACACCAATAAGAATTTTTAAAAACCCAAACACAATATGAACACAAATTAATCAGATCAAATCATACAATTAACTGTGGAATGTTAAACAAAGAAAAATGACATCAACCTGCCATTGCCATAACATAATCAAAGAAATTGGGAATGATAATAATTTAGATTGATAATGATAATCAATAATCAAGACCAATATGTGGACCCAAAAGACAAAGCATTCAAAATCATTCATCTTTATCCTTAAACTATTTAATGAGAAAAGAGCACTTATCAATAAACTGAGGTTAACAAAATCATAAGCAGAGTGTACCTGCACTGCATTAAGTATTCTAGAATGATTGACACCAACGGGAGAAACTGGATACACGGCATTCTGTGTGCTTGGGACATCAAGAACTCCATTTTGCCAATGACCAGATTGGGTTTCCCCATTTCTGAACGTATACATTCCGAGTCCTTGCCTTCTACCCTCATGCCAGGTTCCTTCATAAAGATGGTCGTTCGCGAATCGATATACCCCAAATCCATGCATTTTGTCCGCAAAGTATTCACCAGCATATGTATCCCCATTTCTGATGAAACACACAGTTAGTTCTAAATGTATACATAACCCGCATACTTTTATCGGTGACAAAAAGAAAAAGGATGCTATTAACGCCCTGAGCAGTTCAGCTAAACAACAAAGAACTGACGGGTCTTCCTTAGAAGAGACGGATGCCAAATCTGAGAGAAATCAGAATGATGCATGCACAGTAGGATTAAGCTCGAAGTTTCGTTATAGGCATACCAATTAGGATTGTACTCACTGATACTGACAGCACAGTCTAGTTTGCATTGATAAAGCATATTGTATCTATCTAGATGTGGAAAAGAGTAGATAACAAAGTGCAGTGGTCAAAGAAAATATAGTCATTTTGCTTTTGTTAATTGTCTTAATTAAGTAGACCTACGAGGGATAAAAGAGAAGAACAAAAGAATAGTCACTGCATTTTATGTGGCAGTGAATAAAATTTCGGTATTATAAACCACAGTGGTATGATGAGATCACATTCTCTAGTCATCAAGTAAGAATATTGCAGTGACATCGTACAACAGACCATGGAGGAACTTTACAGCAGATGGCTGCTGCTATTAACATTGTAAGGGACTTTAAAATGGCAACTAAGGTACATAAATAGTTACAAAGATCTAATATGACATGAAATCACAAAGAAATCAATCCCAAATGGATTACAATAAGCCATGATGTAAGGAACACAATAGATCATTTTCCTTTTAGACATCCTAAAGAGTTTTCAAGCTTTGAGTGATATAAGGCAGGCTATGCAGATATGAAATTAAAATTTGCTAAGTACTAAAACCATAAATATTAAAAACTGGGGCATATAAAAATCTTCACTTTATAATTTTATTGTTTCATTTTCTATACTTATTGATTCTATTTGTCAGCTATGTTCTTAATGAACAGAATAAAAAATGCCCACGTTTATCAATCAAGTGACCAAAACCAGCAAGGAATTGGCAAAATATCTGAATCCAATGACAATCAAAAGGCTATTAACATGATTTACTTGGTGAGTTTCTGAATTAATTCATCATGTTTATGCTTATATTCAGCTGATTACTAACCAGTCAAAAGACAAGGAGACCAACCCCTTCCATATCTAAAATATAACAATCAGTATCACAAAATGCTTTATAATCTCTATAGCCTTCATTTCCTTTCTTTTTGCTACCCTTTATTCAACACAAATAGACAACAAGCACACATAGGAGTACAAACACTAGTATGGCATATCCATCAATTTTGTTTCACTCCGATTTTATGGATCTTAACAAGTTCTGAAATTATAGCTCAAAATCAAACAATTCAAATTTTCTTCCAACGATGAGTAAATTGAATGATTTGAATTTATGAAGGATCAGTTGTTGAATTTCAAGTTCAAAATTTGGTAAGGTGAATATCAAGGAGTTACTGCTCTGTTTGTCCCTAGGAATTTGTTCGTAAGTAAGTGGAATATGGAATTCCAAAGGAGGTAAAGAGGAATTTCTTAGCTTGCACTATTGAAACTAAACCTCGGATTCGTATGGGGAGTCTATTCTGAGTTTCCTCTTTTCCCATTTGTTACACAACAAGATTCAGCCAATGGCTGTGTTCGCCATTCTTCCCAGAAACCTTCTCCATCACTGGTAGAATTGTAGCTAGACTCTATGTCCTACATCTTGGGGATGCTTAATGCATCCCTTCATCAGTAGGTCTTAAAATTCCCGTTTATTTTAAGGCCTGATATCATTCACATGTTTTCTTTTCGGATCTCTTAGCGTATCTCTACATATGTTGTCAGATTAAATATTGTATTAATCCATTTTAAGTTTATTCCTACATCTCATTCCTAGAATGGAAATGCTTAAGACAGGTTAAAGTTCAAACAAAAATCATCCTGAAAAAGAAATCAAAACACTATCTCTGCAACATCCTGCATAAAATTCCTCACAATTCCGTGTGCCTATATCGAATACATGATCTAAGCAATCAACAAGAATAACTAACTAACAAAACCAATCATCAAACATATGCAATTTGTCATCCTAATCTTTATGCCCTGTAAAAGAATTTTACACTATCAGTGTAAATCCTCCAGAATTAAAATCAAGGAATTACCTGAAATGGTAGTGTCCAAGACCATGCTTAACCCCCCACTTGAACTCCCCAACATACTTGCTCCCATCATCACAAGTATGAACTCCACAGCCATGGCTCTGCCCACTCGACCACTCCCCGGCATAAACATCCCCAGTGTAGAATCTATAAACCCCGAAACCGTGCCTCAATCCCATCTTAAACTGCCCTTTATACCTGCTCCCTCTTGCCCATGTCTCCACCCCAAAACCCTCATACTTCCCATCCACCCAATCCCCTTCATACCTCCCACTCATACTATAATAATAAACCCCACTCCCCCAACACTTCCCCTTCCTTATCTCCCCCTGGTAAACGTCGCCGTTCGAGAACACCTGCTCCCGAAAACCCGTGGATCCACCGTAGGAGGAGCCCTGCTGTTTCTGTTTCTTCCTCCCCACGGCCCAGAAGACCGGCAGCAGCGGCCGCGGCCTGAATCGGCGGATGGAGGATGGGAGGCGTGGGAGGGCTAATTGAAGGGAAAAGAGCAAGGCCCCGGCGGCAGAGACGGCGGAGACGAACTCAAGAAGGAGCAAGAAGTTGTCAGGAAAGAAAACGATAATCAGATAGAACACAAAGAACGAGAGGATAACGATGGTGACGTGGAACCTCAGGCCGCGAATCGAAGGTAACTGAAACTGAATTCTGTTAGCGACTAACTGAATCCTGTTAAGCAATAACTGAATTCTGTTATTGTTATCACTTTTGGATGACGACGACGACGACGACGACGACGACGACGCCGCCGAAGACGTTGCTAGTTGGTAGAGGGTTGGGGATTTGGAGAG
>NC_029793.2:9435949-9451698 GCF_000816755.2 Arachis ipaensis | reverse complement strand
CCACTGCTTTCTTTTCCGATCTGAACTTCGGATTTCTTATGATGCATTACATAATAATGAAGTGATTCACTTCTAGGGTTGATTTCTTCAGTAGTTGTTCAAGTACAGTATAATAATAATGTGGGGTTTTTATTTGTGCCAATGGGAGGGAGGAGTGACTTGTATTTATTGTTTTGGTGTTTGTATTGATGCCGTACATCAAAAGCGGCGTGCGCGAAGAGTTTAAGATTGGGGGAGTGAATGGATATTTAATGCTAGGTTTGTTTCTTGTTGTACCTTCTTAGGGAAGGTGCAATACGCCCTTAGCTTCTTCTGAACCGTTCATGCAAATGAAATTCAATTCACTCGGTCCTTCAATAATATTATTCTAGATTTGGCTTGTCTAAAAATGCATGAATTTGTAGGGGTTTTGGACGGCCACTCGGATCATCTAAATCCAACTCAATCTGATTATATTAGGAAATGTATCTTGGCGAATAACTGGATAAAATCTGGTTATACTTAATTTTAATTGATTTGAGTAATGAATTTGGAATTACGAAGTTCGAATCTATAATGTTACGATTATAAAACATTTTTTTTTTATTAAAAATATAAAAAAATTTAAATTTTTAATGTATTTGTTTTATATTTATTAAATAAAAAATATTTAAAATATTTTACTAATAATAAGTTTATCATGTGTCCTAATAACATATGTTAGCTAAATCTTAAAAAAATATAGTATTTATATAATTTTTACTAACCTGATATTAATTTACTTATCATATCTTTTTTTTAGGCCTAGTTTGAGTAAACAACTTGAAAGTTACAGAGACATTAGAGAATGGGAGGTTGAATCTATAATCCTCTTTTACATTAATGGATTAAGCCTTTAATACCAATCTTACACTTAAAATTTGTTTGAATAGTGCAGCAAAAAATTTAAGAGACAATTTTATTTTGTCTTATAAATATTAGAAAACAGAACATTAGGAGAAAAAAGAAGATGACACAGTCATGTATCCTGGTTCAGTTGCTTTGTACAATGCAACCTACATCCAGTCTCCACCACAATAGAGGTGGAATTTTCACTAGAATCAAAGTATTACATATACCAATTCCTTAGGATTCACACAATCTCTTCTAGACTCTCAAGTTTCTTCCTAAACTTGATTTGGTTATGCACTTATGCTAATACTTAAACTCTTTACACTAAGTACTTACCCAACTTAGAAAAGGGCACCTCATAGGTACTTGACGGAAGTGAGAATTCACTTTTGGCTTTTCTCTCAAGTGTTTCACTCAACATTTTTCACTCTTAGACTTTTTCTCAATGTCTCTCTTTTAGCCTTTTACCTCTCAAAGAAAATATAGAAAGATATACATTGAAAATGAAATACAAACTGTAAAACATGAAGGAGATTAATGCATTAATAGCCTCTGTTGCTATAAGTTGAACCGGATTCAACTAACTCTGATTGAGTTCTTCATCTTGGCGGAATGCTTCTTTAACTTAGAAAATATTGTCCAAAATGTTGAACTTTTCTCAGGGAAGCTCTCAAAACAAAACCCAGATTTTGGTTCTCTCTCCTTACTTCTTTACCAGAAATATTTTTCTTTTTGTATCTTGTGTTGTGTCATGGTTAAGGTTTCTTCCAAGTCAACTTCTTAGATTTTGAACTCTGATAAAACCATCCCTTTTCTTTCTCCAATCAATCCCTAAATTAGGGATATCAAATCTAATTTTCTTGCTTGACCGTGGTCAACAGAGCAGCAGAGATGATCTTACTCAGTAATAATCCCAAATTCAAACCCTTGAAAATGTGTTTTGGCTTCAAGTAACTTTGTAAGCCATTGATTTTCAGCAGAAGTAATCAGATACTACTTTCTTCATTAATCCAGAAATAGTATCGCAGAAAGTTGGAGAATGAGTGAAGAAAATAAATTGCATGCAAATGGAAATAAATTACCTTTATCTTCTGACTTAGTTTAGCTTGCTTTGATTAGGGTGATTAGACATTTATTTTTGTGATTTATCCTTTCTCTTTCTTTCTGATTCTGACCGAAGCAAACTTGTGAGCATTGGTTTTGGAAAGCTTCAACTTAGTGAAATCTTCTTGGACTTGGGTTGGATATATTTTTCATTCATCCCAGCTGATTTCTTTCCTTTATTTCTTTGGGCTTTGAGAGTTAGAGAGCCTACCGAGATCTCTTTGGGCTGCAGCTATTTTGGTCTACAATCATTAACCAAGACAATCAAAACTAATTGGGTGTTTGACCCATTAGATCAATGTTTGTCATTATCAATTGAGTTAGTTAATTTCTTAACTCATCACAACTTAATTAAGCTCCTTTTGAAAAAAGAGTTTAAATAATAAATATTTATATTAAAAGTAACTTATAAATAAATTATTTTGTATTTGATTTTTTAGTTTTAAAAGTGTTTATTTTAAAATAAGAATCATAAATAAAATTTATTATAAAAAAAAGTCATTTGTTTTTAATTTCTCTATAAAAAAATTTTTATTATAAAAGAAGTCATTTTTTTTAACTTTTTTATAAATACTTACATAGTTTTTAAAAAATTATATAATTTGATTTTGAAAATTGAACCAAATATTAATGTTATAACTTTTCATAAATTAAAAATTAAAAAAATTACTTATAAACCTATTCAAACGTCTCATTATTCTTGAAGAGCAAAGAAAAAGAGAAAGAGAGCACACTGAGCATGTAAAAGCTAAGAATCATAGATTGTATTACAGTGGTTTATGTTCTCTGAGCATGTAAAAGCTAAGAATCATAGTTTGAGTAAACAGTTTAATTAAACTTCTTTTGAAAAAAGAGTTTAAACAATAAATATTTATACTAAAAGTAACTTATAAATAAGTTATGAATTATTCTCCACATACAAGTTATTTTCCCATATAAGTCGTTACAAGTTATTTATATTCACGTGCATACGTTCTTCTTCGTACCGTTACTTCTCCTTCTTCTTTTTCTTCATTCACATAATAAAAAAACGAAGAGGAGGAAGAAGAAGAACACGAAAAAAAAGGAGGAGAAACGCAAAGAAGAATGAGAAGAAGAAAGAAGATGAGGAGGAAGAACGCGGGATACAAAGAGGAACGTGATTTTCATGCGCGCGTTATGAAAGTAGATTTTGTTAGGTTTGGGTTAACTTGTATGACTTGTATACCAAAAAGACTTGTATGTATATCAGTACTCATAAGTTATTTTGTGTTTGGTTTTTTAGTTTTTAATTTTTCATATATTAAAAATTTTAAAAATTACTTATAATCTTATCGTTCTATCCAAACGGACTCTTATTATGTTCTTGCAGAGCAAAGAAAAAGAGAAAGAGAGTGAACTGAGAATGTAAAAGCTACGAATCATAGATTGTATTGCAGTGATTTATATTCTCTGAGCATGAGATATATACAGTTCTCGTGCACATATATGATCATGCACAATAAAAGACTCTGGCTCGTAACAACTATATCAACCCAAGAATTCTAACAAATTTCACTCACTAACCAACTCTTGTTTACTAATAAATTTTTTATCCAAACTATGACTCTCCACAACACCCTCTGATCCCCTTCAAATTTAGATGGGAATTGTCACTAATCCTAATAAGTTTACTGCAAAACCTCTCAAACAATCTAATTGAAAGTGGCTTTGTTAATATATCTATCACTTGATCAGTTGCACAAATCATGTGATAATACTTCAGATCCTTATAAGGTTCTGAGCCGTTCGTTGATAATTTTAACGAGTTCATCATTGAAGTTGGCATAGAATTAGAGGAGCTCATTCCCGACTTTGCAAGAAGATCTTGAGCATATTTTGTTTGATTCAACATCAATGATCCCCTGTTAAGAAATGAAAACTCTAATCCAAGAAAAAAAATCTGCCCAAGTCCTTGAGAGGAAAAGTAGTGTTCAAATATTTAATTAAAGTTTCAATTTCAACAATATAGCATCAACAAGAAGGCGGAATAATATGATTGATGCACTGGTAATTAATGGAAGACGGGTCCGGAATCAAGTTAGAATAAAGATTACTATCAGAGATTTCTACAAAGATTTATATCATCAAGAACGTTCTCCTATGGTGGGTTTCAGAGATGGTCTGGTGGAGAAGATAGATGAGCAAAATGCTGTGACTTTAGAAGTACTATCATCGGCTGAGAAGATCTGAGAGGCTGTGTGGGACTGTGAGTCATCTAAGGCACCAGGTTGTGATGAGTACAACATGAATTTCATTAAGAGATGCTGGGGTGAGATTGGGGCAGAATTCACGGCAACAGTGTTGGGGTTCTTTCAGACATCCAAGCTACCAGAGGACTCTAATATCACTTGGGTGACACTGGCACCAAAGTTCATTGGTGCGGAGGAAATCAAAGACTTGCGACCTATTAGTATGGTGGGATGCGTTTACAAGGTTATCTCGAAGGTCCTAGTTAGGAGGATGAGATCAGCGATGCCAGCGTTAGTAGGGAAGACTCATAGTGTATTTGTAAAGGGAAGAAAAAAACATGATGGGGGCACTTATCGCATGTGAAACAATAAACTGGCTCAAACTGAGGAAAAAGGAGGCAGCAATAATCAAGTTAGATTTTTAAAAAGCCTACGATAGGTCAAGTGGAGCTTTGTGGACATTGTGCTGCAAAAGATGGGGTTTGGACAGAAATGGAGATCATGGGTTATGGAGTGTGTGACCACTGTTTCGATGTCGGTTCTGATAAATGGCTCGCCATCTAAGCCGTTCAAAATGGAAAGAGGCTTGAGACAAGGTGACCCTCTGTCACCCTTCTTGTTTGTTCTAGTAGTGGATGTACTGCATCGTATGATTGGAGAGGCAGTCAGGAATGGACGGATATCACCTTTGTTGGTTGGTAGAGACAATATAGAATTGTCACACCTTCAGTTTGCTGATGATACTATACTATTCTGCCCACCAGAAGAGGAGACTATTAAGCATTACAAGCAGATGCTGAGGTGCTTTGAGTTGATGTCAGGACTTAGTATCAATTTTGATAAGTCCAGTTTGATTCCAATCAATTGTGATGAGTACTGGGCCTAATGTATGTGCAACTTGTTGGGTTGTAAGGGAGACACTCTTCCAGTTAAATACCTTGGAATCTCTTTAGGTGCAAATCCGAGGTTGGTGAAGTCCTAGAAGCCTATCATAGACAAAGTGGAGGGGAAGCTCAGTCTGTGAAAAGCTAAAGTGTTAAATAAACCTGGGAAATTGGTGCTTATCAAATTAGTCTTAAATAGCTTGCCAGTGTATTATTTGAGTCTGTTCAAGATGTCAAAAGCTGTTGTTGAGAAGTTGATTTCATTGTAGAGAAGATTCCTATGGTGTAAGGAAGATGGTCAAAATGGTATGGCTTTGGTAAGATGGAAAGTGGTGCAGACCCCTAAGAAGCTAGGAGGATTGGGAGTTGGGGATGCTGTGATTTGAAACACTACCATGTTATTTAAGTGGTGGTGGCGGTTTGCAAAAGAAAAGTGCTCGTTGTGGAAGAAGATAGTGTGTTCCTGCCATAATCTGAACCCAAATGAGTTACTATCAACTCAAGTACTACCTGCTAGAGGAGGCCCATGGAAGGATATAAGCCAAGTACATATCACGAATCAACAGATTAAGGATAAGATGGTCACAGGCTTGTCAATAGAGGTGGGTGATGGGCAACAGACTCGGTTTTGGGATGATGTTTGGCTTCTCGGTGGACCTCTAAAGGATCGGTTCCCGAGGCTCTTCTCTGTTTCAAACCAAGGTGGATCTGTTATAGGGGATTGTGGGTTTTAGGATGGGTTAGAGTGGATTTGGAATTTTTAATGGAGGTGTGAGCTCTTTCAATGGGAATTGGAACTTCTGAGCCAATTGCATGTGGCTCTGAGACCTGTGAAACTAATACACAACAGAGAAAATAGAGTGGTGTGGAAATATGATAGGGAAGGTATTTTTTCAACTAACTCGTTTGTGCAGGTGTTGTAGGAGAAAATGCTACCAGAGGAGATAACCAGTTTCAGTTTTACTATGACTGTTTGGAAAGGTTTGGTTCCACCAAGAGTTGAGCTATTTGCTTGGTTTGTGCTGATAGGCCGAGTGAATACAAAGGAAAGGCTAAGCCAGTTTGGTGTTATCACTCAGGAAGATAATGTTTGTGTGTTATGTAATAATGATGTGGAACATGTACATCACTTGTTTTTAGGCTGTACTTTTGCATGGCAGGTGTGGAGTGCTTGGATTTCAGCTTTTGGCCGACAGTGGTCTTATCCGGGTTCGATGAAAGAGCACTTTTTAAGCTGGACAGAGGAACCGAGGAGTAAGGAGAATCAAAGGCAGCGGTTAAGGTGCTTCTGTGCGATTCTCTGGAATATCTTGATGGAAAGAAATAGGAGGATCTTCCACAATATAAGCAAAGGCATTGAAGAAATTATCAACATGACCTTCATTAGCGTTAACGAGTGGAGTGGTGTGGATCCCCTTTGTTGTTGATGGCTATGTCAGAGATGACTTGGGGATTGGGTTCGTGTTGTTGTTTTTAGTTATTTGGATTGTTGACTGACCTGTTTGCTCCACCTTATTGTGTTGAGCTTTGTTTTTCAAAAAAAATGACCAAGATATTATCTACATAAGTTAGAAGATATATAATAGAAGAAAAAATTTTTTAATGAAAAGAGATACATCTGATCGAGTATTTTGAAATCCACACATGTAGAAGGTCGCTGCCAAAGTTTGAAACCAAGCTAAAAAAGCTTGTTTCAAACCATAAATAACGTTGTGTAACTCACATACCATTGTAGAATCAGATTACATATACATTTTTTTGTCGGGCAATCCATTGAAAAATGCAATTAATGTATTATCAAAATCAAATCGTCTCATGATTCAACTATGAGTCAAGACAAGAGTAAGAATCACTCTTATGGTTATAGGTCAAATAACTGGACCGTATACTAGTTTATGATCGATTTCTTCGACTTAGTAAAAGTCTTTTGCAACTAAGCGAGTCTTATAACGAATTATCTCTCTCATTGAATTATAAAATAGTATTTTAATAATATTATTGATAGAATAATTCTTAAAAGATTTTAAAAATTGACAAGCGTGTTTCTGAATTTGTAGGGAATATATTTTCGACAAAAAGATTGCTGAGGTAGCCATCATATTTGGATAATATGGCATATTTTCTTAGCTAATTACTAAGTTAGCTTTTATAATTAATTTTTAACAATTACAAGTTGGATCCTTAATTTTTAACAATTAATTTTAGTCTTTCTCTTTTTTCTTCTTCTTCTTCCTCCTCCTTCTTCTTTATTATTTTTTTCTTTTCTCATTTAATTTCTTCTCATCATTTTTTTTCTTTTCCTCCTTTGTTATTATCATCATTATTATTATCTTTTTTTTTCTTACTTCAACATCACATAATTAATTTAACGACAACAAAAATAACACAAGAATTTTAGGTTAATTAGACACACAAAAATCTGGTCACTACTTGACGAAGGAAAAATGTCGGTAAAGAATTTTCACTAAAATAATCGCGTTGCAAGTTTAGATCTAAACCGACAATTAAGACTCAATCAACGTTTAAATTGTTTGTCACTTAAGCAAACTCAATAAAAATAACCAAAGTATTTAAACATCGGGTCGTCTCTCAAAGGAATTGCAGGGAAGTGTAGTTTATTATTGGCTATGAGGTATATTTTAGGGTTTTTGTAATAAGAAACAAGAAAGTAAAATGGCAAAAAAATTAACTAATAACTAAGAAAAGTCCTAGCAAGAGGTAAGAATTGGAATTCTTATCCTCATTATCATCCTAAATTGTGATGGTAAATGTAAATTGTCTTCACTTAGTTAACCTCTAACCAATGAAAGAAAGTCAAGTGCGTACAATCAACTTGAGTTCACAAGTCCTAGTCAAACCATAATGAAAGACTAGATTTAGTGAAATTCAAACTAACCGGCAATCTTCAATTACCATTCAACAAGAGACTTTAACAATTTAAGAGTCTCCAAATCATCAACCCAAATCAAGAATACAAAAATCTATTCTAAAATTCAACCAAGTATTTCATCAAACACTTGGAAGGCACCAAATAAAAACGTAGAAAATTAACAAGAAATATTAAATCTAAACTACCAAATGCAAGAATCAATAACTAACAATTAAAAAAAGAAGCCATAAACATGAAATACTTTAGATTGCATTAAAAGAGAATTAAATCTAACAAAAAGAGTTGGTAAACTAAATTGGAAAAATAAAGAAATTAACAAGAGAAGATAGACTAAGATACTATAACAATAAAAGGTAGAAGAAAACTAAATTAAAACAAGATAAAATTCTGAAGCTAAGAAGAAATAAGACTAAAATGCCTAAAACCTAGAGAGAGGAGAAAACCTCTCTCTCTAAAAACCTACATCTAAAACCTAAAGTGTGAAGGAATGAAGAGTGAATCCCCCTTTCCAGCTTCACTTTGCAGTCTCTTGTCTTCATTTTTGGGCCTGAAACTGGGTCAAAAGCAGTCCAGAAATCGCCCCCAGCGACTTCTCTTTACTGAGGCACATGACGATCGTCACGCGTACGCGTCAACCACGCGTACGCGTCGCTTGGACTCTGCAATGGCCATGCATAGGCTTCAGCCACGCATGCGCGTCATTTGGTTATGGCTTGGTCACGCGTACGTGTCAGCCATGCGTGCGCGTGAACACCAGCTTCTCAAAACTTCAATTTCTTGTGTTCCTTCCACTTTTTCATACTCCCTTTCCATCCTCAAAATCATTTCTGCCCTATAAACTCTGAAAACACTTAACATACATATCATGGCATCGAATGGTAATAAGAGAAGAATAAAAATTAGCGATTTTAAGGCCTAAGAAACATGTTTTCAATCATAGCACAAAATTAGGAAGGAAACTTAAAAACATGCAATTTACATAAATAAGTGTGAGAATAGTTGACAAAATCTACTCAATTTAATCCAAAATATACCATAAAATAGTGGTTTATCAATCTTCCTACACTTAAACATTAGCATGTCCTCATGCTAACCTCAAGGGAAACAAAAGAGTGAAGGGAGGATGGTAAGACTTATGCAATGCCACCTATCTATATAAATACAACTACATGCTAAATGTTTCTACCTACTTGGTTAAAAGTAAACAAATCTTTCAAGAACAAATATAAACTGGATTTCACTAATACAAATCTCAAAATGAAGTACAAGTAGACTTGTAAGAAGAAAGCTCATGAAAGCCGAGAACAAAGAATCGAGCACCGAACTCTCACCGGAAGTGTATACACCCTAATGGCTCAAGTGTTTAAGGTTCGATTCTCTCAATTCTCTACTAATCTTGCTTTCTAAAACTTGTTCTTCTTCTACCAATTGACAAAAATTTAATGCACGAATACACATATCAAGAGGTCTTTTAAGGGTTGTAATGGGGTTAGGGTCAATGTAGGAATGTATTTGGTTAAGTGGACTAAAATTCGAATCCTTGATTAACCTAAACTTCTCACCTAACCTAAGACAATCCATGTAATCAAAATAAAAAATCTAACTACCCATTAACTATCTTTTGCCACATATTCATGCATCCCAAATTTGAGTACAGTACATATGCATTGCTACACCATTTACTTTGGAGCATTTTGTCCCCTTTTTATTGCTTTTTTTTCTTTTCTTTTTATTTTTTTTCTTATTTTTCTCAATGCATATGATTAAGGTATTGAATGCAAGAATATCTGCTCAACTATCTTTCTCACATTTTCACAAAAATATATAATACCCAATTCTCAAACCAAGTATTCTCCAAACCTAAATTCTCTACACTTAATTCATGTAAATCTCACTAGTCTAAGCTAACCAAGGATTCAAATTAGGGACATTTATTATTTTTTGCTTAGAGTTAATGATGTGCTAAAATAAAGAACAAATGAGATACAATAGGCTCAACATTAGATTGCAAAAGATGATGAAAGGGTAAGGTCATATGGGTATGTGAGCTATAGTGAAACAAGGGTCTCAATCACATAAGTGCATACATATATCAAACAATGGAAATATAGAATCAAGCAAGACAAAGATTACAGTCTTAGAGAGAACAACACACGCCAAAATAAAATATTGGTTGATAAGATGCAACCAATCAAATAGGTTCAAAAATCTCACTGGGCTTGTGTGTTTGAGCTCTAAAACCATGTTCCAAATTAAATTTCTTTAAGCAAGTTCAACAAAAATTTTAATTGAAATTAGTAAAATACCCTAAAATAGTTTCTTGAAAAGGAAATCATTACTTCAACTAAGTAGTACCTAAATGCAAGCAACTAACTAACCATGCAATCTATCATGCAATGCAACAACTAACTAACAAAGAAGAGTAAGAATTGGTGTTGAAAAGAAAAATTGTTACCCATGGAAGTCGGTCCCGACTTGGGCTGCTTTTGACCCAGTTTCAGGCCCAAAAATGAAGACAAGAGGCTGCAGAGTGAAGCTAGAAAGGGGGATTCACTCTTCATTCATTCACACTTTAGGTTTTAGATGTAGGTTTCTAAAGTGAGAGGCTCTCTCCTCTCTCTAGGTTTTAGGATTTTTAGTCTTATTTCTTCTTAACTTCAGAATTTTATCTTACTTTAATTTAGTTTTCTTCTACCTTTTATTGTTCTAGTATCTTAGTCTATCTTCTCTTGTTGATTTCTTTATTTTTCCAATTTAGTTTACCAGCTCTTTTTGTTATCTCATTTATTCATCAAAAAAGGCGCATTCTTTGAAGTCAGAATGGATTTTCCTTGATATCTAACGTAATGAATCAAAGGATCCTTGAAGGATAATAAGGTAGACAAAAAATTATTCGAAAAGACTTCTACAAGATGCTCTATTTTTGTATAGAAATCTTTACAGGCCTCTTGAATATTCTATTTACTTCATTTTTTCTTTGATTTTTTTGTAGAATGCGACTTTTTTAGTGCTGTCTTTTGCTGACTTTCGAATTCGTTGTTGGAGAAAGCGAAAAGGATTCCTTTTGGTTGTCACATCTTGTCACCCTGTCTGGGCTATCTGTTCGTAATGCTTCCTTCTTTTCTTCGATTGAATGAAGTCCTTCTGAACTGGAATCATGAATTGGACTCGAACCAATATCTCTTTTGCCTTTAGTCGATCATGATGGGAAGACCCCGCTGCCCAGGATCTCGGCACCCCTCCCCCCTTTCTAATGAGGGGAGATTTAATTCCCTTTTAATGCAATCTGAAGTATTCCATGTTTATGGCTTCTTTCTTTAATTGTTAGTTATTGATTATTGCATTTGGTAGTTTAGATTTAATATTTATGGTTAATTTTCTATATTTTTATTTAGTGTCTTCCAAGTGTTTGATGAAATAATTGGTTGGATTTTAAAATAGATTTTTGTGTTCTTGACTTGGGTTGATAATTTGGAGACTCTTGAATTGTCAAAGTCTCTTGTTGAATGATAATTAAAGATTGCCGGTTAGCTTGAACTTCACTAAATCTAGTCTTTCATTGTGGTTTGACTAGGAGTTGTGAACTCAAGTTGATTGTACGCACTTGACTTTCCTTTATTTGTTAGAGGTTAACTAAGTAAAGGGTAACTAAGTAAAGGGAATTTACATTTACCATCACAATTGAGGATGATAACGAGGATAGGAATTCCAATTCTTACCTCCTGCTAGGACTTTTCTTAGTTATTAGTTTATTTTCTTGCCATTTTACTTTCTTGTTTCTTATTACAAAAATCCCAAAATATACATCATAGCCAACAATAAATTACACATTTACACTTTCCTGCAATTTCTTTGAGAGACGACCCGAGATTTAAATATTTCGGTTATTTTTATTGGGTTTGCTTAAGTGACAAACAATTTAAATGTTAATTGAGGTTTAATTGTCAGTTTAGATATATACTTGCTGTTAGAATATAATTATGATCAATTAGGATCAATTAGTATTATTTAGTATATATGAATATTTATTATAGGTGATTACGTCTTTATTATTACGATTCTCTTAGTACCTATAAATACCCTTTATATTGTATCATTCTAAACAACTTGAATAGACAACTTGATTACATTCAATAATATACAAATCCTTACTCCAGTTTAGTCTCTTGTTTCTAACATGGTATCAGAGCCATGGTATCCTCCTTGAAGAGGATATGTTGTTTTTCTTGCGATGAAATCACCGTAGTTTTTGCACTTTTTTTTCTATGCCATTTTTCTTTACCTTTTGTCACTCCTTTGATGCTTTTTCACCTTACCGACTAGCCTATTCTCTCCGTCTTGTATCTTTTCGAGTTGAATGATCAAACACCAATGTCATCCGCTGTTTTCCTATTCTCATGAAGAAATCATATAGATTTTGCTCTCTTTCGGCAGTTCCGTCTGCATTCTCTCGTGATAGTTCCGTCTGCGTTCTCTCGTGGCAGTTCCATCTGCGTTCTCTCGTGACAGTTCCGTTTATGTTCTCTTGTGGCAGTTCGATTTGCGTTTCGTTTGTATTTCTTTGTGGCAGTTCCGTCTGCGTTTCTTTCCGGCAGTTCCGTCTGCACTTCCTTCAGATAAGCGGCAGTTCCGTCTGCCCTTCCTTCAGACTAGTGATAGTTTCGTCTGTGCTTCCTTCAGATAAGCGGCAGTTCCATCTGCGCTTCCTTCCAGTAGTTCCGTCTGCACCCGTTTTAGAGAGTTTATGTATTTTTTTTTCTTTTTTCTCTTTATTTCGTTATTTTAAATAAGTTTCAAACTCAAGTTGTCACTTGAGTTTGAGGGGGGATGTTAGAATATAATTAGGATCAATTAGTATTATTTAGTATATCTGAATATTTATTATAGGTGATTACGTCTTTATTATTACGATTCTCTTAGTACCTATAAATACCCTTTATATTGTATCATTCTAAACAACTTGAATAGACAACTTGATTACATTTAATAATATACAAATCCTTACTTCAGTTTAGTCTCTTGTTTCTAACACTTGCAACGCGATTATTTTAGCGAAAATTTTTTACCGACATTTTTTCTCCGTCAAGTTTTTAGCGCCGTTACCGGGGATCGAACCCGAGTCACCCGCGTGACAGGCGGGAATACTCACCACTATACTATAACGACAAAAATTAAGAATAAAAATTAGCGATTTTAAGGCTTATGTTTTCAATCATAACACAAAATTAGGAAGGAAACTTAAAAACATGCAATTTACATGAATAAGTGTGAGAATAGTTGACAAGATCCACTCAATTCAATCCAAAATATACCATAAAATAGTGATTTATCACTACTTGAGCCACATATAATGTTTTTTTACCAATTGCTACATAAACAAGTATTACATTGGGTATAGTACTAAATTGGTCCCTTACATTTGGACGTAATCCTATTTTAGTCCTTAAGGTTTAAAGTGTCCTATTTGAATCCAAAAAAATTTAATTTAGCTTCAATTTAGTCCCACAATGAGATCAAAGTTAAATAATTAACGAAATGTCCTACATGACAGCAGTACAAGAACAAGGTCGATAATTTGGAGAATAAATACAAGCTTCAGAGGTACAAAATCAACTGTGGATGTATCAATACATTTATTTATTATTATCCTTAGTTCTATAGAAAATATTTCATTTAAATTATAAAAAATGATAAATAAATGTATTGATGCATCCACGGTTGATTTTGTGTCTCTGAAACTTATACTTATTCTCCAGATTATCGATCTTGTTTTTGTACTGCTGTCATGTAGGACATTTCGTTAATTATTTAACTTTGACCTCATGATGGGTCTAAATTGAAGCTAAATGAAACTTTTTTGGATTCAAATAAGACACTTTAAACTTTAAGAACCAAAGCAGGATTACGCCTAAACGTAGGGGACTAATTTAGTACTTTACCCTATTACATTTTGTCTTTGTTGATTTATAATCGTATTTGTAGCTACTGATATGTCTTACCTGTCCCTAATAATTAATTCTCCCTGACCACGTCCTATAGAGATCATTGAATCAATAACAATAAATCTTGTTAGAAAAGGCTTATATACGGAACGTCTTGAAATAATGTCGAGAGCTGAAGATTCAATTAATCGAGATTCGAAAGATGAAATTTCTCTTCGACCGTCAATTAGTTTAACCAAAGCATTTATAATTCGACCCAAATAAGCTTCACTTACTGGTATATGGGCAATTTTTTCTGTTGCTTTTATCGAACTTCCTTATTGTATCATCAAACCATTACCCTTTAATACAACACTAACATTATTTGATTCCGATATGTTGGAAATGACATCGAATTTTTTAATAAATGATACAAAAAATCTTTAAGAATCATCCATCCAAAATTTTAATTCATTCAATCAATAAAATACATTTAAATATATTTAAAAAAATAATTTGTTACAAATGACACAATAATGGCTAGACCTCTTATATATGAGTTTAATATCACTCAATTAGTTCAATGATAAGAAAAATTAGTTAATTTTTTTGTTATGGTTAAAAAAATTCGATGTCAAAATTAAGAAACTTCTTGAGTCACAGTAAAAAAAATTTGGTGCTATTTTTCTAATAAATTCTATACAATTTAAAATTTCTCTTCCTCTTTTTCTTATCGATGTAGTCTTTTTCTTCTTTTACTTGTTTCACATTTTCATCATTCTTCTTATTTCACCCTCTTAAGAAGACATGTGTCACACTTAAAAAATTTTGGTATCAAAATTAAGAAATTTCTGTGTCACGGTTAAAAAATTTCAGTGCTATTTCTATTAAATTATGCACAATTCAAAACTTTCCATCCTCATCATCTTATTTCACATTCTCATGATTTTTTTTATTTCACACTCTTAATAAGAATATGTGTCATAATTAAGAAATTTTGATGTCAAAATTAAAAAAAGTTCTTATCTCATGGTTGAAAAATTTCGGTACTACTTTTTGAAAAAATTCTACATATTCAAAACTTTTCCATCATCATCTTCTTCTCCATCATCATTTTTTTTTCTTTTTCTTTTTCATCTTTTTCTTTATGTTTTATTTATTCATAATTCTTCTTATTTCACCTAATAAAAAAAGAGGGAAAAAATAAAGCAAAGAAGAAAAAAATAAGAAATACTATAATAACTAAGGTAATGTTTGGTTGATGTCTATGTCGTCCATTTTTTATTGAGACATGGACACGGTAGCACATGCCTACTGTTTGGTCATGTGAGACATAAATTTTCGAAGGACAAGGAAAGACACAGATAGACAGAGACATTAAATTTGTGTACCTCTAATTTGCTAAGACACTGAGACATAATTTGTGAGACACTAATTTTTTATTCTTTTATTCTTATTCAATTTTTAAATTTTCAAATTTTGTCTTCCTATCTTTTCAAACCTTTTTTGAATGAAGGGTAATTTAGTCTTTTCTAAATATTTGTGTGTCTTGTTCATTATTTTTGCCAAATATAACATATAGACACAAATATTTTATGTCTATTAATCTATGTTTTTAATATCTGTGTCTATATCTCATCTTATACATCAATCAAACAGAGTTTAAGAAGAAAAGGAGAAGAAATAAAAAAAAATATAACAATAGCCACAACAACAAAAGAATGACGATAAAGAGAAAACGCACGAACAAAAAAATGTTAAAAAAAAAAAACTTGTGATTTACATGTTCATTGTACTAGTAATTTTTGTTGAGTTTGAACTTTGTTAATTAAATTTAGTTGATAAAAATATTTGAATATATAATAAGACC
>NC_029793.2:9424984-9435636 GCF_000816755.2 Arachis ipaensis | reverse complement strand
AAATATCTTGCCTTAACCCAGTGCTGCGGCAGTTCTGCTACCTTTCTCTTCTTCTCTTTTCCTTCTCTGCTCTCTCACTCCGCCGCGCCGGCGTCGCTGCTCCGTTTAGTCCATTCAACTCCTGCGCCGCCGCCGTTCTCCATTTCCCCCTGCATCGCTGCTCAGCGACCCGCATCGTTGCCACCACCCCCGGCGTCTCTTCCACTCGCTTCGCCGTCGTCCCTCACCTCTGCAGCCGCTTCTCCCTCGTCCCTGCCTCCTGGTAAGATTCACTGCTCTCTCATTTTCTGCTTGGATTTTGGCATTTTCTTTCATGAATTTGATTTTATCCCAATTAATAATAAGTTTCTGATCATGTAATTTATTTTTACATTTAAAAGTATATTTTGCTTCATGAATTTGATTTTGATTTTGTGATGTTGTTGGCTGTAACAGGCTGTTGGTGTTTGTTAATATATGCAGATATGCGGTTCTGATTTATTAAATTGTTCTATTTTTTGTTTTGTTATTATATTATTGTCTATTTTTCTTATTGTACACTAAAATCCTATTAGTGTTTTTTTTTTCCATGATTGATTTGCTTTGTTTTTTGTATTTATATTGTACATTTAGATTTGTGTGGAATTGCGAATTGTATTTCAATAACAATATTATATTTATTAATCAATTAGTAAGGAGACTCATTTTTGGCATTTCACAAAGAGAAGTAGTTTTCTTGCTGCTCATTATATTTGCTTCTTTTTTCATAACGTTACTTGTCATTTACACTTGGATCAAGATCCTCTAACGTGTGGGAAGGAATTGGTAAAATGATAAAATGAGGGATTAATCACTCCTAAATTAAGTAGTGGGGCTCACATGTGATGGAAGTTACAAATTCAATGATGATTAACTCCTTACTTTATTATTTTACCAATTTTCTCACTTTAGAGAATCTAAATTCTTTATACTTAAACTTCTTTTATATATATATTGAAAAAATATTGTATTGGTATTTTTTTTTCTTTTTTTTGAGGTTATTTTTGGGCCTTTTAAAGTTGCCAATGTATTAGTTTTACTTTCAACAGATGTAACACAGAATTTCTAGCTTCAATTGAGTGTCTGAATTTTAAGGGAACTACTTTTTGTTTATGTTTATTTATCTTTTGTTTCAGCAGAAGTGATAAAGGAGAGTTAAGGACTCAAGGCCTTTGTTGTTGAACACAATGAGTACCATTCACATTTGTCTGAACCATTCAATTTCTCAATCATCTTACAACATTAGGAAACTATTCAATTTGGAGAGAGAAAAAGCTTCGGCCAGAGGAAGAGCAGCAGTTATTCGAACGAATTGCAAAAGCGTTGTTCCGAAGGCATGCCTTAATGTGGATGTTGAAGCAGCTAGTGCCGGGAAGGTAGGATCAGCAAAGGCTAATGCAGTGATTGAGATGGAAGGGAAGTATTTAGTGGGAACGTATGCTAGAGCACCTGTGGTTCTTGAGAGGGGGCAAGGTTGTAAGGTATATGATGTCGAGGGGCGAGAGTATTTGGATTTGAGTGCCGGGATTGCTGTCAATGCACTTGGGCATGGGGATACAGAATGGTTGAAAGCAGTCGTATCACAAGCCGGCACCCTTACTCATGTCAGCAATATGTATTATACAATTCCTCAGGTGTGTGGATGCCATGATTTTCTAAGCTATGGGCCTATAAATTAACTTCAATGCCTTAGAAATCATAGAACATTTTATAATTTTGAACTCAATTTTTCTGGTGTGAGGTATGCGATTATTTATCTGTCTGTCTGTGTTATGTCTACATTATGAAATTGCCATCAATTTCTTAGAAATTATGGGGAAAAGAATTTAATCAATGACTGTGATTTTCATGGTTTGTTACTTTGTTTGAAAACACTAGTCTTCTTAGAACACATAGAAGCAACTGCAGGGGAACAAATACCGATTTGTTTCATTTGTTGTTTATTATAGATAATTCATGATTTTGCAGAAGACAACAAATTTGAAATTCGTTAGTAATTTTTTTTTCAACACCAGGTTTGGATCATTGGACATGGGAATGACTATTAAATTGTTTATTGGTTCCTTCATCTGGTGCATGTCAATTATTGTCTTAATGGATGAAGAATTGAGTGCAATTAAATTTCTCTAGAAATGTTTGGAAGAGATTGGATTTCAGGATTTGATTGATAGAAGTTTGGTTAGCTTAATTGTGATATACCACAATTTGTGAGAAAAAGAAAAATTTCAGTATTGAAGCTGTCTTTTTCATAGTGGAAGTTGCTAAATCTTGAGAAACTGAGTTATTGTTGTCAAACATCTGTAAACTAAAAAGAGTATGAAGTGCTTATAAAACTTCTGAAAACCTAGAACTATTGCAAGGAAAGAAAAAAGGTACAACAATTAAAAAACGGAAAAACAAAATATCAGATGAAGCATGGTGTACATTACATTGTTTAAAGCTTTCTATGGCTAATTTGTCATATATATTGAAATAAGTTTATTAGTGTTGCATAATAGAAGCAATCCAAAAGGTAGTTAAATTGCTCCCTGCGTTTTAGACCCTACTTTTCAAGTGTTTATAGAAACTAATGCACTGCATTTTATTTACCTAATAAAAATAATGAAGTTCATTATCCCATTGTCTATCTTAATTATAACTGAATATAGTCTTAATTATGCTTTACTTCATGTCATGTTCTGCATGTGTTTCCATGCAGCATCGCATTAAACCTTTATCCATTTCTACATTTCTTGTCATTGATGCAGATAGAACTAGCAAAGCGTCTAGTGGCTTGTTCTTTTGCTGATCGTGTATTTTTCACTAATTCCGGAACCGAAGCTAACGAAGCAGCTATTAAATTCGCAAGAAAGTATCAGAGGCATACATGTACTGACGGAAAAGCAGCGGCAACAGAATTTATAGCTTTTAGCAACTGTTTCCATGGGAGAACAATGGGAGCACTTGCTTTGACTAGTAAAGTGCATTACAGAGCACCTTTTGAACCTGTTATGCCCGGGGTGACATTTGTAGAGTATGGAAATGCAGATGCTGCAATAGAACGGATTAAGCAGGGGAATATTGCTGCAGTTTTTGTCGAGCCAATCCAAGGAGAAGGTGGAATATACAGTGCCACAAGAGAATTTTTAGAGTCTCTACGCCGAGCTTGTGATGAAACTGGGGCACTTCTTGTGTTTGATGAGGTATGCACCACTATCTAATCTTTAAGTTTAATTGCATTTGTGTAGTAGACAGATGCCTTATGTTGGTGAATTTCTTTCAAATCAGAAATTTGTGCAAGTAAACCAAATATCGAAGGGTTTTATTTTGATCGGTTTCACTTGCATTATGATTCCTGGAAAAAGATTGTCTAACATCCCTCTATTGTTGATGATTTTGTCATTCAAAATGGTTAGTTGGCTTGTTTTCTCTTTTTCATTTTGTTGATCTTGTATTGATTGAAACATTGTGAGAATAAAGTTGTGAGTAATTCTTTTATATTTCCAATGCATTAAGTACATTAAAACTTCAAAAAAATTCATTGTTATCTTCTTAATGTGTTCTCAGAGCATCTTTTAGCTAAATTCAAAACTTATTTAACTCTAAAAATTAATGAATTAGCACATTTGATTATTCTTTTTGATTTTGTAGGTCCAATGTGGTCTAGGTCGATCTGGGTATCTTTGGGCACATGAGGCATATGGTGTCTTCCCAGATATCATGACCCTTGCCAAGCCTCTCGCCGGCGGTCTGCCCATTGGAACGGTCCTAGTGACCGAGAGAGTCGCGTCTGCTATAAATTATGGTGACCATGGAAGTACTTTTGCAGGAAACCCTCTAGTGTGTAATGCTGCTCTTGCTGTTTTGGATAAAATCTCAAAACCTGAGTTCCTCTCTTCTGTATGCAAGAAAGGCCTATATTTCAAAGACCTACTTAAGCAGAAGTTAGGAGGAAACAGACATGTCAGAGAAATCCGTGGTCTTGGCCTAATCATAGGGATCGATCTAGATGTACCTGCCTCACCCCTTGTCGACGCGTGCCGAAATTCCGGCCTCCTGGTATTAACGGCTGGAAAAGGAAATGTTGTTAGGCTTGTTCCACCATTGATCATAACTGAGCAGGAGATTGAGCAAGCAGCTGAAATTCTATCCCAAGCTTTGCCAGTTCTTGATGAGGATAATCAAAAGTAAGAAATTATGAGAAAGAGGGAATTGGCCTTTTATTTGTAACTTCATTGGTTCTATATCTGTCGACTAGGTTAAAGTCCATGGACTTTTCTGCATGAATGTAATCTCCATCATAAGAATATTGTAGCAATGATGAATAATATGTCTTGAATAAGGAGAAATAGTTGGTCTAAGATTAACAAATGAATCTAAATTTGACAATCATATAGTAATAGTTAATGTGAAAAACAAACAATCTTATTAAATTTGACAAAATATTATTTTATATGCGATCAAGTATAAATTATTTTATATCCATTAATTCATTCAAGTACAGTATAACTAATACAAAAACTGAATATTTCATTTAAAAGGAGATGGGTAAGTTAATTTACTTTAAACATTTCAAACATTGNNGTTTTGAAATTTAACTATTGACTAAATAAATACACTATTGATCAAATGTTTGGATCACATTGTAAAATGGAACATATTTTTCGAAAGTCATTTTATCAAAAACAAATGCCGAAATTCATTTTGTCAAAAATCAAATTTTTTGGGTGCTAAAATGACTATTTATTTAAAATATCTTTTTTTTAAAGTTATAATTTATATCTTTTTTAAAAAAATTATTTAAAAAGATATTTTTAACATAATAAATAAATAAAAATATTTTTATATTATTATATCCAAACATAATTAATAAATAAAAAATATTTTTATATGAGATATCTTACTTTTTATTTTTTATTTATTTTTTAAATAAGACCATTAATTTGTTTTTGAAAAAAGAAAAGAGTTTATTCAAATAACCTCATAGTATTTATGGACAAAGGGAGCATATCTGTATATACGAGTTCCAAAAACAAAAACAAGTCAACTACTCAATGAGTTCTCAGAAACTTAAGGATGATGGATAGATTTCCTTAATGTATATAAAAATTTAAACAGATTCACATTTTTTATATTTTCTTTAAAAACTTTGTTTTTGTAATATTTTAAGTAATCATTTATTAACAGTACCCTTATTTAATTTGAGTAATTAAAATTAGATACTACTTGAGTAAGTTTGAACGGGTAGAATAATCTTAGAAGTTTGAACAATCTTACAACCCCATTAACTGAGTGGAGAGAGCATTATGTAAAAAACCATGTAATTAATAAGTCCATAACTCTCTTTGGCACTAAAGAAACACTCATTTTGCTTTCTTAAACCAATAGAGAAGGTGTTGAAGAAGAAGATGATGATGATGAACATAAAGGGTGTTGTCTTAGCAGGGTTGTCGTTGGTGTTGTTGCATGTTGTGAATGAGTTGTTGTTGAAGCCAAGATCATTGAGATCAAAGCTTCAGAAGCAGGGTATTCATGGACCTTCTCCTCACTTCTACTTTGGTAACATCCCAGAAAAGAAGAAGATTCTAGAACAACATCAAGTTCATAATGTTGCATCTTCACACCAAGACAAAGACAAAGGTGTTTCTTCTTCTATATCTCACAGGTGGTATTACAATTTGTTTCCTCATGTTGTAAAATGGAGAAGACAATATGGTATGTAACTACTTTAATTGTCCTTTTTCTCATTATTATTTTGTAGTCTTTGTTAATTTTGGTTTTCTCGAAAAGAATTAATAAAGATGGAAACTCACATGCAGATGTTGATAGTTAAGAATCATTAGAACACATCATCACAATTTAGTCAAATCTGTCGAATCATCTAACAGTTCTTAGCTATTAACCTCGCATGAAGACAATTGGGCGTGAGTCTCCACTATTAATAAAATAAAATAAAATAAATTGCATGCATGCAGGTCCCATATACTTGTTTTCTTCTGGGAGTGTAGAGTGGTTGGTGGTGTCTGATATAGAAATGGTGAAAGAAATCACCCTTTACACATCTGTGAATCTAGGGAAGCCTTCTCTTCAATCCAGAGAATTAGGGCCACTCTTAGGTCAAGGTATATTGTCATCAAGTGGACCAATTTGGGTTCATCAGAGGAAGATCATTGCTCCTTCATTATACCTTGATAAGGTCAAGGTAACTTCATTAAAACCACTAATAATTTTCTAAATATGATCAGAGTAAATAGCTATTTTGTATCCTATTACTATTTTGACAAAATAGTCTCCAAAAGATGTAAATGACAAAATCACACTCCAAAAACATGCTCTATTTGACAAGATGAACCAAAGGAATATAAGTGTATCAGTAATTTGACTGAAAGTTTGGTTAAATTTGTCAAATGGAAGATATATTTGGGGTTATTTTGTCATGTTGGTTAAGATTTGATTAAATGAATAATATGTAATTGGAAAGATTCATAGGGTCATTACCTTATGGTTTTAGGCTAATTAAGATTGACATTCGACCCGATTTGTGATTTTTCACTTAATTGATTAATTTAGATCTCTTTTGTCTTTGGTTTTTCCTTGATCATCATTTAGTTTGAGTAGGCCTACTATTTAAAATTCCTTGCACTTGTCACTTCAATCAAGAAAAATGGACTAGTATATAGAGAAGAAACTGACATGTAGTATTTTGAGATTGCAAATCAAACTAAAAACTAGAGCTATAGTGTTCAATATTGATTTAGAATTGTTATCTAATAAATTGTGTTTTGTTACAATATAATGATGAAGGAAATGGTTAACTTGATTGTTCACTCCACAAATATAACACTCAAGTCTTGGGAAAGTAGACTCAATAATGAAGGAGAGGCTTTGGACCTTAGAATCGACGACGATTTGCGAAGCTTGTCAGCCGACATAATCGCAAGAGCTTGTTTTGGGATCAATTATGTTGAAGGAAATGAAATATTTTCAAAGCTTAGAGATCTTCAAAACCTCTTGTCTGCAAAGGAAGCTGGAATTCCAGGCTTTAGGTATGTATATGGTTACAAAAAAGACTTGTATGGTTCATGAAAAATTGTTGCATAGTGTTCTTGTTTCCATATCTTGAAAAATTGTGTTATAATCTCTGGTTTAGATGCCTGCCAATTAAAAGAAACAGAGAGATATGGAGATTGGAGAAAGAGGTAAACTCAATGATATCAAAGATCATAGACGAGCGGTTGAAGCAAGATGCAGAAGAGCAAGATCTTTTACAAATGATACTTGAAGGTGCAAAGAGTTGTGAGGGGAATGATGGAATCTTATCAGATTCGATATCTCGCGACAGGTTCATAATAGATAACTGCAAGAACATATTCTTTGCTGGACATGAGAGTACTGCAATTACAGCATCATGGTGCTTGATGTTGCTAGCCATACACCAGGATTGGCAAGATCGAGTTAGGGCCGAGGTTCTTCAAGTTTGTGGCAACAATCCTCCACATGCAAGTATGCTTAGAAAAATGAAGATGGTATGTTCATGTGTTAGAGTTTATTGTTTCCAATTTCCATAATGCTGCATTTTATTGCATTGACCCTTGGATCATCAGTTATTTTGAATCTTTTTTTGTATTTGATTTCAACCAAATGGCATGGAAGTATTGTTTAAATTATTCAAGATTAAGAGAAACTTGACACATTTTTTTGTCCAATTGCATGCTATTCTCCATGCAAAAACTTATTCAAATGCCATTCTAACAAGTGACTACTCACATGAAAGTATCTTCATATGAAGATGATAACTGAGAATCGTTAAAATGTTTAACATGTTTAACTAAACTACTTAACATAATATGTGCATGTTAATATCTTAGCTATCATCTTCGCGTGAATCAATATATTAGTTTTGTACATAGTTTGAAGGTGAAAACTCAGGTTGAAGGTGAAAACTCAGGTGCAGTCGACTTCACGTGAAGTTGATAGTTGAGAGCCGTTAGATGAAAATTTAGTCAAATCAATCAAATCATCTAACGACTCTGAGTTATCAACTTCACGTGAAGTCAACTGCGCTTGAGTTTTCACCTAGTTTGAAAGGTGAATTGAATACATATTAACTCATTAAGTCTTGTACATAAGGTAGCTTGTCTATTTTATGTGATATATCGATATATTAGCTATCAACTTCACATGATTTTCTATTGAAAATTTGAAAATGCTATCCTTGCAGCTGACCATGGTGATTCAAGAGACAATGCGGCTTTATCCGGTGGCGGCGTTTGTGTCGAGATCAGCATTGGAAGACATTCATTTGAAAGGTATCCTAATTCCAAAAGGAATGAACATTGAGATTTCAGTCCCAATACTAATGCAAGACCCTGAGATTTGGGGTCATGATTCACACGAGTTCAATCCAGAAAGATTCTCAAATGGGATTGTTGGAGCTTGCAAATTCCCACAAGCATATGTTCCATTTGGATTAGGGGCTAGGATTTGTGCTGGACAACACTTAGCCATGACAGAATTGAAGGTGATTTTGTGTCTCATTTTGATCAAGTTTAGGATATCTTTGTCTCAGAGTTATTGCCATTCACCTGACTTCCGTTTGGTTATAGAACCTGGCCATGGTGTTATTCTAAATATCACAAGAATTTAGAAAATATATGTATAATTCAAAGATTTTTCTTCGGGAAAGTTGATATATGCATAAACTCATACTAATATAATTTGAACATTATCAACGGATTATTTACTGTACCCATTGATATTTGGTGGTGTTATTCTGATAGGAAATTTATATAAGAGATTAATTTTTTTTAATCAAAGATAAGTTTTTATTGATACAAATAAAAATTACGGAGTCACCAAAAAAAATAAAAATTACGGAAAAATAGACAAAAGTACACATAGATTTTCATATGGTAGATAAATGTACACTCCAATTTTTTAATGAGTCATGTGTACACACTAATATCAAGTTTTGTTGTCTTATCGCCTAAATAACCTTTTTGGCAATAGTGGCTGCCAAGTAATTTTGTACATAGTGACATAACCTTTTTCATGACACAATGAAAATTAAATAATAAATTATTAAATTTGTTAAATTTTAATAATAAAAAAAATTTGCAAATAATTTAGAATCTTCATCATCTTTCTTCTTTTTTCAAAATTTACTTCGAACATTATCTTAGCAGCTATTTCTGAGTTGCATCCCTTGATCCACATCTACTTTTTGGAGAAGAAATGAAAAGAACAAAAATTCTAAATCACTTGTAAAATTTATTTTATTCAAATTTAACAAATTCAATAATTTATTATTTAATTTTCAAAGTGTCGTTATCAAAAGGGTCACATCACACAATGCTCAGAGTCATCTGGCAATCACTACTGCTAAAAAAGCAGACGACAAAAAGGTAAAAATGACAAAGGTGCTCGATATTGATATATACAGATGACTCATTAAAAAATTAGAGTATACATCTGTCATTGTGTAAAAATTCATGTGTACTTTTTGTCCATTTTTCCTAAAAATTACACATATTACAATTTGGACTAACAACAATTAAAAAAAAAGTGGGATTTTCAAATTAAAAAATACTAGAAAATCTAAATCTCATAAAAATAAATAAATAAAACACTAAAAATGGGGTTGTTCTAAAGAGATTGAACTTTGAAGTCCAAGCTAGAGAACACAAAATTCAAGAGTTTAGGAAATCTACCAATTTTAACTGGCTCTTTGTGACCAACTTGGGAATTGGAACTGTATTTTTGTCTTTTCAATGTATCTAGCTCTTGAAAATGCAAATTCTTCTTTTCATGTGAATTCCAATTTAAATCAAACAACGACCATTTCCCTGTCATTGTTTAGCCAGTAGTTATCTTTTGAGATTAATGGTTAAAATAATTCTTAAAGAAATATTTATATTACAAATTTACAATTCTATATTAATGGTTAAAAGATATATGACTTGTTTGGGTAAACTTTTATGAAAAGATCTTTTTTCGAGTTATCTTTTTTTTAAAAGATCTTATGAAAAAAGTAAAAGTAATTTTATGTTTGAGTATCTTATGTAAAAAGATCTTTTTATTTATCAATTATGTTTGGGGATAACAATATAAAAGTACTTTTTTGTTTATTTATTACATAAAAAATATTTTTTTTAAAAAAAAAATATCTTTTAAAAAAAGATGTAAATTACAACTTCTCAAAAAAGATGTTTTTCTGATTTTTCTAGTGCTTCTACTTTTAATACTAGAAATTTGTCAAACACATTAAAAAAAAATCCTTTTTCATTAAAAAAAGATCTTATTCTATCAAAATAATGACGCCCAAACAAATACATAACACAATTAAATTAAGAGTTTCATTAGCTAGATAATAACATGTTAAAAGTTACATTCGAGGTCCTAAGTCCTAACTTAACATTTGTTACTCATTGGTTCTAATATTATTTTGGTCACAATTATTAATATTGTACTGAGATATTAATCGTTGTCATACTGAACTTTTTAATGTTAGTAAGTGTCCTTAGTTGAGTTCTTAACAAAATCCCTAAAATTAATTCAAGCAAAGTGCCACAAAAAATTATACACACATAACACAAATATGATCAAACAATAATATTTAAAAGAGAATAAAAAATTAGATCAAATAATCTTATTTA
>NC_029793.2:9417835-9423215 GCF_000816755.2 Arachis ipaensis | reverse complement strand
TCAGGTGCAGTAGGTGCAGTATTTTTTCTGTGAAATTGATAGTTGAGAACCGTTAAATAATTTAACTGATTTTTGACTAAATTTTTATTTAACAATTCTCAACTATTAACTTCACATTAACTTGACTGTACTTGAATTTTCAATAATTTTAATATGATATAAAAGAAGGTGAAAATTCAGGTGCAGTATTTTTTCTGTGAAATTGATAGTTGAGAACCGTTAAATAATTTAACTGATTTTTGACTAAATTTTTATTTAACAATTCTCAACTATTAACTTCACATTAACTTGACTGTACTTGAATTTTCACCCTATAAAATAATTTTAAGGTAGCATTTGTTTTGAGATACTAAGATAAAAATTGGGAGACTGAGACTAGTATCATATTTGTTGGTTCAAAGACTGGTACTAAATTTTCTGTCTCTGTACCCAAAATTTCAGTATTTTAGTACTTTCAAAAAGTATGACACAAGACTAAAATTTTTAAAGTTAGAGACTGAAATTTTAATAACATTTTATATTTAAAATATTATTATTTTAATTAATTAATTTTGATTTTATCTTTTATACAAATTAAATTAAAATTTTATTCTTATTTCAATTTTCCTTTGCATCAAACAAAATACTAAAATTTATTTCAATCTCTATCTTTTAATCTCTTTATCTCAATCTCAATCTTTCTAACTTTGCCTCTCTACCAAACGCTAACTCAATCTTTCTGTCTTTGAAATAGCCAAAAATTTGAGCCTTGTTGTCACGAAGTCATAGTTGTCTTAATGAATGAATTTAAGGTCACAGCGGCGCACCTACTCTCTCTTCCAGAAGCATCCACGCCACGAAGGTTCTTAACCACAAGCAAAGTGTTGAGAAACACTGAGTAAGAATCATTCCACAATGGGTTGGGTGACTCGCTTCTTAACCGCGGTGGTTTTCTTGGCCGTCGGAGTCATTTTCTCACCTGAAACCTTCCGATCCAACTCCGACTCAGCCGCAAGTAGAATCTCCACTTACCTCAAACTCTCTCACCTTCTCTGCTTCTCCACCGCCTTCGGTGCTGCTTTATGGGTCACCTTCATCGGCGGCATCATCATGTTCAAGTAAGAATCCGTTATCCCCGTACAAAGAACAATTTGGTAGTGTACTAGTTATGGTTAAAGTTTTTCCACCATTAGAAATGTAAATCAATGCCCTAGGACATTGGTTAGCAAAACCCTATGTAATGTTACTTTGTTGCTTTGATCAGATGACACTAATGGAGTGTTAATTAAGATGCAAGGTGATGATATGTTTTGTTTATCGAGTGATGTAGCTCACGTAAGATGCTAACAAAGAAATTGGAAAAAAAAGTACATTAATGCTATTTTCGTGCTCCTAGTTTGCATTGTCAATTTGTTAGTGGGAGATATTTATGTTACCAATTTAGTTTACCTATGACTGTACTCTTATCATGCAGAAATTTGAATCATGATATATTTTTGTATTATAGACATTGGGGTACTAATTTACTGCCATGAATTGTATTGAAGACTAAGATGATGACTATTATAACTTTAGATATAATTACTAATTTGTCTTGGTTTGAATCGTGTATGGGTGTTTTGATTCAGGAACCTGCCAAGGCATCAGTTTGGGAACCTGCAGAGCAAGATGTTCCCGGCGTACTTCTCGATGGTGGGCGTGTGTTGCGCCATATCAGTGGCATCTTTTGGGTATCTTCACCCTTGGAAGTCTTCCTCCACTACTGAAAAGTACCAGCTTGGGTTCTTGCTGTCGTCCTTTGCCTTCAACCTTACAAACTTGTTTGTCTTTACACCTATGACCATTGAGGTAATTTTTGGTCCTTACGTCCTTCCAATATATTAAACAATGTTGAATATACCTTTGCTACCGTTTTCCGCGGAGATCATCCATCTAGATTTAAGTATATAACTTCATATTCTTGTGAATTGCATGCTGCATGCAATGCGGTTCCTGTTTGAGTGGAAGTCAAATCAAGTATAGTCATGTCTGATCTCACCTAATTGAAGGAAAGCCTTGGAGCAACAATTTAGTTCTTTCTGTGTGACCTCAAGGCCATGGTTTTAAGCTGTGAAACTTACCATTCCCTAAACTCTGTTAATGGGATGTTTGTGCACCGGGTTGTCCTTTTATTCTTTATTTTTGACATTTACAGTAATAACAAGGTCAAAACATGTTGCTCGCATTCGTGACAAAGACTAAAGTATCTTTCGGAAAAAAATGGAATTACACCAACGAAAATGATTCTTCTATTGAATCGAGAACTCAACATGGGAAATTGATTGAGATGTATATTGCCAGAAGTACTTGATGCTGGTGAATCAAGTTTCAAAGGCAAGCTAAATTTCTTTTCAAGGATTTCATACACATCAACTCTTCTTTCAGCAGAAGTTTGAAACCTGGGGCACAATTTTTGAATCTTTTTTTTTTATATCACATTTCTGGATCACAGTAGCAGTGGTGGAACTTGGTCCCAAATGTTCGAAGGGAAAAACAATATAAGCACATGAAAATTTATTTCTTAGTTGCTGGTTACATTCAGCAGGTTTAAAGTATCCTTTGACAAATAGTATGGTTATATTATTCTATCAAAAATAACAATCACAAACTTTGTCTTATCTTCATGACAAGAACAAATAATGAGACACAATGGTATTAACTGATCTATGTAGCTGTTCATAGTGGAAAATGGCATGTTATAATCTTTTATGGAGGAGAAAAATGATCTTATTTAATATTCTGCATACATGTTAAAATCTTTTTTCATATCAATCATCAATCATGCACTTTATTATGTCATTAGCATTGATGATCCTAAATAATGGAACAATGCAACCATAGATGAGAACAGCCTCATAAATGGCTAAAAAATGCTCCTTCAGCACCTATTAATATGGTTTTCCCCCACTCCACTAGTTTACCAAATTAAGCTCATGATACTTTCTGCACATTCAAGCCGAGTTTGTCAGAATATTGTTATGTCATAAGCTTAAAGGAGGATATGTTATCCTGAGTTCTACATACCACTCTTCTCTTGTTAATGTTGTGTCCTCTTTTAACCGCTGCCCCCAAAAAAAAAGACAGAAAAAGTAAATCAAGAATTGGTGTTCATCCTAAACTAAGTTGACCTGTGGGTTGTTTGTTGCTTTGAATCTAGGAATTATTTCTTATTAACTTAATATTCATTCTTACTTTTAGGTGTTACTCTTTCTTTTTTCTAATTTTGTATGGAAAATTGCATCTGCTTTGTATAATATCCTATGCATTGTCTTTATTCCTTCCGTGCTTCCTCAATTCCTCTATTGCTTGATTTACTCTTATAATTTCTAATAAATACTTGTACTTTGCAGTCCTCTTCCTAACTTCCAACTAATTTTTAAGTCATAATTGTATTTCTGTGCCAGTAAGCTGCCAACAATTACTGCTATGCCTTTCAAAAGTTCATAATACATTAGATCTGCTATTCTGTTAACAGATGATGAAGCAAAGACATAAAGTGGAGAGAGAAAACAATATTGGGGAGGAAGTTGGGTGGTCAAAGAATGTGGAAGTTGCAAAGAAGAACCCAAAGCTTGCAGCCATGAACAAGAAGTTTGGTATGATTCACGGGTTATCTTCGCTTGCGAATATCATGTCATTCGGAAGCCTGGCGATGCACTCTTGGTACCTGGCCGGTAAACTTAATCTCTGATTAGTTGCTTCTTCCACTCTTATGAAAGTTGGTTGAGTTCCTTGTGAAGAGTTGGTTAAGTCTGCGATATCTGTATTCAACTTATCTTCCAATTTTACATTGCTTGTTTCTAAATGCGAAATCAAAAGGAATGTAGAATGCAGTTTGTTTAGTATATGCTGTCAAAGGTACTGCAGGGTATTGGTTCGACCAGTCTTGTGACTTACCATGGCAACACTTTGTAATTGTCCTACTTCATATTAATAAATAAGCAGCATCTATAGTAGCAAAAACATAGTGATATCTTGCTAGCATAATTTACTTAACTCTAACCCATTGGTATGGTCACAATATTATAGATGTGTTTGGAACGGGGTGAGAAAAATAGAGTAAACTTGTGTGATATTATATATAGAGCATATAGAGTAAGCTTGTTTACATTTCATGCTTAAGCTTTTCTTTATTTTGAATGAGATATGATAAATTTAACGATAAAAGAAGATTTATTTTTGGCATATTGTTATAGAATAAGTATAAGGAATTAACCTTTAATTAACTAACGATCGTCAACTTTCTTTCTTTTTTATTTAGAAAAAGACCTTTTTAACACTTATTTTTTGAAAGGTTTAGGGATTAGAATTTACGATTTAGAGTTTAGAGTGGCCAGCGGCAACAGTTTGCGGTGGCAGTGGGTGATCGTTAGTGAGAGGTGAAGTTGTGGTGTTGGGAGGAAGAAAAAAAAGAGGTGAACATGAGTAAAGGGGTAATTCAAAAGAATTAGCAAATGTTGAAAAGTACTCTATTTGGATTGATTATTATTAATGAATTTAGTAGGTTTTTTTGTTTCTAATGTTTTTGGAATTTTTTTAAATTATTTTTAATTTTTAATTTGATTCAATTTTGTAGGTTAAAAAGGGGAAATGCGAGTAATCAATAATTTTTTTGAACATGAACAATCACCAATCAAATCAAAACACACTATACCTCCAAATTACCCACTTAAATCTTAATATTAAAATAACCATCCGCACACCTAGTAAAATGAACATCCGATATAATTATTATTCACATTGTTTAATATTTTCATTGTCTACCTATATTTTTCCGTTAAAAAATTATTGGTGACAGATAAAATCTAAATTTTCTGGTGAACAATAACTCTGAGTGCTAACAACAGATCACACCTTTTGTAAAATTTTTCCCCAAGTTTTCTTGCTGCAAACCAATGCAATGATGGCATTGCCAAATCTAGGTTTCAAACGAATTACTTTATCTTGCTAGTGGCTATATCATTATTGGGTCCACCGGTAACCATCGATAATGAATTAATCATGTTGATGTTTCAATTTCTGGTCAATTTCATCTGTTATTTCAACTACTTACTTGACGCCACTGATTTAAGAAAATAAAATAAAATTACAAAAACAAAGCAATCAGGAATTCAGGATACTTGGAATCTGAACGACAAATAAGTAGTGGTATATACTGGTATTTGCCCACTAGCTACCCTATGCCTATGCATCTGCATCTAGGGCTGGCAATAGATAAAGTAGGGTAGGATAGGGTTTGGATCCTACCCTAATTCTACATGCGGATTAAAAATTTTATTAAAATTTTATCCTATCTTACTCACGGGTTGAGAATCTTTCAATCCTAACCCTATTCATACCCTAAATTTTTAAATCCTATCAT
>NC_029793.2:9415570-9417603 GCF_000816755.2 Arachis ipaensis | reverse complement strand
GAAGAAATATCAAATTTTTATATATATTAATAAAATAAAAAATAAAAAATTAATACTCTAAATTACTAAATTAAATAACTAATTTAGTAGTTACTTACTTATTGCAAGTCATTATATGAGGGAGATTGTAGATTCAATTCTCACCTCCTTCACCCGGACCAATCTCTACTTACTCGCAATAGGTCAGGTAGCCTACCCTATTCGAATGGTTAGTCCGGATAGGGTATGTATTGCCAGCTCTATAGTAAAGCAAAGAACAAGAACAAAACATGTATGCTGGAAAGTGCAATCGTACAAAATGTCTACAAAGCAATTCATTAGAGTTGCTGTAAGTAACTGTACTATTCAAGTGTGTTTCATGATGTCATGAGCTACCTACTTGCTGTTGGTTGGGTGAAGCCTTCCATTGAGATTTTTTAGAGCTTATTATTAAACATTTCTTTTTGAAAAAAAAAATGTTAGCATTTTGCTAGTAAGTGTTGTAAAAAATTAAAGACATTTAAAAAAAAAAGAAGAAATGTTTTTAAAAGTTTTCATTTATGTAGTCAAAAGTTCAAGAGTCTTTGTTTTTGTTTTTTTTTAATAAAAATATTTGTTTTCTGTTTATATATTATCGTTTTTATTGAGGTTTTTGATAAAATATTTCACGTACTTTAGAAATAGAAGAAAATGTACTTTCACCAATAAATTTCTAACCTTTTATTATTTGTCAACTCTTCGTAGCTTTTATTTCAGAAGTTCATTCATGTTAATGCTTTGCGCTGTGACATAAGAAAAAGGACTTTTTTTTTATTTTTAATATTGGATTAACAATAATTTTTTTTTAAATTGTGATCTACTATAGTATTTTTTTTAAAATGTGGGATGATTTAATGTACGGAGTATAAATCGGATCGTCCGATTTTTAAGAGATATAGAAATCGGACTGTCCGATTTTTAGGTACACAAATCGGACCATCCGATTTATGTATTCGGACCGTCCGATTTGTGTTGAAAAAATTAAAAAAATTTGGAGAGGTGGGTTCGATTTATATTCCAAACTTTTAAAATTTTTTAAACCCAAATCAAAGGTCCAATTTGTGTACCTCCCATTGTTATAAAAAACACCAAAAATTACCACGTTAAAGTATAACAATCATTCTACTTTCATATCCAAATTTTTTAGCAAAAAAAAAATACAAGTAAAAGTGATTTTTTTTAATTTATTAATTTATATTTGGTCTTGAGGAAAAGCAATGAGAGTTATATCCAAATCCAAATCTAAATCCAAGTCCAAGTCCACGTACTCATAAGTAATGCCGACAAATTCGGAGAAATTGAAAAATTATGACTGAGATTTTCATTTTGAGAATGCTTTGTTGGATGGATAGGCAATGAAACACAGCCACTTGGACTGTTTCTTCTTTTCTTTTCTTTTTAAATTTTTCAAATCTTTTCTTTAATTTGTCTGAGAGTGGCAACCGAGCCATCCATAGAACACAGATGAGAACTTGTTGAGTAGACGAAAGAGAATCTTGTTCCAACTTTGTCGGCTATATCTTCTATGGTTCCACATGTGAATCATCAACATGTGTTTTTCAATATGAGAAAAATCCATAGGGAAATGATGGATTCCAACTCTCTCATTTTCATCAAATTTGGAGCTATATTCTCTTATTATCATGCTTATCTTGCAAAGCTAGAAGCTCTTTCATCTTCCACCTTTTCAAGTCACGTTATTAAATCTAATGGTGATGCTACATAATTAAGTTATTGAACTATATTATGTTTACGCTAAAATTAGCCACCAAAATCAGTAATTAATATAAAATATATGTTACACGTTGAAAATAAATTAAATCACAAAGTTAGTTACCAATATAAAATACATGTTAGAATATAAATATACGTTAAAAATAAATTAAATCACACATATATTTATACACAAATATATTAGTGGTTGATTTTAATGACTGATTTTAATGTATAAATAATATTTTTGTAATTTATTTTATAATTAAATTTAATTAAATTAATTCAATATTTATTAGTAT
>NC_029793.2:9410993-9415368 GCF_000816755.2 Arachis ipaensis | reverse complement strand
CATTATTTAATATTTATATATGCATAAAACACAGTACATTTTTGGAATACACAGTTACGCACGTAATGCACGAGTCATTGCATCTTGCCAACAACTCATTATTATTGCTGAAAAAGTTTGGTTATTAATTTAAGAGAAGGCAGAAGCCATTAATTACGCAAACCATCTTTTTCTCTTTACGACAATTGGAGAAAAGAGAGAGAAGAAAATCAGTCTAACCTAATGCTTCGTCTGACCAAGTTGTTGAATGCTAAACCATTCTCTTCTAAATTGTGTTAAAATAACTAATTTTTTATATAAACATAATATATTTAAAAATAAAAATTCGCATATAGTTGTATATTTTTATGTAAATTGATATTTGAGAGTCATTAAAAAATAATTTAATCAAATATATCAAATCATTTAACATATTTCAATAACAACTTTACACAAAACTAACTGCATGTGAATTTTCATCATATTTAAAACACTTATCACTTTTTTATAAAATACCTTTTCTTTTCTTTTCTTTTAATTTTTAAATTCATTAATTTAAAAAATTAATACATCTAGATAGAAAAATATCGAAACATCTTAATTATTTTTAATGAGCCCAAAAAAAATTATCTTAAAAAAGAAAAGGTACTAGGCTACTAGCTAATTCCTTTTTTAAAGAAGTAATTCTTAACCAAAAGTTTCCCCAAAAGACTGAAATAAAATACAAGTCCCATTTGAGTTAAAGACTAATCCACTATCAAAGTGAAATTCTCCCTTTCGTTCTTTATCTCATTTGTAAGACTCCAATTGAAAAATTGCCTAAAAGAAAAATAAAAGAAGCAAAATCATTTAAACCAATCATACATTGGTAAATAATAAACCAATTGGATCTGTGAGTTTTATATTTGAACAATATCCCTTTACAAGCACCTTTTTTACATGAGACACAATCAAGACTCTTCTTTCTTTCTTTCTGTTTTTTTTTTTCCTTTTTTTTGGACTTTTGACGTAACGATGAAGACATTTCCTTTATGAAACATCAATGAATAAAGAATCACCTAACTGCCCTACCCATGTGCCCTCTAGCTATACAACTGTGAATTGTCCCCAAAAACAAATAATGAATAATGAATATTCTATTAATTTATCTGAACCTAATCACGTTGAATGCCCCTAATAGTAGCAACCTTGCAGGGAACAAAAGTACCACAAACAAGTGCATGTGTTGTGATGCAACTAGCCTACTGAACCTTTTCAATGACTCTCTTCCAGTTTGGAAAATGCCTGAGAAAGGGGACTGGTTCTCTCCCAAGTTCACCGATACCATGGACCTCCCAACAACAATGCTGCCACTGTCAATTCCCCGGTCCGGTAACACGAGAGACCACCACACCTTGCGACGTTGCTCTCTCCTTGACCTTCGGATCTGGCTGAGTTCTTGGCGGATAACAGATCTCACTGACCTTAAATACGAGTTCATGTCATGATCTCGCTGTATGGATCCCCCAGATCCATACGCGGATCGATCACTCAGTATCTCTAGTGGATGAGGTGAGTTCAGGAATACAAGCTTTGCGGCGCGAAGATGCTTGTCTGTGTTGTTAGATTCGGACAAAGGACAACTCAAGAGATATAGACCACTGCCTGAAGGCAAGAGATGATGGCTTGGTGAAAATTTCTCATCTGGCTGTAGAATCAGAAGTTCGCCCATTGGTGCATATAGCAGCTTCTGCAGTTAACAAAAAGATCAAATTCATTAACAAATAACTCAGAGGCCTATAATAAGAATGCAATTTCTTTGTTTACTTAGAACTAAAGATTCGGATAAGTGGAACTTACTTGGTTATTGAGACAAGGATGATGACGGAAATTTCCATTAACAGCTTTTAATAGTTCCGCAACATGGTTGGGGTATTTGCACGAAAATGCTCGAGGAACTATGTCTCTGTGCATCATGATAGCCTGAACATGACTCCGAGGCAATCCTAGCTTCTTTAGCAGATTATCACCTCCGCACAAGATGCATGGAGAGCCGAATGTTATCACAGGAAGCAGAGAGGACAATGGAACTTCCTTCCTTATCAAGAGCATGAGATTTATAAGTAATGCTAAGCTTCCCCCAAGAGAATGACCGGTGAAGCGGAAATTTGCACGGGAACCGTGAGCCTTCAAGTGAGCATGAACTTCTGGTAGCATCTGTTGATACATCCCTTTAGCAGCCTCATATATGCCTCTATGCACTAGGAAATCCAACCCCTGAAGAAGAACGATGTATATCATTTACTTGATTTCGGTGCAGATGAACATTGGGGACAATCAACAAGAAGAATGACACAACGAAATTACTTCATTCTACAACTTTAAGCAATTACCTCAAATTGAATTGGCTCGAAAAGTAGGTTTGCTTGCCATGATGCCAATGTCTCAGAACCCTATAAATTCAAAATTGGCAATGTATTACACAAAAATATCAACTAAATAAAAGCTGATTTTGGGATCAATATTTTTTAGTGTACACAAACTAAACAAAAAACTCAATCCAAGAGGTATAGTTCCTACTCCGAAAAACAAAACCATTTCCGAGATTAGTTTTCCCTACCTGAATAACAAAATATCTTGTGTGGCTTTGGTCATTATCACAGATGAACCATTCACAAGGTGATGAATGCGTTGAGTTTAGATCATCTGCAACAGCCTGCTTTACCTCCTCTTTCGCCGCAACCACAGCTGTCACTGAATCAGTTGTTGCCATCAAAGATGCCATCTCTGCATCCGTCATGCCAATGTCAACACTTTTCTTCATTCCTTCAAGCGAATCTTGACTGGCCGCATGATTTGAAGATTTGAATGGAAGTATGCTCCGTGTCTGAGCATGCAGATAGGAGGCAGCAGAGGCAGCAATGTTAAAAGCAGCAGACGCACTTATCCTGTATCCGCCATTCTTCTGCTCCTTTCTTTGCTCATCTTCCTTTTTATTTCCTTCCTCTTCCTGAGGATTTTTCTCAGCAGCTGCTGTCGCCGTCAATTCCCTCTTCTCTATGGAGGAAGTTACAAAACGCAGACCATAATGTTTCAAGAGTTTCCCTGGCTAAAATTATCAAAAGCCAAACTACAACTCAGTTCGACATGTAAAAATCTGGACTCCTAGATCTTTCAATCCATTTAATGATCAATCAATCATCATAAAGATGCATATTTTTAATTACACAACAGAGTTTAAACTTAATCATATAACAACCGTGAAAAGAGAATCCTTTCTATATATGCCAAACTACATGCAACAATAAATCTCTATCTCTCTATTGGCAGTGCAATGCAATGCAACCAAAACGTTGAGATCAATCCACCAAGGAGTTTATCAAACAAAATTATACTTTCTAAATCTTCATGAAATGTATCCATAGATATCAAACAATAAAGGAACAAAACAAGGTAGATCTGAGGCTCAAATCAAATCTCACAAAACCCCCCACACATGTAAGATTCTAAAACTTGCAAAATCACCATAATTCTCAAATTCTGATTCATATATGTACCTTGATATTGGGAATATTGTAAGCCAAATTTCCCAAATGTGACATCTGTGCGTATACCCTTGCCTCCGTTAACGACACTTTCCTTAGCATTCTCGAAAACGAGTGTCTATCGAATTCAACATTCGCTAATTCTTCTTCATCATCATTATCAACCCTGCAAACATCACAAACGTCGTCATCTTCTTCATCGTCATCATCATCATCATCATCATCTTCGTCTTTTTCATCTTCTTCCTTGTTCCCCACGCACTCTTCTTCGTTTCTTCTCTTCCACGTGGACCTCACGTCCAGGATCTTGAGAACCCAATTATTACCGTTTTGCCCTTCCCCTTCTTCTCCTTCGTTTTCTTCATCTGGAATGGCCTTTTCTTCTTTTCTCGAATCTCTCTCGTCCAAAACGGCGTCGTCGAGTGCCAAACTCTTGTACCGGCTATTACCGGTTGTCGTTGCTGCTGCTCCACCCGGCCACCGGAAGGAGAATCTGGAGAACACGGAGGATTTCTGCGGCGGCGGTTTGAGCTGAGAAGAGATTGAGTTAGCGGCGGCGCGTGAGTCTAACGAGCCTGTAATCGAGATCGACGGAACTATCCCTGAGATCCCGGTGTTTAAGCTGGTGTAAAATTTGTTCCTAAAGAGTTGGGGGTTTTTGTGTTGGAGTTTGGATTCAAAATGCAGAAAGAAAGAATGAAAGAGAGAGAAAGAGGAGGGAGGATTTAAAGCGACAGACAAGGTATAAATAAACAATAAATAAATGAGTAAAGCATGGATTGGCAATGGAATCAAAGCCGCTCACCAAACTTCTTTATGCAGCTCACAGCCAAAATATTTTCTTTATCTTTTCTTTTTTGACTTTGCTAAGA
>NC_029793.2:9400093-9410339 GCF_000816755.2 Arachis ipaensis | reverse complement strand
ACATTTTAAATTTTAAATTATAATTTATATTTTATAATTTTAATTTTATTAAAAACTTGTAAATTTAAAAATCAATATGATTTATTATTTTTAATCATAATTAATTAAAAATATGTGTTATAAATTTGACCCAAATATCTAGGTTGTCTCTTTTTTTCTTAAAGTCTCAAACTCGTTCTACAATATCTAACTTACTTCAAATAACTTTCTTATTTTAGACAGACAAGATAAGATAACATAATTACCTTATTTTTTACTAACGTCTCAAATCGGTCTTATAATTTCTAACTAACATTCAAATATCTTTTTTATTTTAGACAGACGAGATAAGATATGATGTCATAACTATCACCGACTACGTAAGGAGAGCCAAATATCTCTCAGATACATTATTTATTTCATATATTTTATATTTTCTTAGATCCATTTTAATCTAAGCCTAAGTACCTATCCCGTTGCTCCAGTGAGATAATTTGACAACCGACCTTGATTCACAAGTCTAGTATAAATTAAAATTATGGATCTTTAAATTTTTTCTAAAATAATTTTAAAAATATCTAATTATATATCATCGAATTATTATTTAAATACATATATTTAATTAAATAATGTATAAAATTTATGGTTCTAAAAATCGAATCGGACCGGCCAATTCAACCGAAAAAACTGGAAATCGGTTACTTAGTCGGTCCGGATAAGGTCAAAAACCACCTAACAAAAAACCGATAAAAAAACCGATCAAATCGACGGTTAACCGATGAACTAAAAGAACTGTTCGATTTTTTAGCGGTTTTTGGTTTGAAAATTAAACTATTAAACGCGTCGTTTTAAAAAAAAAAAAGCAACGAAGCCCTAATCCTAAGGTTATTTGTTATGATGAGGTTATTTTGAACCCCCTTCTCTTCGAAGCCAATCCCCACCTCCAAGGCTGGAACGCCACTGTCACCTCCGACAAACGCCTGATCGAAGCTTCACCGTCGCAGACGAGGGATCTTCTGGTCGTCGTCGGCCGTCTAGTCATCGTCGGGCATCTGGTCGTCGGCTTGTCATCCTTGTCATCGGCATCGTCTGGTCGTCGTCGGGCATCTGGTCGTCGTCGTCTGGCTGTGCTCTTCCGCGTTGAGTATTCTAAGTCTCTAACATAACATCTTTGTTTTTCAATGAATTTTGTTTATTTGGTTTGGGTTGCTGACTTGTTGACTTGCTGAATTTTGTTTCTCTGTATGAACTGGGTTGTTGACTTGCTGATGTTATTGAGTTCATGGATTTTTTGGTTTTTATTTTCAATTGATTTTTTTATTCAGTAAGGAATTTAGGGCAGATTTTAGTTTAGAGTTTCAGATGGCAGATGCAGAGTTTTTCAGTTTTTCTTTTGAGTTCTTGTTCTGCTTTTCAATTTTTTTTTTTGTTAATTATATGGATTAAAGGTTTTGCAATTTTGAATAAATTTGATGTAAATTCAATTTTGAAATTTTGAACTTTGCTATATAAGTTCAATTCTGTTGTATTGAATTCTGCTATATTGAGTTTGGTGAATTAACTGATGAATTGATGAATTTAATTATGTTGAATGCTGTATGAATTGATGTATTTGTCTGCACCAGCCCTTTTAGTTCTTCTTCCAAGAGCATGGGTTAGCCGGATAATCGTTCTTATTTCAAAGGAGGAGTTCTTTTAACTTTCACAAGAGCGTAAGTCACCAAAAAAAACTTTTATATTAATTTTTAATAAATAAAAAAAGTGGAGGCATAGTATGAGTTAAATTCAATTACAGTAAGGGAATCGTTGCATGTGTCCCACTATTTCATCATCAGGCATTGATGATTTCTATGGAATGATCTAATTACAATTTTATTGGGCTTGAATGTGACATTCTTAAATAATCATTGAGAGGTTATTTACTTATTTCAGGAATGCAAAACGTCGTCGTCCAGGCTGCTGACATTGAGACAGAAAAGAAAACGGTGACTTTTCTGCGTTTGGATTGTGGTTAGCCACTTAGCCATAAAGTCATAATTCATAAACCCTTTGAACGGGGTTTTCCGATTTTGGGCTTGGTCCTCACGTGAGGGGGAGGCTACTGTGTCGGGTAGTGAGAACTCTGAACTCTCTGAGCCTTGCAGTTTTCGTAGGAAAGTGCGTGTTTGGAATTGGACCCACATTTTCTAAATACAGGTTCCCCAACATCATCGAAGAAGTGCCACATCATGGTGTGGTGTCGATAAAGGTGGTGAACAACATGCAAAATTGCAAATATCCGGTGACGTGTCAATAAAAGCGTGAAAGAACAGTATTTTGCTATTTTATCGGGCTACGCGTAACTGTTATCGGTATCTGCTACTCGCCAAAAACACACGCCCCACACAAGCACGCAACAGTGCAACTCTCCTCTTTCTTCTTTTTCTTTTTTTTTTTTCATTAACCTGTTTTCCTTTTGTGTACGTAAAAGTATAGTATAGCATCGGGATTTAGGAATATAGTTTGGGGATAAAAGCAATAATAGATGCAGCATACAGGTAAGAGGTTCAATAAATAGTTACGAAAGTGGTTATAAAGTTAGGTATTTGTGGTTAAGGCTTAAGGAAAGGTTCGTTACAATTTAATGAATTTTATGCCAACCGTCGCCCAATTCAGCCTAACCAACAAATGGTTGTGAAGTGTTTGAACTAGAATCAGTAAAATCTTCATAAAATAAATTAAAGGCTATACAGGTGAAAACCATCATTAATTTGAGCCATCCGTTTCACCTGGGCTGAAGTTGGATTTATAAAAAACTGGACTTCTAGGTGCTAGCCCAGTAATCCCAAGAATATCAGAAGCCCAAACATAAAATCTAGGCCCAAAATGTCACACAAAAAAAACGGCTTGTGAAATGGAAAGAAAAAACTCAATTCTCAAGAGTCCAGGATCTTCACCGGAGGTACTCCAACACTATCCACACCAAACGAGACGAGAATCTGAAGAAGAGATCGGAACTCATCGTCGTTAATTCCTTCTTCTTCTTGTGCGGAAGAATGAACAGTTCCGTTGGTGGAAGCTCGTCGAAACCAAGAGCTGCTTCTTCTCAACCTTCCGAAACTTCTTCAAAGCGCAAAAGAGGAGTTTTCCAAAAAGAACGTCAGTAATCACCCCTATCCAACCTTCCTTTTTTCGTTGCAATTTTCTGTTTTCTTTGAAGAGAAAGGAAAAAAAGAGTTCTTTGCAAGTTATGCATGTCACTGTCACTAATAATTTTCTTTATGCTTGCTAATACAGTGCAGCATATGATGTACGGCTTTGGAGATGATCCCAATGTAAGTGACCTAAACCATTTTCTTTAATTTCTTAATTACTTTTTGGGATGTGAATTTAATGGCTATTAAACTTTGAACTATTTTATGTTTTGCACAATTAGCCTCTTCCTGAAAGTGTAGCGCTTATGGAGGATATTATTGTGGAATATGTCACGGAATTGGTAACCAAATTTATTTATTTATTTTTTAAACCTAATTTTTCATTGTTCTTGTTCAACTGAATTACGGTGTTCTGGATTAATTTGAATTTTTTGTTGCTATTGTGCTTTGAAATTTTTTGTTACGAAGGTACATAAAGCTCAAGATATTGGATCACAGAGAGGGAAACTATCAGTTGAGGATTTCCTTTATTTGATTCGCAAGGTACTTCTTTGTTCATAAAAGAATTTCAAATAATAATCATGAAGAATTGAAGATTATGTTCTATTCTCGAACTCTCTGGAGTTCTTTTAGTTTCTGTGTTGAATGAAATATCTCAAAGGAAACCACTCATTGAAATCTTGTCCCATTTGCTCTTCAATTGCTTTGAGGCATGATATATGAAGCTGTACTGTCATGGATTAAGAGGCTACATGGCTAATTCTTCATAATTTGTTCAAACTTTCAAGTATCCATAAACATTAATCCAATTCAGTTTTTTATGCTAGATTTTTAAAGTTTTTGTCAACCAATCCACAAGTTGAAACTAAACTAAAAGTCAAGTGTGTGAAACATGCAAGATGGTGCATCTAATGTAGCCGTGTTTCTTAATTTATTTTTAACCCTAAATATATCTATCAAAACAGGTTAAGGCTCATACAATCTTCACTCTTTACCATTAAAGGATCATTGTGACATTGTGTAATACAACACAGTAACTATTAAGAAATATAAAAAATTATTGGTATATCTGAAATTGTGTGACTCCACACTACAAAATATTTGTATTGTGACCATTCTGATACACGATAGCTTGATTTAGGCCAGTGCACCTTACATTATAATACATGATTGAACATTTTTGTTCAGGATTAATCCCAACTTTTTTACTGCTGCTGTGCTGCAGGATTTGCCAAAACTTAATCGATGTACAGAATTGTTGTCTATGAATGAAGAGCTGAAACAGGCAAGAAAGGTTTTCGAATCAGATGAAGAGAAATTGAGGAAGGTTTTTGAAGTGGACGAACCAGTTGAATGATGAATGAGAAAAAGATCATTGAATTGCACCGAATACACCATTCCTGTTCTGACATCTCTAGATCAAGTTTTTTTGAAATTTGAGTATGTCTTACATTTGAAAATAGCCAACCTAGATATTTAAATAGTTGAATTGTAACTTCCTAATATATTTGTTCTCCTATTTATTGTGTCCATGATCTTGTGATTAGAAAAAAATAATTTTTAACACCCTAGAGTAACTATCTTAAACCAAAAAGAAATTATTTGGTCTTAGCAGGATATTTTTTGTTATGATGTATTCTTAATGTAGTTGAACAGAGAATTAGCTAGGAAATTAAAAGGTTATCCAACATTTATCAAAATCAATTTTGGTATAGAATTGTCAAACATAAATTATATTGATACAAATTAGAACTGGAAGTAAGTCAAACTAGTTCATAAGCCAGTTCGAGTTCGAACTCGACAAGTTGAACTCGTGAACTGGTGAGTCGAGCTTGAGCTTGGAATTGAGCTCACAAATTAAATGAGCCGAATTTGAATTTGGATAAACTTAACTCATTAATTCGTGAGTTGGCTCGATTATATATATATATATATATATATATTGATTTTAATTATGTAAAATTTTTTAGTCATTTTTTATATATAATTTTGATATAAGACATAAATAAAAAATTTATAATTGATAGATAGACAATATATAAAATTGATCTTTTTTAATATTTTTTAATATATATATAAGTTATAATTTATTGATATAAAATTATAGATTATGTTCTTATTATTTGAACTAGTTCGGGAGTTCGAGTGAGTTCATGAACTTTTGTTGAGCTGAGTTTGAGCTTATGAAATAGATTCGAATGTTAATAAATCGAGCCGTGAGTCAAACTTAATTTTCGTAAGCCGAACTTGAGCTTGATCTAGACTTCCAGTCCTAACACAAACTTACTTCTATGTAAAATGAATTCTATAAAATTATTTTCATTCAAACTCCACTTTAATAAACGTTAATCCAAACTCACATAAATAACAAGTATTTCCGAGAGAGAATGGAGTGTCCCGTTGAAATTGGGGCATGCATCCCCCATAGGAAAAGGTGGTGGCAACAAAAACCTTTTTCTACACTCCTCCATCGTGCCATTATGATCATCATCCTCCTCTCCAAACCCCATCCCATAGGAAAATGGTGTATGTTTAAAATAATACTAGTGTAAAGCCCGGGCTAACGCGCGGACCAAATATTACTCCATTCTAAATTTTTATTGATATTTATATATTAACATTAAAGTTATTATTTTTAATTTAAAAAAATTGTAATAAAGATTTATTATATAATGCATAAACTTTTTTTTTTCTGTTTACAGAGACTAAAATAATTTTGTTATTTTTGTAGCTCATATTAATAGATTTCACTTAAATATAAAAACTATTATGTTTATATTTTTAAATGAATATTATTACACTATTATTGTTATAAAAAATTAAAACTTTAATAAAAATAGTTTATATTCGAATCATACAAACAACAAATAGTAAATAAATGACATCTATTTATATTATTAGACTCCTAACATATAGTATGTATTACGCGTGAATTATGTGCTTAATTTATTTTATTGTATCTATGTATAATTTAATTATAAGAAGATTAATATATATTTATTAAAAGAATTAATTTACTTAATATACAGAGAAATTAAATAATTAATCTCTTTTATTATATTGATGTTTAATTCGATTAATAATTTTTTTAAAAATGGTAAATTTAAAACACATTTTTAACCAAATTTAAAAAATAGATAAATGAAGTATTATGAAAAGGTAAAATTAACTATTCAAAAAAATTTTAGTATGTTTCTTGCCATTGGTGTATACTGCTTCGTAAATCTATTTTTTTTGGTTTTCTTAATCTATGTGCAAAGAAACTTATACATGAATAGTAAAATATGTTATAATATTAACTAAAATACAAAATACGTAAAAAAAATTATTAGTACACTAAATACTTTTGATACATGATAAAAATATAGTTATTATTAATTAATAAATATTTAAAGCATTTTTAATTAACAAAACAAAAAAATCAGTGTATAATTTTTAAAATACTGATGCCAAAATAATATTTATTATAAAAAATATATACATTGCCAAAATAACAAAAATTAATCAATTAATATGTTTCTTTTAAATATTCATTACTAATAAATTCATAAATATATCTTATCTTTTATTGTAATATATCATTTATCACCGAAAATTTTAAGCTGAAATATGACTGGAATAAAAACTAAACTCCCCAGTTTATTATTTTATAAATTTATTACTCGCTCCATCATATAGTCTTTTCCATTTGCTTGACTGATGCTAAAATTTGGTCAGAGATGATGAACAATAATTTTTTCTGTCTTCTTATATGTGAAATTAAATGAATTTATTTGATCTAAAAACTTTTAAATTTTTAATATACATCATTTTTTAATAAAACCTACAAATATTAAGATACCAAGAGGTTGGTTTCTTATTCAATTGACTTAGTATAAATGAATTAGACCTAATACTTATATGAATTAACTTTTTGCCAATGTGCATCTCTCGTTGATTATTTGTCACCGGCTCATGTCTAGTTATTACTAAAACTACTATTTACTTAGTTTTCTGGAATCAATAATTGTGTTGCTTTTTTCCTTCTGAATTTTTATACCACTGATAGCACCTCCGGAATCTTCAAAAAGAATTTTTTTTCATTCTTTGCTAGTTCATCAAATTATTCTTGATAGGAATCATTTAAGGACATTATGTGATAGGTAATACGAACCAAATAAAAACTTATCACTCGTATACATGACAAAACCTAAGATTTCAGCAACTCTTAATTTTAACTAATAATAAAAACTTAAGCTAAACTAAAGATAAAATCCTTAACAGAGGCAAATACTCATATCTAAGGACACAGTTCCCTCATATTTTAACACAAATATATGCTATCAAATTATTTTCATGCTTTTTTTTATAAGTTCAACTTACCAACGCTAAAAGACAGCTAGCAAAATCAGTTCCACAAAGTACATCGAATGACAAATTGATACAAAAAGATAACATAAACTAAAAGAAAAAATGAAAGACTGTTACATCAGTTTTTCTAAACAAACTACATATACAATAACCACTCGACCATTACATTAAGATCCTACACAGCCTCAAAATCATCTTCTATTCACCACTCACCCACCCCTTGCGAGCAAACATACTTCATGTACATTTCTTTTTAAATTTAAATCTCTCCCAAGTTCTTTTGTTATGATGAACATTCTTAAAGATCTCTTCTATTTTTATCTCCTTATTCATAAAAATACTTTTATTTTCTGTCTTTTAATATTTGGTGTATATCATGGAGGATGAATAATAAGTTTAAAATAAAAAGAAAAAACTAACTTCTCAATTTTGAAACGAAAATAGATAACCTCCAAAATCTAAGTATTTTTTTTTTACCAAATCAGTACAAAATTGCATTAAAACAATTGCAAATAGATAAAATTTCAAAATACTCAATTCTTGGTCCCTAGCATAGAAATGTAGCTAGTGAAAATAGCTAGCAAACAAATGAATAAAACATTAAGGTCAACTTTAATTCACATTATTTCAAGCGTATGCCAGAATTATGCAATAGTGAATAGGTACTAATAGGAGTATTTTTATTGGAGAAAGGTGTCAATAAATAAACAAAGCAACTTTTATGAAAGAAAAATTTACAAAATAAAAAATAACTCAACATATATAAATAATAACAAACCTCACCATAGAAGTAAAGAAAGAAAGAAAAGTAAAAAGCATATGTGAGCATTCAAACCATTACTATCATGCATTCAAAGAAAGAAAAAGCATATGTGAGCTAGAATTTCCTCACAAAGACACATTACTATCACACAAATGAAGAGAGCACCTTTTGTTTAGAAAAGAAGAGAAAACTTTTGACATGTATAAAAGTATATTTTTCAAGTTTATTGAATGATAGAAAAATGTCAGCAATTGACATTTTAATCGAAAGAAATGCGTTAGACTTAAAAGAATGTCAAAATCCAGGAAAAGCTTAAGTGAGAATTGCATACACTTTAATAGATACTGAAAAAAAAAAAATATTAATACTCTACAGTAGATGCAAAAGCTTTGAAGAGTAATAAGCTAAGTTTCAAGAAACCAATTTGCAAATAAAGTATAATTTTTTTGTCAATAAAATTAACTTGAACAAAGTCATAACATATTAATATATGAAGACAAAATAATTATTTTACAAAAGATCATACTACCTATCTGATTTTCTCAATAAAATTCATACTTGTACTTCTTTCTCAGAATTTTTAATTAAAAAATAACAAAAAATCAATTAAAAAATAAACTTATCAACAGAGGTAGTAGTCATTACCACGAAATTGAAGTTTGAATGGAGAAAAGCATTGCAGCCGCAATGGTTTGTTTATTGCTTTCATGAGCATTGAGTTTTTCACTTCTTCCTATAGCTTTATGGTGTATATCACAGTAAAGAGTAGCTTCTGGATTCTGCTTAATTGGTTGTTTTTGGATTTTATTCTGTATTTATAATTACCATAACAAATAAATTAAATTTATGCATATCTTCTAGGAAAAGTAAAAAGATAAATGTTTGACAAATACATTTATCAAAAATAGCTCATGGATGATTTGTTTAATATGGGTAAAAAACTTGTAAACTCTATTTTATAATGTATTTGCGCAAAAAAAAAAAAAAACTTTTTTCAAACATTGGATATTCAAATACCTCTATTAACAAAATAGGATTAATTATGTGAAGAAAAAGTGAGAATAATTTTGAACTAAACAAAGGAACCCTTCAAAGTCCATTTAAATTATAATTACTTACCTTAAGAAAAAGAGCATTACACGCATATTCTTGCACTGCACTCTCAATGCGTTTTGCATTAGACATCAAGAGATCATCTCCAACTAATTGCACAACATTGTAATAAGTAGAAACAATTCAAATAAGATTCCTTATGAATAACTTCTCATTGGTAACATGCTAATATATTTCTAAAACAGCCCTAAAAATATGAATAAAGTTCCTTATAACTTTACCCATGTTTTATGAATTTCTAATAATGAAACCCTAATAGTGTCCCGCTCACAGATACAACAATTGTTAACAAATGAATATTGTAAGATTATTCTAAAAATCAAACCATAAAAGTAAGCACGATGTGAGATTATTATGTTATAAGTTTATAGGTCTCCCATGATAATTACTTGTGAATGATAGGCAGCATCACTACCTTTGAATCACAAACTTTCACCTGCTAAAAAGGCAAAATGATACAATCAATTTATTGGCACAACTAAGAAAAATACTTAATTTATATTCATTTTACAGTCACAAACTCACAGCAATATTTCCATTCTAAAACACATGTATATCTATGAGTTAAACTCCCTTTCTAATACATTTTCCTTGTCTTAAGTAAAACTATTTGATTGTTCTTATTATATATTGAAGAGTGCATGTATGAATCTGCAAAATCGTCTCACCTGCGGAACAGCTTTCACGGATATAAAACTGATTATTTATGACCTGTATAAACAGCATCAGCATCATCAAGCTCAAGTAATTTGTTTATAAGTTCCTTGTTTAGGTCCATAGCTTCCTCATCTACCTTGAAATCAACAATAATAGCCATCAGTAAGTTTTTTCTAATTACTTTTCATGTTAAAAAGTTGTACACTAAGAATATTTGACAGACTAACTATATGAGATATTAAACCTGCAA
>NC_029793.2:9375514-9398952 GCF_000816755.2 Arachis ipaensis | reverse complement strand
TTGCATTAGACATCAAGAGATCATCTCCAACTAATTGCACAACATACCAATATATTTCTAAAACAGCCCTAAAAATATGAATAAAGTTCCTTATAACTTTACCCCTGTTTTATGAATTTCTAATAATGAAACCCTAATAGTGTCCCGCTCACAGATACAACAATTGTTAACAAATGAATATTGTAAGATTATTCTAAAAATCAAACCATGAAAGTAAGCACGATGTGAGATTATTATGTTATAAGTTTATAGGTCTCCCATGATAATTACTTGTGAATGATAGGCAGCATCACTACCTTTGAATCACAAACTTTCACCTGCTAAAAAGGCAAAATGATACAATCAATTTATTGGCACAACTAAGAAAAATACTTAATTTATATTCATTTTACAGTCACAAACTCACAGCAATATTTCCATTCTAAAACACATGTATATCTATGAGTTAAACTCCCTTTCTAATACATTTTCCTTGTCTTAAGTAAAACTATTTGATTGTTCTTATTATATATTGAAGAGTGCATGTATGAATCTGCAAAATCGTCTCACCTGCGGAACAGCTTTCACGGATATAAAACTGATTATTTATGACCTGTATAAACAGCATCAGCATCATCAAGCTCAAGTAATTTGTTTATAAGTTCCTTGTTTAGGTCCATAGCTTCCTCATCTACCTTGAAATCAACAATAATAGCCATCAGTAAGTTTTTTCTAATTACTTTTCATGTTAAAAAGTTGTACACTAAGAATATTTGACAGACTAACTATATGAGATATTAAACCTGCAAGTTGCAACCTAGGTTGTTTGAATGATGAAATTTATATATGCTATATCAAATTAATTAAGCATATGCTATAACCAATTGGTACAAACCTCAATTGTAGCATTTGAAAGAAATTCAGAGCTTTATTAGGTTCAAAATTTATGCCTTCTCCCGGCAACTTTTACAGTATAGTAGCATAGTTATCGAAAGAATCTACAATTTTATAATACCTTGAAAAAAAAAGAAAAAAATAAATGCCGGTGAAGATGCAACAAAAAAAACAATAGAAGCTGGAATTTACTTTATGCAGACAAATTAATCAAAACAAACTAATGTATACTAAACATAATAGAAATTAACTCGTCACAAAAGTACCATTTGATTGCAATAATCCAAATATTTTTACCAAAAATTTAAAATAGTAATATTTAGATTAATAAAAAATCACAAAAGGCCTTTTTTCCAAAGCAAAATTATATAAACTTTCAAAAAATATATAAACAGAGTTGGAAGGCCATGAATATTTAAGTCTAGAGCAGCACAAACAGCAGCACAATAACAAAACTCAACAAATTTATTCAGAAAAAAATTCAGGTTAATCAAGAACCACTACATATATAATATAGAAATACCATTTTGGTCTCATTTTATTCATGATAGAAACATGAAGAAATTACCTGAATAGCAAAATATTTAAAATTATCTAAACAAAGTAACAAATAAGAATGTCTTAACTGAAATCATAGATAGGATAAAAAATTATTTGATTTTTTTTTCCACCACCAAACACATCAACAAAAAATGAGGTATATATAAGGAATTTGTAATAAGTTGTTGGGATGAAAGATTACCCTTGTGCAGTTTCTGATACACCTGAGGCTTCCCCAACAAAAAGCCACCTTTCATTGTTCTCTGAGAATAATAAAGAGTAGCGTGCGGCTGATCCACGAAATTGTAGGACCTTGTTCTTGTTAATGGTGCCAAAATCAGCCTACATACATAAATAAATATTAGAATATATTAAATGATCATAGAATGAAGAATAATAATTGCATTTGGGTATGGGAATTGTGAAAAAGATTACTCTCCATAGATTCGAAATTGTTTTTGCTTTTGAGTATTCACAAAAGAAACAGTAAAACTGATTAGAACATGTTAATAGCATGATGATTAATTCAACTTAGGCATAATTTGGTTCATAGATTAAGTTTGCAAACAAATAAACAATAATTGATAGCATGCACTAAGCTGAAAGCAACTTATTAGTTATGAGCGTATGATCAAGTCATGACTTTGCAGATCATGCTAAAACTCAATATGCACACTTCAAATAATTAGCATAAACCAAACAAAAAGTGCAATCATAGAAATCAATCATTTGCACAATTTACAAAAGCAAAATCAACAACTCAAAAAAAAAAATGAAAAAAAACTAACAAATTCTACACCTTTTATGTTCACACGGAACTGATTCAATCACAATTTCATTTTCACTATATATATATATATATATCAATTCAGAGACTTATATGGTACTATAGTAGATGGAACACTCATATCCAAGAGAAAATTAATTTATTAAAGACTGATATCATGAATCCCTTTTCCAATTCCTGAGCCAAACCATGAGGATTAATGTTAGAAGAAAATAAAATAGGCAACTCTGAAACCATGTGAAAGAAAATAACAACACCTATCCGGGATGTAACTCAAATAATCATAAACCCATTTAACCAACAAATTTAGGTGTTCATTATTTCATTCCTCTACATAGTGCTAAAAGTAAATCAAGAGACAGGAAAAACAGCTGTAATCACAATCCAACACTATAATCAAGAGATAGGAATTGAGAATAGTAACCTTTTCCAACATAGAGAACCCAGAGACGGCAGCGGAGATGGCACAGAGAAAAAGCATTCCAACATTCTTGAAGTGGTCAAAACAGTTCAAAAATAAAAATCGAAAGCATAAATGTGATACGTAAATTCCAAAATCCACTGGTGTGAAGATGAAATACTTAACTCTTTAGGGTTTTCTATCCGGCGGTGACCACAGCAAATAACAGGCGGTTGTGGCGGTTGTGGCAGCAGAGGAGCTCCCTCCTCCCCCGCGTTCTCTGCTTCGCGTCTCCCTCTCTACTTTTCTTCTTCCATTTTTTTTCTCTCCCCTCTTTCTAATGAATTTCTTCTTTGGCAGTGGATCCAGCAGCTGCAACATTCTCTTCAATTTTTTCAATTTTTTCCTCCGCCGGAGAGTATTGAAGATGGAGATCTTATCAAAAAAATTCAAGAGCTTTTGCTTTCTATTCAAGATCTTACCAGTGAAGCCAATGGTGCTGCTCTACTGACTAAGAGAGAGTGTGAGTGAATGGTTTGAATCAAAAACTTAAGTTTGGAATTTTTCTTTTGTTTACAATTTCCTGGCAACTCCAAGATTTGAAATTAATTTAAGAATGAGCGCCTTTTTTCCAAAATTGGCACGACGAAGCGTTGGAAAGAAAATTGAAATGCTGCTGCATTTGTAAGATGTTTGCATAAAAAACTTTTTTATTTTTATAATCTCCGTTGTCTTTTTTTGGAGATTAACACTTGTCATAAATTTAGCTGCTCCACTTGTCAAGAATCTAATCATGTACTGCTCTCCTATTATATATAGAGAGATAGTTTTGGCTAAAGGGAGACAAGTATATGTTTAAAACATTGTATCCTATTAACAATAGAAGAGGCACAATGATTTATGTATGTAACACATTATAATTGTTATGTGCAGTTATATAAACAAATCCTTGTTCACTATTTATAGATACTAATTAAATGTGTATTTTAATTATTGAGAGATTTTTTTTTTTATTCAAGAGAATTGAGAATTTTTATTATTGCTAATTAAGAAATTCATAGATTTTATTATATTCTAAGAGAGTATTGTCATCAATGCTATAGTAATTAAGTATAATGACAAATATCTTTTTAAAAAAAATAATCTAATCCTGCGTTGAAACCAAAACAAATATAAGATTTTGTCATCTTCTTAATCATAATCTTTCAACAAATTTAGAGAAATATTTTTGAAGATAGCTTAAAATCAAAACATCACATTCAAAATCATAAATCAAGAGTTTGTCAAATTAAATGTTTTGATGGAACTAATTTTAATTGGAAGAATAATATGATGTTTCTTCTTAGTTCTTACTATTCTCAATCTTGCATACATTATTGTTGTCGCAGTAAGTCTTCCATTAACAAATCTTATTTCTTTTTCAGATGCAATTCATTCAAAATATTGTTTTCGAATTTCCCAAAAACAAAAAATGGATATTCTCTTATGTTGGGTTCTTTGGTCTGGTTGGAATTTAGTGGTTATTATCGGATGTTGATTACCGAATCGAATGTCATTCTGCATTTAGCGTACATTACCTGCTAGAATTAAGCCGAACATCCACAAAGAAAAGGTTTACGAGACAAACCAGTTGAAAAGTAAATAAAATATTGTATTCTAGCCGACTTGCATGTGTAGATTTTGAAATTCCAAAAAACTGAGCTATCTTAACTTCCCCAAAGCCATACTTACGCGCACTAATTGGGAATATGTTCAGTAAATGCTCTGACAAATGTTCTGGTGATAAAAAATAAATAAATTTTATTAGAAGAGAAAAAGATTTGCAAAAAGACATCCTTGTAAATATATTTTTATTTTCAGAAAAAGCGTCTGCTTAGACCTATTGGGAAGATAAAGTGATAGTCCCTCTGAATTGTAGCTTTAAAGTGATGCCAAATTAGTAATCCTGTCTCAAATAAATTCAAGAATGAGAAAGCTTTAAAACTCTAGAATTCCTTTCCAACCAAATACACTAAAGCTATAAATAGTGGTGACAGGACATTTCATGTAGAGGGCTGAAATTGACCTCTTACGAATTGTTTTAGTTATATTATTCTTCATCATGCAAGTTTGGGTGTGGAGAATTGTGATGGAATTTTTCTATCTTCTGCTTACAATACTGCTGCTTATAACTAATACAATATAGACACCTATGCTTCCTGTTGAATTTTTTTTTTTTTTTAATTTATTGCAACTTAGTTATGGCATCTCTGTAATTTTTCACTTTTTGCTTATTAGAACAAGTCTGCAGGTGATTTTTTTCCTAGAGTAATATATTTTTCACGGGTTTCAGGTTTAGGTGTGTTGAGTCATGTGTATAAATGTTGAAACTTTCTGGCTTTACATTACAAGAGTTACGTACTTCCTTCTGTTAAAACTACTTATTGGTTGTGCTTTTCTCTTTGATCCTTGAATTAAGATTAGTTCATTTGCTATTTCATAATTTCTCACGAGTCAATATATCTTTGATGGGTAAGATGCTTTAAGTACTATGGTCCATCGATCTTTTTCACTATTTTTTTTTTCCTTTTTCTTTTTGCCCCTTCTCACATAGTGCAGTGATAAAAATTGTCATATGAATTTTGCTCTTCTATTGCATGCTCCCTTCAAAGTGTTTTTTTTTTTTTTTCACTAATTTAAGTATTAGTTTATAAGCTGATTTTGATTTTTAACTTAAAAAATATTATGCTATTCATTTACTATTATAATCCATGGTAGCAGATAAACGAGAAAAAAATTGAGAAAGAAAGCTAGGTTTAACATAAAAAGCCGTTAGAATCAAAACCGTTTTCAAACCATTGAACCGGCCAAAAACCGGTCGATCGGACGAACCGGGACCCGGTCGGTTTTCTTATTTTGCCCAAAAACGCCAAAACGCAGCCGTTTAGCTTAACAGTAAAACACCCCCAACCCTACCAACCCTAACTCCCTCCAACTCTCCAACGGCGCAGCTCACACTCCCTCTCTCGTCCCTCCCTTCACCCTCGAGCTGGCCGTTTCTCTCAACACCGGCGAGCTCAATCCCTCCCTTTCGTTCAGCCGCCGGACTGCTCCTGACGCCGTCGCCGGTTGGAGCTTCTAAGCTCACTCAGTTCCTCACTCAGCTAACGTCTCAGACTCTCAGCAGTGGAAGCACAGTCGCCGGGCTCGCCTCCTGCCTCCGTCGCGTAGCTCTGTTCCTCCGTCGCAAGCTCTGTTCCTGCCTCCGTCGCCAGTTCTGATCATGCCTCCTTCGCCAGCTCTGTTCTTCTAGGTATTTTACTATTTTTTTTTAACAATAATTGTTGAATAATTATTGTTGAATAATCTCTGAACTTGTTATGGCCTTATAGGTTGAATAATTGTTAATTAATCTATGAATTCCTAGGTTGAATAATAGGTTGAATAATGGTTGAATATTGTTAATTAATAATTTTGAAGTTCTGATTAACAATATTATGAAAATATCTGAATTCTGATTGTATGGTCTTCTTCTTAGTTTGAAGTTCTGAAATTGTTGTTCAATTTGTGTTCCATTTTTCTTGTAATGTTTTGTAAATTGTAATTGTCTGCTGCTGATGGATCTGTCTTGTATTGGCTGGTTGCTGATGACTGTAATTTTTTTTTTCAAATTTACTGATGGCTCGATGGCTCTGTTAGTCTGTTGCTTTCAATTCTTTGCTCTGTTACTGATGGCTCGATGGCTCTGTTAGTTGCTGATGGCTCTTAATTTTTTTGTTCAAATTTACTGATGGCTTTGTTTGTAGTTGCTGGTTTTGCTGGGTGAAGGTTTAGTGTTTTGAAATGTTTTATAACGTGCTAATGTCTGTAATTGCTGTTTTTGTTTGTAATTGCTGGGTGAAGGTTTAGTGTTTTGTGATTATTGGTTAATGTTTTGGTTTAGTGTTCTCTCTTTTCCAGATTTCCCTTCTCCCTATATTTCTGCATGTTGCTGAATTGGTAATCAATAAATTTGCCTTTTTGCTGTAAATCGGGACTTTACTAGGATTTGTTAAATTTGTTGCTGTAACTTGAATTTGTTGCTTCCCAGTCACAGAATCAGAACAGAATGCTCAGTCAGTGCTTGATTGATTATCTTTGCTCACTGATTGTATTTGATGATAAATTTTAAATTAATAACTTTTAAATTTTAAATTTGCACTGCCCATGTTACTGATTCACTGTTCTTTCAGTGCTTTTTTTTGTTGTTAATCATTGTGATGAGCTTTGTTAAAATTTGCACTGCCTATATTACTGAGTGTTCCTTCAGTGCTTTTTGTTGTTGTTAATCATTGTGGTGAACTTTGTTAAAATTTGCACTGCCTATGTTTAACATTTAAACTCTCAGCTTCTCAGCCCTGTTTGATTCTTCATCTCAGCCTCAGGCAATTGAATCGAATCAACCAGGCCTTCCTTTTCTTTTTCTTTTAGTTGATTCTTAATTTTTCTAATATATGTAGCTTTCTGAATCAAGTGGATTAGATTATGTAGTTTTCTTGATTTGGGAATTTTCGGAGACGCATTAGAAGTGCTATTTTATTATTATGTTTGCTATAATAATATTCACATGTTCTGTATGTTTGTGATTTTTTTTCGGTGTTTACATTTTCTTTCCAAGTCACTTGCTGTGGTTGTTGTTTGAGTTAAGGCTTTGTATGTGTGTGTGAGAATGTGATAATGTTGAATGCTGTTGCATCTAATAGGAGTTCTTGGAGTACTCTCATCTTTGGTCCTTTATAATTTATTTATTATTTTATTTTAAAACAGTTTTTCTGGTTGAACCACCGGTTGAACCGGTTGGACCAATGAACCAGTAAACCAATGACAAGCGGTTTGATGACTGGTCTGGTTTTTAAAACCTTGATCTAAATGCTATAATAATTTAATTAAATATGTTAAATTATTTAATAATTTATATAAAAATAATTATACATAAATTTTCACAATTCTTTATATACATTTTTTGTTTATCTTGTAGATTGTGTTATTAGACCATTTTTACGTTTTTTTTTTAAATTGTAGATTGTCGAACCGGTCGAACCGTGAACCGGTGGTATTAACGGTTCGGTTAACAATATAAAACCGCTAATTAGAAAACAGCCAACACTGTTGAACCGGCCGGAAACCGGTCGGTCGGACCGGAACTGGAACTGGCCGGTTTGGATTAAACTATGTCGTTTTGGTTCCTGCACGGATGACCTTCCTTCCCCTTACCTTCAGTCTTCATTCCAAACCCCTATCTTAACAGCTTCTCCCCAAATCAAAAAAGGAAGTTGAAACAGGAAACCCTAGCTTCTCCACCACCGCCGCAAGGACTGCCGCCATCCGTCGCTCTCAGGCACTACCGTCGTCTGGTATTCCGTGCTTCTTCCTCCTTCAAGAATCGCAGCTTCTTCTTCCTCGAGCTCGACGCGTCAGTTCCTGGTATTCATCTGCTCTTGCCGCCGTCCGTCGGGCGCTCAGTCACCATCGTCTTCGTCTGGTCGTCGCAGATTCTTCCAACCCACCACTGTCTTATGAGTTGTGTTCGTCGCCTGGCCTCTGTCTCCGTCACGATTCTGCCCCCCTCTTCTCAGATTGCTCAGAAGGAAAACCCATCTCCATTCCAGTTTCCTTCCTTCGAGTTCACAGAGCAGAAGCTCAACCAAGAAAAAAACCTTAGACTTCGACGGTCAGTTCACTGCTAACTTCTTCTGCTTTTTTTATTTATTCCATTTTCAATGATTATTTGATTACTGAATATTTGAATGTTTTGTGTTTTAATTTTCTATTGAATGATTATTTGATTACTAATGAGCTCTAGTTCTGCTGTGTTGCTATTTTTGTGTGTTGTGATATTTTTTTGAATGAGCTTCTGCTGTGGTGCTGTTTTGTGTGTTGCTTTTTTATGTGTTCTTTATTTTTTATTGACATGCATCTGAGTAATATCACCACTGTAACTTAACTACTTGCTCTGTTGATGTGCTTTTGATTTCTGAATGTCATGCCACTTGTTATGTTGCTGCTGCTGTTTTAGTGTTTTTTAACTTCTGAATTTGCTGTTTTTGAATTTTTGTTGATAGATTTATTGATTTTAGGATTTAGGGTGATTATTTGTTGCTGTATTCTAATTTTAGTTGCTGATTGTTGTTGATTTCTGGCTCTGTTTAGTATGTTGTGCTGATTGTTCTTGATTTTTGGCTCTGTGAGTGTTGTTCTGTTTTTGGTCTGTATTTGATCTTGTTCAAATTTCATGATTTTGTTACTGTCTCCTGAAAGTTGGGTTTCTTTTTCTAATATGCTTAACATCACAAAGATTTGGAAAAATTTGTTACTCTTTGTTAAGAATGTGCTGAAACTTTGTTAAAATTTGGCTGAAAATTTTGTTACAAGATAGATAGATAGATAGATAGATAGATAGATATGCCAAACTGGAACTTGAACTGTGAAGGATAACCTGTATTCTAATACTACTTTACTTCATATATTGTTTCTCATTCTTGGTGTTTTTGGTCCCATATACCCTTGAAGCCACTTCCTCCATAATGGACATCTGAGGTGAGGTTGATCTCCCTCTTGTTCTGTGAAGACTTGTGTGTGAAATCAATCCCCAAGTTGATCAACAGGTTTTGGATTCTTCATCTGTGTCAAGTTGTTAAGAGAATGTCTCTTATGAAGAAGACTCTAACCTCCTCAAAGGTGGAGAATGTCTCTTATGTCCAGTTGCTTATAGGAAGTGGAAATGGCATGTTATGATGTTGAGCTTAGCTATGAGTAGATGACCAAATATTTGTTATTGATTTGGTTAATTCAATGTTTTATTTTTTGTAACTATCTTAATGAGTTCAATAGTGATATAATGACTAATGAATGATAAATTGTTAATAATGATGAAATTAAAGGTTATATTAGATTTTGGTTGATGAGGTATTTTGTATTTGGAAGACATTTTAAAATTTATGTTAGACTATATTTGTTTATAATTTATTTATTATTTTATTATAAAACGGTTTTTCCGGTTAGATCACGGTTAAACCGGTTAGACCAGTAAACCAATGAACCAATAACAAAAACGGTTTGATGACCGGTCCGGTTTTCAAAACCTTGACAAACACACGGCCTCGGTCCAACTCGAACCTGGACTGAGTAACCCGAAATTGACTAGGAAGAAAGAAATAAAATCTGAAAAAGAGAGTAAAACTGGGACCGGGCCATATCTCAGGTCACCCGGCCCCGGCCCCGGCCCCGGCCCAGTCATCATACACATTACACAATTAGGGCTAGGGGTGTACAGGCAACAACGCTGACCCCTGACCTCGTCTTCTCTCCCACTCCCAGCTCGTCGTTCGACTGACGACGGTGGCGACCGACAATTGACGTCCGACGACTGACGACCTACGGTGCTGCCCTGCTTCTCGGTGACGACTGACACTCCTCAAGGTTCTTCTCTCTTCCCCACTTTCTGGGTTCTTAGATTTCTATTTTAAGTTTATTGTTATTAAAATTGGTATTCGGAATCGATGACTATTCAGAAAGCATAAGGAACTTGTGTTAGTTCGGGATTCAGTGATATGCAATGCATACAGTGGGAGCAATTATAGTTATTTTTTTATGGTTCCTTTCACTTGATCTAAGCTAAAAGGATGCTTATTTGATTATTTCTGTTTCTTTGTCTTTATTTGATTATTTGATTATTTACATCACTGCTTATTGTTATTAACACAGACCTTATATCAAAGTCTTGGTTACCTCCACAGCTTTGGAGGAAGCTCTTAACTGGAATCACTGAGCTGAAGAATTCAAGAAAGAAGACGAAGAAGATGGGTAATCAGAAGCAAAAGTGGACGCAAGATGAAGAAGACGCACTCATCGCTGGCGTGGAAAAACACGGTCCAGGAAAGTGGAAGAACATTCTCAAAGACCCTCAATTCGCACCATTTCTCACTTCACGTTCCAATATCGACCTCAAGGTGCAAAATTCCCCTGATTAGCCTCTGCAATTTCGTTTTTCAAATTCGCGTCTTATCTTAGTCTAAGGTTTTCTGGATAAACAGTGAAATTTGAGTGTGGGGTTTTAATTTTGTTCTTTTGTTGTAATTCAGGATAAATGGCGGAATTTGAGTGTTAGCAATGGCACTCAAGGGTCCAAGGAAAAATCTAGGGTTCCTAGAATCAAGGCTGCTGCCCCAGTTGCTGCTGCCCCAGTTGCTGCTGCTGCTGCTAGTAATGCTATTGTTGTTGCCGGGGAAGATGCTACTATTGTCACCACTATGATTCATCAACCTGATCCTTCTGTTGCTGTGGGTGATTCTTCTCAAAATGACGAAGATGCCAAGAATCGTCCGAGGTATATGAATTAATGTCACTAATTCTATATGGATTAGTGCAATTAAATGATGTGGATTAGGATTTAGTTGTGGTTAAAACTGTTGTATGCCTCAACAAAATAAGAAAGGTATTTTGTTACTTTTGAATTGTTGGTTGCTTTTGTTTATCTTTGTTTATCTTCTCTCAGGTACAATGCAATGGTTTTAGAAGCGCTGTCAGCTTTGAAAGATGCTAATGGATCTGACCTGAATGCCATTGTTAACTTCATTGAGGTCAGATTATTCATTTTTTTTATCGTAATGGTTTCAATACATCCATAGTTGATTGAAATGCTGTGCTGTGTATCTGAGATTATATGTTATATAGGTGTTGCATATAAAAGTTGGGAATGGAAATGTGATAAATATAGTTATGCATTCTTTATTGTGAAAGATATGGGATGGAATTTTTGGCATATGATTAGGTATCTTAAGTCCCCTCTTAGTCTAAGAAGAGAGTAGTAAACATTCTTTAATTTTTTGGGGGAGGATGAATGAGATTGGAAACACCAGAGATACTTTTAACATCGAATTCGGTAAGTCCCCTCTTAGTCTAAGAAGAGAGTAGTAAACATTCTTTAATTTTTTGGGGGAGGATGAATGAGATTGGAAACACCATAGATACTTTTAACATCGAATTTCTCATTGTATTTGGTTTGGGGGAGGGGGGGGGGATGAAATTTAATATGGACTGTCCATTGTCCATATTGTTCTGTTTTCAATATTCTCGCGTGTTATGTCAAATGCAGCTAAAACACAAGGTTCCTCAGAATTTCAGAAGGGCATTGAGCACCAGGTTGAGGAGGCTTGTTAGTCAAGGGAAACTTGAAAAGGTTTGTCCTATGTGATCCTTTTACTTTTATAGTTATTCATCTTGATTATTTCAACTCATGCTTTTACTGTTAGATGTATAGTTCCCTCAATATATTTTTGTTCCGCACTTTGTTTAAGCCATTGACCTAAATTACTCTTTAGTGTTGAGACTGCTCTCATGCCTCCTAAGAAGAAATTTCACATATCTAGGCTGAATGATTTCAGAACTTGTTTTTGCTCTATGTGGATTTGTCAACTCTTTACACGGAATGCAGGTACAAAACTGTTACAAGATTAAAAAGGACTATTCACCTGTGCCAAAATCACCAGTTGCTGTGAAAAAGAATGTGTGGCCACAACGGCAACAACCACCACCACCCCCGGAGTTTGTGGCATCTAATGAGACAATAAAGGAAGCTGCTGAAACTGCAGCCTACAGAATTGCCGAGGCCGAAAGCAAGTCATATTTAGCCGCTGAAGCAGTCAAGGAGGCAGAACGAATTGCACGCTTAGCTGAAGATGCTGAGGCGATGTTACAGCTAGTACAACAGATTTATGATGCTTGTACTTCAACTCAACTATCCTACCTACCAAATAGTGAATTCTCTAAGTTGATTTAGTTATCACTGCTTTTGGGTTCATAAGCACTGATCTTGTGGGTTTACCATTGCAGGTTCGCGCGGTGAAGCTGTCATCTTGGCATCTTAAGTTGGTCAGTGTCGGGTCTATCAATGGACTCCTGGATTTTGCTCTCTGTAAAAATAGTTGTTCATATAGTCTAGCAGTGTTTTAACTTTTTAGGTTTACTATATCGAATTTCATTTCTTGAAGCTGCACTTAGGTGATGTTTATATTTAGTAACACAGTTCACCGATTTTGCATCCGAACTCGAAGCAATATATAAACTAACATGAAGTTAGTTTCATATGTTAACCACTGTTCATGTATTTTGCAAGTAGACTTCTTTGGACTTCATTTTGGCCTTCATTAGTTTAGAGTAAAAAAAATTTTCAAATTTATATGTTTGGCCAATAAAGAAAACACCATCGAATGTTGAGTGACAAGTTAGCTTTTCATACTACATTAGTACATTTAACTTTCGCTTACCAATTTTACCAGTCCAGACAAGTTAGTTTCATATATTTGTCAAACTATCAAAACGTTATACTAAGCCATACAAAGGAAAAAATATCATTTTCCAAAACTCCATTTTTCAACTTTAATTTTTAAAATATGAATTTTTTTTTATTTAGGCCGAGTTAGCCGCACTCTATATATTTTATAGAGTTTGCCTGACTCCGAACTCTATAATTTTTATAGAGTTCGCCTAATGCCGGCGAACTTCACTCGAATTTTTTTTAAAACCAACGAAATTCAAATTTTTAAGCCATTATCATCGTCTACAAGAGTACATGGTACACAAGCATATTTAACAAGGATTTTTTTCATTATAAATGAAAAATATATTATTTTTCCAATATTTTTGAATATATTTCCAATATTCTTGTGTACTCCTATGTACTCTGGAGACGATGATAATGGTTGTCATTGTCTATTGTGAAGTTTAAGAACTTGAGTAGCCATTTTTTTTAGAATTTGAAGTGAAGTTCGTCAGATTAGACAAACTCTATAAAAATTATAGTGCGGCGAACTTGCTTTGCATAAAAAAAACTCGTATTTGAGGAATTAAAGTTGAAAAAAATGGAATTTTCGAAACCAATCGATTGAATTAACTAAACCCAAATTGCTTTGATGATTTCAATCAATTGAATAAGAAAAATCCTACAAAATTCAATCGATTGTGTATCAATTCCAATCGATTGAAGTTTGGGAAGTCTGAATTTCAATCAATTGGTTTGTGCATCTAATCGATTGAATTTCTAACAAACACGATTTTTCCAACCCAATACGTATATAATTGGATCAATGATAAAATTATAATCGATTAAGATTACAAAATATTTATTACGATAAATGGAAGATCTAATTTATTATTGTTTTAATTTTTAATTCTCAATAAACATGATAGATGAATGATAAAAAAATAATTTATAAAATAAAAAATAAATTTTATAATTAAATAATATATAAAAGACTAATTTATAATTAAAATTAAATAAAGACTATTTACCAATTATTAAAAAACTTAAAATACATGTTTTATGATGGGACCATTTAATGGTCGAAACGTTCTCGAACCATTGAATCCTTTACCGAGATACTATGTATAGGATAGTAACTATCAAGAAACTAACATTGTAGTAACCAACAACAGAAGTAGTTAATATCCATTTTTCTAATTAAATCACTAATATCTCTAAAATATACTCTAATTGGTTGAATAATTAAACGATCGGACTAACTTTATTTTTTATTGTAAACTTTAATATTCTTTATCTGAGCTCATTTGGTGCTCATGTTTATTGTTTTGTTTTGCAAGCTGCATGGTTTCGTTTTAATACAATTGGATTCATTGAACTATATTTTTACAAAGGATTTAGCTAACATATTAAGTTTACAAATTAAAAAAGTTTTTATTAAAAATATAAAAAATTTAAGTTTTTAATATATTTATTTTTATTTATTAAATGAATATTTAAAATTTTCTACTAATAATAAGCTTATTAAGTGTTTTAAAGATACATGTTAGTTAAATTTTTTTACAAATTAAATAGATTTATATGTTTTCAATGAGATTAATTTTGGTGTATATAATTAGGATAGATTAATTATTAATTTATTAATCTTTTTTACAAGCAGCACTATTAATCTGGTTGAAGAAAGCCACTCGCTGAGCTTCCTATTATCACAGAAGCCTGCAACAGAGAGAAAGTCAATTAGACTTGAGGCATAATCAGACTACAAATGTGCTTCCAGAGATTAGAGTCATTAGTCCTACAAATTTTTGGTAAAATGTCTTCTCCACTATACCCCAGCTCATCTTCATCATAAAAGCGTGGTTGAGATCCTTAACATGTCGTATGCCCAATCCCCCTACTTTCTTGGGTTTACTAATCTTCCTCCAGCTAACAAATAGGTTAAAGGATTAAATGATTATATTGTTAAAAAAAATTAAATGAAAAAATAATTTTATTTTCAAACATAAAAAATATAATTGAATCAAATATAGGAACAGTTTTGAACAATTTTGAAAATGATAAAGATAAAATGTATATTTAATATCAACTTTTTATTCAATATGTAGTTAAAATTCTATTTTTATTGTTATTTTTTCACGACGAAAAAGTGTATATTTGAATAGTAGATGTTGGTGATATAGTGTGACTTTTCTTTTTCACATTTTTTTCATTATGGTAAATGTACATTTTGATTTTTAAGATCGATAAGCTACATTGATTTAGTTTTTAATTTTTTAATTGCTATAATTTGATCCTCCAAATTTAAAAGATTGTATTAATATAGTCTTTTGTGTATTTTTTGTTACTGGAGCTCAATGCCATTAGTGACGTGTTTTAAGTTTTATCACGCTAAACATATTAAAACGATATCGTATGCATTTTAATGTTAAAGAAGGCATTAAACGACGTTGTTTGAAGGTTTAAACAATCCAAAAACGTTATACGCCTCCTTTTTAATTGAGACATACATCTACCGCTTCATTTGCAAAGTCCAAGAGAATATTAGCCAATGATGATGTACTTGTTCAGTAAAGGATAGAGTTGGCAATGAGTAGAGTAGGGTTTGGACTTTACCCTAACTCTACTCGTAGGTTGAGAATTTCTCAATCCTAATTCTATTCGCACTCTAAAGTTTTTAACCCTATCTGACCCGTAGACAAATCAATTTTGTTTAAGCAAATATAAAATTCATTCTATATTTCATACATATTAATAAAACAGAAAATTAAAAATTAAAAATAAAATTTTAAAGAAATCAAACATAAAATTATAAATAGTATGATCATCAAGTTCTTAATAAAATTAAAATAACACAAACAAAGATAAATGTTATTCTTCTTTTAATTTCAAGTTCTTGCAACATTATTCTTTAAATAACAAACGTACTATATTAGTAATTTAAATGATTAGCTTAGTAGTTACTTTGAGTTTTTACAAAGAAGTTATGGGTTTAATACCCACTTTTTTCACTACAATTAATTTTTAAATATATATTATATAATATATTAGTGTTATGAGTAGGATAGGGTATGATATATCCTGAACCCGCACTCGACCTATACCCTACCCTATCCTATCTGCAAGCAAACTTGCACTGTACCCTACCTTACCTGCAGCGGATCGGGTAGGCAACCATATCCGAATGAGTTAGGTTGGATTGGGTACCCAATTATAAAAAAGGAGAAGACGAAGTGATCAAAAGAGAGGAGTATAATGTTTTAAGATTGTTTAAACCCTCAAATGATGTCGTTTAATGCTTTCTTTAGTGGCAAAATGCGTACGACGTCATTTTAATATGCCCAGCATGATAAGGCTTAAGTCACGTCTCACGTCACTAACGGCGTTGAACTCTGGTGACGGAAAATGTACAAGAGACTATATTGGTACACTTTTTTGCATTTAGGAGACCAAATTATAGCAATTGAAAAGTCAGAGACTAAATTAGTGCAACTCGCCAATCTTAGTGACCAAAGTGAGACTTAACTTGCCATTAGTTATCAGGATTATCAAAAGGAAAGGATGCACGTTAACAATAGCGTTAAGTACGATTTTGGTCCCTAAGGTATATAGGCCGAAAATTTTTTCCGTCCCCAATCTTTTTTAGCATACAAAATCATCCTTAAGGTTTAACTTGATTTTAGAATTGTCCTTACCTTAGGAACCAAAATCGTACGAAGGTGGCGGTAGAAGTGGAGGCAGAGGTAGATCGTGCACAACTTCTTCTTCTTCTTCTCTTTCCCCTTCTTCTTTCCTTCCCTCTTCGGAAGAGTAGAAATACTCTTTTTCTCTTTTTTTCATTTTATAATTTTTTTGTTATGGTAATTTAGTCCAAAATTTTAATATTTAAGTAAAAAAGACAATTTTAAAATTTGGTTTTAAACTTTAGAGACGATTTTATATGCAAAAAAAAGTTGGGAACGAAGAAATTTTTTGACCTATACTTTAGGAATCAAAATCGTACTTAACCCTTAATGATACGTAGCTAATACTGCTCATTGGATATGACTAAATTCAAAATAAATAGATAAAATAAAAGCAAAGACAAATCAAGACAATTGCGTTTACTTCTAATAAAGCATAAATATTAGTGGCAGCTTTTTTGGTGCTCACTGTTAATAGTCACTATGCTATGGTGACTAGTCAGTTGGTTGCAGGTTGCAGCCAAGGTACCTGAGCTTTGTGGCAATAGATCTTGAACGGAATTTTCAGTTTTGAATCGCATGAACTTTTTGGAGAAAAGTATTTAATCAAAGTAAGCTATTCCTAATCAAATGAACATACATGTATTTATTAAATAACAAACAGAAAAACAGAAAAACAAAACATAATAAAGTCCTTGGCAATGCATTACACATTGTAATTTATGTCAGTGATCAAGCATGACTTGCATACGAGCATCAATAATTGAATAGGAACTATCTATCTATTTGCCTCATGTAATGATTTAAATAGCACAAAGCTAATGTAATCATGTCTTTTCAGCCGGTGTTATATGAATGGTATCTTAACCAAAAAGAAATAGCACGCCAAGATTGCACTGCTACCAGAATTACTAGGCAACAATGACAATAGCGTGCTCCTCAATATCTAAGGAAAAAATTACCTATTTCTTTGCTAACCAAAAAGAGGGGAGGAGGGGGGTAGGTGGGGGCCAGTGGGCAAGAAGCCCAAGTCTGTTATATTTACTACCTAACCATGTTACATTAAAAAGGACCTTTAAGGATGGGATAACAAGAATCATCCTGTATCTTAACCAAGAATTGCTTTTATGTTTGTTTTCTGCTCCTCCGTTAATGATGTGGGGAATAGAACCTCAAATGTGACATAAAGATTTCCTTTCTTTGTGCTCACATGTAGTGGCATTCCCTCTCCTTTGAACTTCCTCACTTCCTTTGGCTTTGTGATTCCCTGATGGTAGAAAAAAAAAGAGGTGTCTTACATCTGTGCCTTTTCTTATAATTTTACAGAGAGAAGTGGAGAATAATTACTCAACAGTCAATATTGATTTTTCAATCATTCCTTAATCTATGTGCACAATTAGAATTGCAACAAGAAAATCTCATTGCTTACCTTGGTGCTTATGTCCACTAGATGCTCATCTAGGTGTTTAATAGTCTTCTCAAAACCAACAAGGGCTTGGACCTGAAGATAAAGGTTGAAAAAAAAAAAAACTTCACAATGCAGAGGTTTGTGGACACTAAAAACAAAGCAGCTAAGGGACTGAGTATTTGGTTCCATTCTCATTTCCAAGGTTTTTCTATTTTCAGATTTTCTACCGGAAATGAATATAGAAAACAGGAATTTATTGAATTAACTATTTTTGCTACCGAAAATGAAAATAAAACATGGAAACAAAAACCAAACAGGTCCTAATTGTTGCAAAATCATTGATTCCACTTGCCAAGAGTTAGTAAAATAGTAATTTACTAGTTAATATATGCCATGGACCTATTGAACATACTCAAGGCCAGCAAGTTCAGTTATTAGTTGATAAGCCTAGAAAAGTATTTACCAGTGTTATAGTGACTGTTGTGTGCAAGTCGTTGCCTTCCCTTCTGAAGATGTCATGGGGTGCTGTTCGGATTCGAAACTGTTCAAAATACCATCTATGTTGTTAGAATGCTGCACACATAAAATGCAAAACAGTTGCTATATAAATTGAAAAAGAAACTGTTACTAACCCTTAGATCTCCAGGTTCTCCATCAACTATGGGCTCACCATCTTCATAAAAAAGTACCTCCTGAAAAAGGACAAAAAATCAGATTGTGACTAAACTGCATTACAGTCCATGCAAATTTGTACATATGATTTATAACAAAACGCAATGGCCTAGTCTAACCAATGGAACCAACTCCAGTTAAAAAGATAAGGCTTAGTTATTTAATAACTTTGGTTACTTAGGATATGCTAGTTAAAGTGAAAAATGGGAAGGGTATGAATTTGGACTATGGAGTCAAATGGAAAGCTTCTAAGCTTTTCTCCTTTGAGCTTGATTGATGAGGGAAAACATTTTTCAGTTCACTCTCCTTTTATTTGAAATTACAAATGTTCTCTTAAATTATGTATTTTCTTTGAAAAAACACTATGTACACCAAAAACTCTTAGACACCCATATAAAAATACAGTTGTTAATAATTAATTGCGTATTTAAATTATTTTTTATTTAACAAAACAAAGAGAACCCACGTATGGTTGTTAAGAAAATACTAGAGTCAAAACAGTGTTTATTATAAAGGGTGTACATGTAGTGGGATTGATTTTCCTTTTTAACCAAAGTTTCCTCCCTTTCACTCTAATAGTCTAATTGTTTCTTTCAGCTTGTCCCAGAATGCTAAGAAGGTTGCTGCTCATTGTGGATGTAGTTGGTGAGGCGGTACAAAACAAACCCAAAGGCACCAAAGAAAGCACTGAATGGAACAACTAGTGTAAAAAAGTGCTTGTAATTTTGATAAAAACATTGATCTATTTTGTGTACAACAACATGAAAGGATGAACCCAACAACTACGGAAAGATTCCCATGTCTTCAAGAATGGTATGAGCTTAGCACTGCTCCCTCTTGCATTAGCAACAAGAATATCTTTCATATCCCTTAGGATTATGTAATTGAACAAGGAAAAGAAAATCAACCCCAATAGAACAATTTCTTGAGCGTGGATAACTCAATACTCACAAAGTTTTGCTTTTCAACTTCAACCTCAACATCACCAACAAACCCATCAACAACTGTAGTAGCCTCAACTTTGTAGTGGAACAAAGTTGTGTCCTTTGTGAAAACCCATTATTAATATTGGATTTTGAGGGGAACCTAGTAATGGTTTTAGAGAATAATCCATTTGTTGTTAGATAAGAACCATCAAGAATTCTTGATTTTTGGTGTGAAAAATCTATGCTTCAAGCCTTGTGATGAGTAAAACACCCTAGTTTCTGGGATTTGTTGAGAGAGCGAGAAGACCTTTGATTGAAGGACAGCCTCCATGGAGGCAACAAAGGTTGGGTTAAAAAAAGAAAATATCAAAATTTGGGGGAACTTTAGAAATTTTGGATAAAAATGATGAGGTTGAAGTTATAACTGATTTTGAAAGGACTACCTATAACATCTCTTTATAGAGGGTTACCGAATTCTTGGCCTAAGAATAGTATAACAAAAATGGGTGGAGATGAAGTGAAACCAATTTACATTCCTCTTTCAACAATAACTATAGAGAGAGGGAGAGGGAGAGGGAGGGGGGGAGACAATTCTCTATGCTAACTTTCCGTTGCACCAAGCAATTGTAAAATATTGTATCAAAATTTTAGTTTAACCTAGGACACCTAACAATCAATTAACTTCTTTGTTTCTCTTTATACATGAAATCTTTCTGTCTGCCTCTCTCTCCATTTCAAGTTCTAATAAAAGTTTTTTTCTGGACAATTAACTGCAGCTTGAACACTTTTGTTTTTTTTTTTTACTTTACTAATAAAATCCCTTGGTGTATAAAACCAAGATAATAAATTTCACCCCAGAAACTTTCTTTGACTAAGATACAGTTAAAAGTTAAAATGCTAAATTTATCTTTTCATGAATGATCCACCAAAAGTTTTTTAACATACAATTATAAAATTTTGAACTAATTTCAATTCCAGTAGGATTAATATCAGATTTATAAACTACATGTTAATTCTAATTCTACCATCTAAATGTAGCCTCTTGTCTTCAAAAGTTAGATAAGACATAATTAGACATACCTTAGAGAAAAACATATATGAAAATAGGCAACAAAACACGAAATATTCATGATTGGTTATTGCTTAAAAGGTGATACACACATGCATGTGAGAAAGCGTACCTGCCCATCTTGCATGCCTTTCTCAATATCAACCGTGATAAAATAACCTTCTCTTTCAAACTTAACATTCGCACATTGGTCACAGACCTAACAGGTAAATCAACAAAGATTAGTGAAAAACTTCACATATGTTGACAAGAATAAAATAAAGTGGAACATCTTCTCTATCTATCCCCATAAAACGGGGAAAAATAACTTGGCTTGAAACTGACTAAAAAATTCAATCATATAAGACAGATGCCATAAACCAAGAAAGGTTTTATGTTTATTATCATAAAATATAAAATCTGTATCCTAAACATTTGTTTGCCGGGGAGGTTGGCAGGAAAAAGAGAAAATAAGGAAAAGATCAATCTTTCAACATTGATGTTTACCTGCTCTGTCATCTGTTGGAACATCCCAGGGCCAATTTGCCTGTGATAAACCTCATTTCTACAGTTACAGCGTCTCTTCCCAGGTGCTGGCTTTATAACATTCTTCTCCCTCCAAACCTGATAATTACAATGTAAATTAAAAGAGCAAAAAATGGTCTACAAGTAGGCAGACAATAGTTAATTAGTATGATAATCTACAACTTTTCCATGCCTGTGTGCTACAGTATCAGCTTATTGAACAAAAAGAACAGAATAGGCAATAGGGGGAATTCTCCAGGAAAATCTTCTGCCACATGCAAATGAAAATTGTGCAAAAGGTGAATGAGATCGAGTGTGATGTGCACATGAATCATTTTAGCCGCTCCAAATCCAGTTCTGCTATGCAATGGCGCTAATATTTATTTCCAATTCATTTCATGGGTTGATTTAGTCAGTATAAGAGTAACTTCATGTGAAACTGATTGTATTAAATTTAATTCCATATGAATCTATCTTTGGCAAAAAAGATGTTACAAAAGTTGGTAGATGGTGTCATGCTAATATCCCATATCTCAGTGATGGATGTGTCTTAACAATAGGCATATGAATTTTATGCATGGAACCAAGACACTAGCTAGACATGATCTCACCTTAAGGGAACCTCCCATGTATAAATCTTCCAGGGTTGCATCCAATTCAACAATCACATCATCACCTTTTGCAACCCTTTCTTCCTCCTCCTCCATTGGACCCCCACCAAAGAAACTGAAAGAAGAATTCATGATGTTGTTATGATCATGAAATGAAGTGTAGCAGGAAAAAACACAAACTCAATGCTTCCGCACTTTGCTTATTTATGATCTTGAAAAAGTTCCTCATATGAACATAACTTCTAAAAATGGTCAGAGGGCAAGTTCAGGCCGTCAATTAAAATGCATACGGACATTGGGAACTAAAAGCAACTAACCATAATATCTACTTCCAATGCATGAAAAGAGTTTTGGTTGTTATTGTTTTTGCAAGCACATGCATATATTCATTCAGTGTCAAATTCAACATGAAATAAGATACAAGGTTTTCTACTAAGGCCAGTAAGTCAATGTGTAGAAGATCAGTATGTATGCATGGATTATAGACTTACCTACTGAAGATGTCTTGGAAGTTCATTCCCATTCCAGGACCACCTCTACCTCCACCAGCAGTGTGCTGTTTCAAACCCTCCTCGCCATACCTATCATAGATGCTTCTCTTTTCGCTATCCGACAGCACTTCATATGCTGACAACAATAAAAAACAAAACATCCTCTGAGGGTATGATTGGACGGAGGGTTTTAGAGTAAAATTGAAAAGAACTGTGTTGAGGCATAGAATATTCTTAAACTCCAGTAGTAGGGATAAAGCTACGACATCTAATCTATTTTTCCTAGACAACTAGTTGGAAGCAAAACTGATGCAGTAAGCCACCATTTATACAATTTTTCTCCTTTCAGTCTAAATCATTAGTATCTAGGACAGGGTATTCCAGCTAATTCGGCTAGAGCTTAATTGACTTTGACCCTACGGGATAAAACTCTCTTCGTTAGTCTAATATCACACTGTAGGTAGTGTCAATGAGCTGAACTCTTTCACAGTAACATCTAATCAGGTGCTATCAAGAAGATAAAATTTATACCTTGTAGCACTTGATTGGATGTCACATAGAAACTAACCTCATATATACTTAAAATGAAGAACTTGCTCCATCACCAAACACATGATAGCATAGCAAAAGCCAAAGGACCAAAGAATCAAACATGGATAAAGAAACAAAGAAGCGTATATGGTTTAAGTAACTACCATTGTTAATTTCGGCAAATCGCTTATTGGCTTCCTCGTTCCCCTGGTTCTTATCAGGATGGTACTTCAATGCCAGCTTCCTATACGCCCTCTTTATCTGTTCATCGCTCGCACCTTTCGATACTTGAAGTACGTCGTAATAGCTCTTTCTGCGCAAAATTAAGAATGAGATCCAACGAAAATTTGCAAAATTCCAACGGAAAATGCTTGCGCCGTGTTTGGTCAACTCGCAATTTAAAAAAAAAAACAAAAAAAAAAAGAAATGAATTAATACACGGCGATGGCGCTGAGAGAATGATAGCAAATAGCGCATAGAAGAAGGAGGAAGAAAAGCTTGGGTGTTCGATGCTCCATGGAATGAAAGGAATGGAAGATAGCTCGTTAACTAGGGATCTGAGATTTAAGAATGTGATGTGATTATAGAATCTATTAAACTACACTTTTATGTTAGTCTATCATAACAATAAAAAAGTCTTAACTAAATATATTATAGAGCATTATCTTAT
>NC_029793.2:9370399-9375495 GCF_000816755.2 Arachis ipaensis | reverse complement strand
TTATCTTATAAAAAATGAAAATAAGATAAAAATAATTAAAAATTAAAAAAATAAAATAATAAAAATTATAATTATAATTAAATTTATGTATTCTGTTGAATTGACTTTATGAATCACAAAATTTTTTTATTGTTCTTATAAACTAAAGTATAAGAATAGTTTAATAGAAATTTGAAAAGATAGGAGACTCGAACCCACAATCTCTTAATTGAGTATGGGAGTCTATGCCATTTGAGCTATTACTTCAACTTAAATTTGGAAAGATAGGAGACCCGCAACCTCTTAATTGAATATGGAGAGTCTATACCATTTGAGCTATTATTCATTGACAAAATAAAAAAAAAAAGAATAGTTTAATAGAATCCACAGATTTTGGGGGGCTTTGGAATAATGAAAACAATGTGGCTTAGTGTGTTCGTTGTGTTGAGTTTCTGAAACTTGAGTGAGTGATTTGATTCCTTGTTTGTTTGTTGATGCTCCGATTGACACGAAGGAAGGAAGGAAGGAAGGAAGGAAGGGAAGTGTCAACTGTCAAGTGTGATTGTGTGTTGCGTCCAACGTGGCCAATCAGGTAACACCTTCTGTCAATTCGAGCCAATAATACATTCACACGTAAGATTCTCTTTTTCTTCACTAGTCTTCCATTTATGTGCTAAAGTTCTCTAAGCCAAAGATAATTGTAAAATAATAAAGTAAAAATTAACTACGGTTAAATTTATTATTTTTATTATGCGTAAGTTTTATTATTTTAATTCAATGTCGATTAAGTTTTTATTTTTTAATTTATTAAACTTTTATTTTAANAAGTGTATGTGAGTTTTTGTCTTTAATGCATTTATTTCATAGACGGTTGTATGGTGGAAAAAAATAATATATATGAGACAGATGATAAAATGCTTTTCTCATTTTTTAAGACTTATAAATCCTCCATTAAACTATCGTACGTAGCACCTCTAGTATGTATAACATAAACTAGTTATAACATGAACCATATTTTTTTATTTGTTATTAGATTCATAACCAACATTGAAATATAAATGGTTTTCTTTTCTCTTAATTGATAGTATTGAAAGAAATAATATTTGCAAAGAATTGTATAAAATGAATAAATAATTACTTGTCTCTGAAAATAGAAAAGTAATTTATTAACATTTATAGTATATTATTTTAGATGTCATCAGGGAATAAATTGAAAGAGATTATTATTTTGGCACAATCAACACATTGTGACTGAATAAGAGATGTAATTCACTCCATTGATATCAGGACACCTTTTTATAGCGTATTGTTAAAAAATATAATTATATTGTTTTGGATGACACTTTTTCTAAGAATTATTTGAAATTGGTTGCTTTTAAACCTAAACGTGGGATCCAGGTTCTTTTGGGAGGTTTATGATCCCAAAGCTAGGTATCATGTTTAATTAGATTTGGCCATTGAATATGTAGTTTGTGATCTACAAAAATAAATGTAATTTATCATGTTGAAGACTATAAATTATTTTGTCTGTTAGAAATACATGTTAGATATCAAAATCATGTATTTTCTTCTACTTTAAAGAAAAGTGGATTCATGGAAAAATAATATGTATTGAAAATTAACAGCTTACCTTATGTTCATTAAAACTAATCACAATTCACAAGTAAGTAATATCTTAATTGTACCCACATTCGATGGTCAAAGGCCATGGATAGTAAAACCCTAGAGTTTTCAGGAGATTGTTGCAACTTTCAAGCGCAAATTTTGCAAAATAATGGGGTAGGTCACTGTTCTCTATAAATCTGAGAAATTAGTAGTTGGCTATGCATGGTTGGAGGTAAAGAACGAAGAAAAATATTACATACAAGAAAAAGTGTTGATGACTTCGTTGTCAACTTGTCATTTTGAGCTAAATAAATTTGAGAGACTCAGAATTTTTTAAGATAATGATGAGTTGATTGTTATTTAGAGATGAACTTCAACCCTTGTATTTATAAAATGATCTAATTTTAATAATGGTGGTTGCAAGCAACAGAGAAAAGAAAAACTACAACAAAAATAAGATTAGAATGAGTCCGCTGTCACAAATCAAATAATTTAGTAGTTAATTTACTAGTCTGATTAATTAAGTGTTATATTCGGATTTTATCTTATATATACAACAATTCATTGTTAACCACACCTTATATATCATACTATTAAATGAAGGCGCACGATGCCTCATGTGCTCATTCATTTAAAACCCAACATAAAAACCTTGCTTTCCAAAACATTATTTTACCAATTCCATCGCCAAATCAGAAGAACACCCACTTAAAGAACCAACTCATCAAAACCAAAAGACTTAGCAAAGAGCCTAAGATGCTTACTCATCATGAAGCACCAATTCTATTCACAGTCAAAATTAATTATAATATGACAAATAGATATTAATTATATATAGAATTTAACTAACATGTATTTTAAAATACAAATTAAAATTATATTCGTTCTTTTAAATGATTAATTACGTAAATAATATAAAAGATAATTATTTTTTAAATATTATATTTTATAATTAAATATATGTATAAAGCTGTTTTAGACTAATATCAAAATTAAAAGCTAAAAAGAACTAACACATGAATTACCTAGAAGTCCAACCATTTCTGATAAAGCTCACAAGTTTTGGGAGAAATATAGCCATCTGGTGAACACAAGTTAATTCTTGGACAAACTCCACATGGAATTGAAGCCATGGCACCAATTTTCCCTTCACCATTATTAACACTTCCTTTGCTTTTGCACCTATAACAAACTCTACCAACAGGAAATTTCTCATAATCCCCATAACCAGTGCTCTTCACCTCTATAATCTTATCATCCAAAACTAAATTTCCAAGAATCTGATCTACCTCTTGTGTTGTGGTTCCAGAGAAATAGCCTCCTTGGTTGATGAACTCCAAAATGCCATCGCGATTCGCAACGACATTCCTGGAGATGTAATTAAGGCATACTTGCCTTAAGCGAAATATGTACTCTTGATCAAGTTTTCCTTCTGAATACCAACTCCCACCGGTGATTTCGTCGGCCGGTTCGAAACCGGCTGCCATATAGTGCTTCCTGCTCTTGTTTTTAATGTTAACAACCTCCTTGATTTCACCCTTGGTTTGAAGCATCTTAATGGATTTCTTGATCATGCTTTCAGGGAGAGATGTTTCTCGCTTTATGTCTGCCATCCAAATCCCCATGTTTTGTTTGCTGTGAATTACGTTATACACTATGCGCTCTGCATCGTTCATGTTATCAGAATTTGAAGCCAACCCTTCTCGCTTCCGCTTATTCATCCTTCAACGAAAACAACTATGAAAAATGTACATTTAACAAAACTTGAGAAACAAAAACAAGAATTTAATTTTCATCCACGTCAAACAACTAATTATACAAGTAAAATTTGAAGTTTAATTGTTCATTTAAAAATAACTGCATGTAAGTATTGACCAATTATATGTTAACACATTGGTTAAAAATAATTGATTTGTAGATATACTACTTAAAAAATTACTTAAACATATAAATATAATTAAATAAGTGTATCAGTACATATAAATTATACTCAAAAAACAATTCAGAATGTTTTAAGTTTTAACATCAAAATTAAATTCATTTTGGGAAAAAACTTATGAACAACAGCACTAAAGCAGAACCAAAATGATATGATGACGACAAGTTTACGTTTAAAAACAAAATTGTAAAGGGACACATTGTCGATTCTCAACTTTTAACACTAATTTTTAGCAAGAGTAAAATACAAGTTCACATAAATGATCAATAATAAATAATAACTGGTTAAGTAGTAAATTTCTTAACACATTGAACAAACAATAAGTTATTGACATTAACTTCTACACATACATGAGAAAGAAAGTTAGCTAATAAATTTTAAGAAAGTAAATTAGAACATTTTAAAATTTAAACCTTCTAATGTTTCATATTCAGACGGAATTTTAAAAATGTGTTATTTTTTTGAAGAAAATTATTTTATTTCTTGATATCTCAAGCCATTCTTACCAAAAAAACCCTTTGACTTTTAAATTAAATACAGAGATATGTAGTCTGGGTAGTAACGAATTAATATATTGTTATTTGAGTAATTAAAATCCAGAATCAAACTAAAAACCGCAGAAATATTAATAGAGTCTACGAATTGGATTTTTCTATAGCTATATACAATTTTTCAAAACCTAATATCCAAAAAAGAAAATAGAAGCAGGAACAGAGAATTTCCAAAGTATCTAACATCAAAAATGAAAAAAAGTGATAGCAAATTAAAAGGAAATCATAGACGCCGAGAATAAAAAATAGGATCAGAGATTGAACAGTTATTGTAAAGCGTAAAAACCTGATGACGATGATAACGGCTATGCTGAGTAGTGGGTTAGACACTTGCACTTGTGTTGAGACTTGAGATTTAGTTGAGAAATACTAAAATAAGGAATGGGAGAAAAAGTGAATTAGCCGCCGAGTGAAAATTGCATGTCGATATAGTAATTACTAATTAGGAAAATTTGTGTACTATTGGGCCTAAATGGGCTTATAAGCGAAGTAAATTTTAGAATAAAAAATTTAAACCTTAAAATAAATTCAAGCTAAATTGATTGGATTCCCCTAAATAAAATTTTGAAACGTGAATATCCTCTTCTTATTATTATATAAATCGTTTTAGGGGCACGAGGGTTATATAATATATTAATCATGCCACTCAAAAATGATTTATACATGCATGAGTCATTGGAAAAAAAGTGTAAATTGTGCTAAGAAAATAGGGTTTAAAGTTGGCTATAAATCGTAGTAACCTAGTAAATTTAACGTATTTTGAGGCTAAAACATACCTGATTAGTACGATTTACGTATAGTACGTAGCTCTAAGCCTCGAGTTTATGTCCAATTTCAGTAATCCTCAAAGTTTAGTCACAATTTATTTTTAAATTAGTAACCTTAAGAAGGCTAGAACGATTTATAATGACTAGTTATTTAATTTAATTTAATTTGTATATTAGTTACTTTAAATTAAAAAAATTCACCAATTTTTTTTTATTTTTAATCTCTAGTAACAATAATTTTTTTATATATTAATC
>NC_029793.2:9364013-9368802 GCF_000816755.2 Arachis ipaensis | reverse complement strand
TTTTTTTTTATTTGCTCATAATGTTTAATATAGAGTATTATATTAAAAGAATATTATATAATTAATTATTTGGAGTATACTATATATTTAATATGTTTATAATAATAAATATTAAATAATTAATGAGAATACTATTTTATAATAAACACAAAAGAGAATACAGAATTTAACCAAAAAAATAAGGTCTAAAGAAACATAAAGATAACAAAAAAAAAAACATTGAAATGCAATAATTTAATGACAAAAAGGAGTATTTTGTAAAAGTGGTGTAAATTTGCACTTTAATAAAATGGACTTTTGATTTGGTCTTTTTTTTAAATAGTGAATAGAAGGATGAATTTTCTAGAGACCGTAAATGAATTGTTTTACCATAATAAATACTTATTTCCACCTTTCACACTTATAATTTTTGAAACTGAAATTATTTGTGTAATGATCCATTATTAATTAGAATTTACTACACAATCATAGTAAACTTTTACAGAATAATTTAGGGTTAAGCACTAAAATGGTCATAAGGTTTGGGATAAAAATTAAAATTGTCTCTGACCTTTTTTTGTTATTAAAATCATCCTCAACGTTACAAATCGTTATAAAATCGTCATTTTTACTAATTTTAATTTTTTTATTACTAAATTATTCTTCATTAAAAAATTATAAAAAAAAAAAAAGAATAGAAGAGGGAGAAAGAGAATTGGGAGAAGGGGGAAAGGGGGGAAGGGGCGAGAAAGAGAGGAGAATGGGGGAGAAAGAGAATCCGAGGGAGAGGGGAGGGAAGGCCTCAAGCTTCGCCGCTGTCCGCGAGTCGTCGTTGCTCGGTGGCATCAGATCTGCTGCCTCAAGGTCTATTACTAGGCGCATCTATTGCTGGAAGTATAAGTCAAATTCAACAAATTGGAACAGCATTGCATGAGCATGTAACAACAGGGTCTTATTAACTTACCAACAGGGTCGGTCAACACATTTCCTTCGGCCTGGAATGCCATGGCAGAAACATGCAACTGCCTCTTCATCAGATAATCATAGATATACACATCCAGACTGTTTTATAGGGGAGGATTTTTTTATTTTTGTTTAAGGGTAAAATTGTCCCAAAAATTTTATTTATGGACAAAAGGACGATTTTATAACGTTTTGTAACGTTGGGGATGATTTTAATAACAAAAAAAAGGTCAAAGATGATTTTGATTTTTACCCCCAAACTTTAGGGACGATTTCAGTACTTAACCCAATAATTTACTACCATAGTCACAGTCATACTATGATAAGTGTGAATCCTGTATCTATTATGGTAAAACAGTTAATTGACCGTCTTTAAAAAATTTATCCTTCTACTTACCACTTAGACAAAAAGACCAAATCTAAGAGTCCATCTTATTAAAGTACAAACTTATGCAACTTTTAAAAAATACTCCCATTTATCATTAAATTATTGCATTTTAATGTTATTTATTTTTAGATTTTTTTGGACTATATTTTTTGCTTAAATTCTATATTCTCCTTATGTTTATTATAAAGTAGTACTCTCATTAATTATTTAATATTTATTATTATAAACATATTAAATATATAGTATACTCCAAATAATTAATTATATAATATTCTTTTAATATAATACTCTATATTAAACATTATGAGCATATTAAAAAAAATTAGTATATCGTGTATAAAAATCAATGAGATTACTAAAATTTAAGTTTTTGTTTTACATAATTTATTGATTGGAGTACTATGTAAGAAAAATAATTATTGTTACTGAAGATTATTAAAAGTAAAGAAAAATTGGTAATTTTTTTTTAATTTAAAGTAACTAATGTACAAATTAAATTAAATTAAAGAAACTATTTTCATTGTAAATCGTTCTAGTCTTTTTAGGGTTAATAATTTAAAAATAAATTGTAATTGGACTTTAAAGATTATTGAAATTAAGCATAAATCGCTCTAGGGGCTCAAAGTGACGTACTACACATAAATTATGGCAACCAGGTGTGTTTTAGCCACAAATACCTTAAACCCAGTAGATTCACGTTTTTAAAATTTTATTGAGGGAAATTCAATAAATTTGGCTTGGGTTTATTTTATTTAAGTAAAAAACCCATAAAGTAAGGAGTGGAAGAAAAAGTGAATTAGCCGCTTAGTGATACAGAAAATTGCACGTGGATATAGGAATTAGGAAAATTTATTTACTATTGGGCATAAATGGACTTGTAACCGAAGTAAATTTTGGAATAAAAAATTCAAACATTAATCAATTGAATTGGTAGAGTGGTCAACTCACTTGTTTACCTAACTTAAGTAAGTGTGAAGAGATCAAATTCTATGCATACACCGATATATCGTGGATAACTAAAAAAATTTAATCTTTGTCCACTTAAATAAGTATTAAAGATTCGAATTTTACTTTATATATGCAGTAATTCATTGGCCAATATCTCTTAATCTATCGAATTAAAAAATATCGTTATAAAAAACTTCCAAACAAAAAAGTTAGTGGAAACAAAATGATTTTTTAATATAATATACTTCTAATTTTAAGGAATATGTCTCCTAAAATCTAAACGTTGTAGACCTTTTATTTAAAAAAAATGTCTTTTAATTTATTTTTTCCATATGTTTCTCATTTCATCCTTTAAAAATGAATTGAATATATTTTATCCATTTTTTTTGTTGCAAAAATAATATTTTTTGTATTTTATCCTTTCTAAAAATTGATAAATTGAAATATTTTTTTTATTTAATATTTCTTGTTGAAGAAACTGATTGTATTGAAACAAAGTTAATGAAAACTTATATAAAAATGTCTTTTTAGCTTACTTAGCAATTAGCATGCACCCATAATGTGTCCTTAAAAGACACTATATATTAGGTTATTCTACTCTTTAACCATTCTTGACCATAAAGATAGAAAAGTACACAGCACCAAGTGCCTGGAGCATATCAAAAGAAAACACATAGAAGAAAAGAAAAAAACTCTAATCATATAGAAACATAAAATTATGAGAAATGTTCTAAAGCCTAACCTTAAATCTTGAATCTTCCCCACAAAAAAAAACTAATGGTTTAAAAAATAATGTTACCATAAAAAAAATTAGTTAATATTAATTGCACTACAAGAAAAACATTGAATACCATCAGATTTAGTATCGTGGAATAGCCGTAGCTTTTTTCGGCGGATTTATCGACAGATTAGACATCAAATTCGTTAGGTCAAATTATTTCCGTCTGGCGGATTTACTATTCCGATGATAAAGCCGCCGGTAATAATTGGAAGGAAATAAAAAAAATTTGACACGTTCTTTAGGGTCAGATTTATCGCTGAAAAAATTTGACGATAAACCCACTTAGTGAAACGTTTCGTTTTGGCGACCCGCAATACATTACCGTCGGATTTAAAGCCGACGGTAACTATGCCGTAAATTTGAAGCACGAACCCTCTTCCCCCTCATTTGAATTTGTCTCTCTTTCTCTAACCCTCTCACCTCCCACTCTCTCTCTACCCCTCTCATCTCTCCGGCAGCGCCCCCTCCTCTCTGAGAGCCACTTCTCGTCATTTTTGCCGTCACTATTGTAGCTGTCGGATCCTGAACGAGCTGTGTTATAGGCTATTGCCACCGCCTACGCCGCTGCCGTCTACGCCACTTCTTCTTCTGAATTTTAGTAGTTCTGGTGCTCTTCTTTAGGTAATGCTTTTGAACTTAGAGTTTTCTGAAATTTTGATTTGTTGATATAATTTATAAAGTTTATTGGTTGTTTTGAGATTGTTGATTATTTATTTAATTCTGAACTTAGGGTATTGAATTTGTTTTGAACTTAAAGTACTAAATTTATTTAGTTTCAATTTTAATTAAAATATATTATAATTTTTGTTTCTTATTTAATTTTAAATTTAAGGTAGTGAATTAGTTTTGAATTTAGAATTTTTTTAAATTCTGAACTCAGAATACTGAATTTGTTTGATTTTAATTTAAATTTAATCAAGAATTACTTTTATGTTTGTTTTCTGCTCCTCCATTAATGATGTGGGGAATAGAACCTCGAATGTGACATAAAGATTTCCTTTCTTTGTGCTCACATGTAGTGGCATTTCCTCTCCTTTGAACTTCCTCACTTCCTTTGGCTTTGTGATTCCCTGATGGTAGAAAAAAAAAAAAAAAAAGAGGTGTCTTACATCATTGGCTTTTCTTATAATTTTACATTATTTTATCTCATATTCAATATAACTATTCACTTTGAAGTACGAATCTTCTTTCCTCTCATTTGAATTTTTCTCTCTTTCTCTAAATCTCTCGCTTTCCTTTCTCTCTCTACCTCTCTCATCTCTCCAGCAGTGCCGCCTCTTCTTCGAGAGCCACTCCTCGTCGTTTTTGCCATCGCTGTTGTAACTATTGGACTGCTATCGTTGCATCTGCCGCCAACGTCGCTGCTTTTGCCACCATCTGCGTTGCTGCTGTTGCCTCCGCCTATGCCGCTGCCGTCTACGCCGCTTCTTCTTCTGAATTTTATTAGCTCTGGTGATCTTCTTCGAGTAATGCTTCTAAACTTAGAGTTTTCTAAAATTTTGATTTGTTGATATAATTTATAAGGTTTACTTGTTGTTTTGAGATTGTTGATTATTTAGTTCTGAATTTAATGTACTGAACTTGTTTAGTTTTAATTTTAATTAGAACATATTCTTATTTATGTTTTTTATTTAATTCTGAACTTAGAGTAAATTTGTTTTGAACTTAAAGGTATTAAACTTATTTAATTTTAATTTTAATTAAAATATATTATGATTTCTGTCTCTTAT
>NC_029793.2:9361936-9363703 GCF_000816755.2 Arachis ipaensis | reverse complement strand
TTTTTTAAATAATTTTAAAGAATTAAATTAGATTTTAAATTTATACATTATATCATAATTTTTATTAGAAATCATGTGTAGCTTTCGAAACGGACTTCATTAACAGCCTTCTTGCACCATTGACTTAATCATTATTATTATTATTATTATTATTATTATTATTATTATTATTATTATTATTATTATTATTATTATTATTATTATTATTATTATTATTATTATTATTATTATTATTATTATTATTATTCCATCCAGCCACATACATATAGACACACCCATACCTCCCATGTTTCCTTCAGCAGCCGCCATTACCCCCTCACCCTCCTAACCCCTTCACATATGTAACACACACAAACCCATACATACTGAGACAGAGAGAAAAGAAAGGAAAGAGAGAAAAGATGAATAAACGGAGAAGAAGGAAGGGAGGGAGACGACTGCCGCTGACGCGTCTTGCCACAGCCACCGCCACCGAGCTGCCGGACCGAGCTAAGAAGGAGAAGAGGCCGCTGTTGTCATCGAGCTTGCTGTCGTCCATAGCCGCTACCGTTGTGCTCCAGCTCGTCGCCACCATCGTGGACCGCCGCTGCCACCGCGCCACTCATCGCCGTCGCAAGGAAGACCAGGACCGAGGGAGAGCCGCGCGAGGAGTCGCCGTCGCCGCCGTTCACGAGAGAGAGAGAGAGAGAGAGAGACGCTGCGCGGGAGTTGCCGTCGTGGGGTGTGTTGCCGTTGAGAAGCCGTCGCCGCCAGATCCGCCACTGCCGGAGCTTCTATCCGAGTCCTGCCGCCGGAGAACACCTCTGCCGCCACTGAGATCTGCCGCCAGTAAGGTTTTAAGTTGGCTTTCATTTCCTTTAAATTTCCGGGAGCTTAATCATCGCTGTATGTTTGTTTCAGTCGCCGTTGCCGGAGTTCTGGTTGTCGCTGCCGTTCGAGGTGGTTGTCGGAGCTGCCGCCAAACCGGTTCAGCGACCGCCGCTGTTTCATTTTATTAGTTCGGTAAGTATTTATGTTTCGAAAACCTGTGTCAGTATTCTGTTATCTTTGGTTATAAACTCTGAGGTTCTGGTAACGTAGGGTCGTGTTTTGGGCGTCTCTTAAGTTGTTGTGAGTGCTGCGAAAGTGATCAGGGACTGAGTTTGTGGTTGCTGTTGGTTTCGGGTTAAGAGAAATGGTTTCGTTGACGCGTTTTGAGTTATGGTTTCGACGAGTCAAGGTAGGGGTTTTTCTTAAAATCTAATTTATATTACAGAGTTGTGATAAATAGATATTAATGTGAAAGAACATATGCCTGTGATTATAATTGTCTTCTAAATGTGGTTGTTTGCTGGACTGAATGACTGATTGCTTGATTGCTTGAGTAGTTTGTGATTGCTGAAAAGAAATTAGTTTAAAAGGTTATTTAGTTGATTATTATGAAAAATGGCTTTTCTTGGTTTTGAAGCTATTTTGATGATGTAAAGGAATTGACTTTGGAAATGGTTTAATTTTGAGTTAGTGACTTTATAAATGACTTTATAAATGATTTAGTATTTGAGCTGGTTTGATTTTAAAAAGAGATTTATTATGGGCACTGATTCGCTTTGAAAATAATTTGATATTGGAACTAGCTGAATCTTGGAAAATGATTGAAGTTTGGAAAAGGTTTGAGAAATGTTTGGATGGGACCCAAAAAGAGTGGCAGAATCTGAGTTTTAGAGGAGATGCTACCGAAATTTTATAAAATTAGAAATTTCATTTGAAGTAGTTATTTTAAAAGGTTTA
>NC_029793.2:9345832-9361608 GCF_000816755.2 Arachis ipaensis | reverse complement strand
GAATGAATTTGGAAATGGGATATGGATTGACGAATGATGATGATATTGAGAATGGCTTAGATATTGATGAATGATGAATGAATTATTTATATGGCTTATGAATTTGAAATATATGAGATACGATGTTCCCTGGATTAAGTGTCGTGGCTTGCCACCACGTGTACCAGGTTGAAAACTCGATACTCTGTTGACCCTACGACGTAAGTGTGACCGGGCACTATATAAATTCCCGGGAATGTTACCCCCATTGAGCAATATTGATTATTTGAGAAAAAGCTATGCGTAGACTCTTGGGGATGCACGTCGGGGGACAGTCTAAGGACAATTCAGACTTGTCGGGTTGGCTGGATAACCGACAGATGAGCCTCATCAGCCATAGAACAGGCATGCATTATATGCATTTGTATGTTTTGCTTGGGTTTGAACTTGTTTTGGTTTGCCTAATTGCTAAACTGTTCTTAACTGCTACTTGAACTATTTGCTGTAACTGCTACCTACTTGTGCTTTCTTTGTCTGTCTTGTTTGTGTTTGTACTGGTGTGCTACATTTGAGAATGAACTTTGGTGCTGAATTGATGACTGTGTTGTTTGATTGCGTGGTTGGTTTCTGATTGAGATTTTCTTATAAGAAAGAAAATGTTTTGAATTTTTGAAAGATTAAACATTATTTCTTTGAAAAAGTTTTTGAACGATTTCCTAAGGATTTTAAAAGATTCATAAAGCAATGATAATCACTGAGCTTGAGAACAGTTTTCTTATTAAATATCTTCTTATGACAACTTTGAAATTCCATGGTGAGACCGTGTGGTTAGGTTCTTACCCCCCTACAGCTTTACCTTTTCAGGAACCGGATGAAGAAGAATTAAAAAGAGTTATACTGCGTTTGGTTTATATGCTGTTGTATTATTTAGATTATTTCCTTCCCTCGTCTTTGTTATTACAAGTTTGTAAGAGGGATAGGAATTGTATGTTTTATATGTATAATATATTGAGTTATTATGTAAGGAGTCTTGTATATGAATCTATGCCTGCTTGTTTGTTTTTTTTAAGATAAAGCATTTACTTCCGATGTTCAAAGAAATTAGCGATACAGTGTCGAGTCACAGGCTCCTATTTTAGTATTTAATATGTAAAGTAGTCGTAATACTTCTTTCTATCAGAGTACCGCAGCCGGAAGCGTGACTTCTGATAGTGAGGGTGTTACATTATGGTATCAGAGCTGTCTTTCCTGTAGAGCCTGAGGAATGGACCGGTTATGCTTCAATTGCATACTCTGAGAGACTGTCATGTAGTAGGTCTTGTTCGAATAACGAGAATTAGAGCTTTATGCACATGACGATCTATTAATTAATGCCATTAGTCTTGCGTTGCATAATTTCTGGTATTAAGTTTGGCCAGCTTAACACTAGTGAATTATGTATATGCAAGCATTAATGGGTTATCATAGGCGATATGCGAGTCATAGATAACGCGAGTCGCGGGTTTTGGGAACGTTAGAGACTAAATTCCAGAGATTAGTTCCGTTTCGACGTATAATCTTTATTCGTGCTTGACGTTATCTTTACCTTTATCAATAGTATTGGAATCTCTAGTTCTTAATTTCTTCTTGGAATGTTTTTTGGATATTTTTCTACCATATCTTGTCATTCATATATATCCTTTTTTGATTATGTTCCTAATTATTGCTTGAATCTTTAAGGAACATTCAACCTTAACACTGTTCATAAATTTGGTATTTGTTGATTTGATTTCGAATTAGTTTTGGTGCAATCCATAATCGTTGATTCCTAAGTTATTTAAATCTTAAGAGTCGCGATTCGTAGTAAACTGATTATGCGATTTAGTTCTCCTGTTTCGTGTTCTGTAACTATTGTGTGTCCTGCTCGGATTACAATCTTTGGTTTTGTATTTCTTCGTAAAAATGATAAAAACTGACCTTGTTTTGATGAAATGTATCAATTCTAGTAGTTTTCTTCTACAACTCTTATCTTGGAATTTCTTTTGAAAATAGTTCTATTTTGGTTCTTTTCTGTTTGACTCTGGTTGTAACCATTATTTGAATTCTGAATACGACAACCTTTGATTATATAAAATACTTCCTTACAAAAAATGAAAATTTTCTTTATATAATTAAAACATGCTTTTATTTAAAAGTACTACTTAGTCTTTATTTATCCTTACAATAATACTTTACTTTAGATTTTCTCATTTGAACATAATTTGATCCTTTTGCAACATTATTCGATTTTTTATGCACATATACATATTTACTTAATTATGTATCTACAAACTCTTTAAACTTTCTAAAGCAAGATTTCTATTTTCATTTCAGTTAATTTTCATTTAATAAACTTCACACAAATTATTTTAATTTGAATTTGATCTAGTATAACATAATATTTACCTTTGTTTAGTTTTTTTTGAAAAATATTGTATTTATATACTTTCATTACACAAATCATACATTATGCTCAAGTTCGACTTGAAATTGTTTTAATATGACACAATATTCATGTTTTTACTAATTCTCTTGAATTTTGTAAATAATAACCCTGTTCTCTTTTAGGATTTCTATTGAAGTTCTTTGAAATCAAAATTCTTTCCTATTTGCATTTCAATTCTTTCTTCTGACATACTTCACGACTTTTAACCATCCTAGTTTGTTGGTGACTAGAACCATTCCTTCATATTTTTGTAATCTTTGCGCTTCTCTAATTTAGTTTCAGTTTGTTTTGATCCAATTTATCACTACCCTTTTCTTGTTTCCTTTGGAGTTCCTAGATTCAATATTTCTTGTTAAGATGTGAAATGACTCCTTCTGAAATGTTTTCTCATGTCTATACATTGTTGCTTAGTTGTAATCCTACACCTTCCGAATTCATGTGAATCTTACTCTTGTCACTTATTCTTCTCTTCTTGCGATTTGTATCTCTTTGAACGTACTTAATGCATTTTAATATTATTGAATATCCTTATAAGGTGTGATTTCTAGCATATTCTTGGATTGTTTTAAGCCTTTTTAAATAAGATTTGATTTATTTTTATGTAAGGTTGTTTTTGACTCTGCATTCCTTTATTTGGGCAGTGCCTCTTTTGCTGTAACTTGAATTTGTTTTGGAGCGACACAACCATCTCTTGAAGTTTTAATAAAATCACTTTTAACCTAGCTTACACTCTCTTACTTTGAAAATTTTTGTATGTGATTTAAATATGTTTCATTGTAATGCATCTTCTTTTTCTTTTATAAGCAAAACTTTATTTCGAGTTTCCTTCCAACAAGATCGTAATTTTCATGCATGCTTAACATAAAAAACGAAAAAAAAAAATAATAAATAGAATTTTTCTCTTAGCCAAATTAGTCTCTCCTTTTTCAAATTTTATGTAATCTGTTTCAACTTGAATTTATATTGAAATAATGTTACATTCATATTTTTATTATTCTGTTGGAAGATTTTTTTTTTTTACTTATCTTTTTTGGTAAAACGTGAAATGATCTTCCCTTAAGATTTTCATTCTTCAAGAACAATGTATTCGAAAATATTTTTAAATCAAACTCGAGTTCTGAGAGCTTTGCCTTTAGTTTTGGATATTCTCCTTTTGTAAACCTCATATTTACTTGACTCCGCTTGAATTCATTTCAAAATACTGCATTGTTTTTCATCTTATTGGTCTTATCGAATTCCTTCAATTCAAGAGTTATCCTTAAAGTTATTAATTGATTCTCTTTCCAGCAGTCTTTATTGCTTGTTCATCCTTGTCTACTTGTGATTTCCACAATTCTTTCAAATTCTCGCAAACACGGTCCTTGTCACTGTTCTTTATTTTCTATGGTCTATTATCCTTCTGAGTATACTCGATATTAGTTTTGGTGTCTTGTGCGACCGTTAGACTTAGTAAATGGCACATTAGTCCTTTAGGACACGTTTGGTGAACGCAGAAGGTGAAATTTGTAAACATACGATGTAGCAAAGATTATGGAATCTTGTTTCATGTGAAAGAGTTTTATTGATGTTAAGTTTGTGACTACTAAGATTTGCAAAGTATTTGATGAGGTTGAGAATCCTCAGATGAATTGATTGATGAAGTACGATTGAGAATGATGATTTATTAGAAATCATGTGTAGCTTTCGAAACGGACTTCATTAACAGCCTTCTTGCACCATTGACTTAATCATTATTATTATTATTATTATTATTACTCCATCCAGCCACATACATACAGACACACCTATACCTCCCATGTTTCCTTCAACAGCCGCCATTACCCCCTCACCCTCCTAACCCCTTCACATCTGTAACACACACAAACCCATACATACTGAGACAGAGAGAAAAGAAAGGAAAGAGAGAAAAGAGGGCTAAACGGAGAAGAAGGAAGGGAGGGAAACGACTGCCGCTGATGCGTCTTGCCACAACCACCGCCACCGAGCTGCCGGACCGAGCTAAGAAGGAGAAGAGGCCGCTGTTGTCATCGAGCTTGCTGTCGTCCATAGCCGCTGCCATTGTGCTCCAGCTCGTCGCCACCATCGCGGACCGCCGCTGCCACCGCGCCACTCATCACCGTCGCAAGGAAGGCCAGGATCGAGGGAGAGAGTCGCGCGAGGAGTTGCCGTCGCCGCCGTTCGCGAGAGAGAGAGAGACGCGCTGCGCGGGAGTTGCCGTCGTGGGGTGTGTTGCCGTTGAGAAGCCGTCGCCGCCAGATCCGCCACTGCCGGAGCTTCTATCCGAGTCCTACCGCCGGAGAACACCTCTGCCGCCACTGAGATCTGCCGCCAGTAAGGTTTTAAGTTGGCTTTCTTTTCCTTTAAATTTTCGGGAGCTTAATCATCGCTGTATGTTTGTTTCAGTCGCCATTGCCGGAGTTCTGGTCGTCGCTGCCGTTCGAGGTGGCTGCCGGAGCTGCCGCCAAACCGGTTCAGCGACCGCCGCTGTTTCATTTTATTAGTTCGGTAAGTATTTATGTTTCAAAAACCCGTGTCAGTATTCTGTTATATTTGGTTATAAATTCTGAGGTTCTGGTAACATAGGGTCGTGTTTTGGGCGTCTCTTAAGTTGCTGTGAGTGCTGCGAAAGTGATCAAGGACTGAGTTTGTGGTTGCTGTTGGTTTCGGGTTAAGAGAAATGGTTTCGTTGACACGTTTTGAGTTATGGTTTCGACGAGTCAAGGTAGGGGTTTTTCTTAAAATCTAATTTATATTACAGATTTGTGATAAATAGATATTAATGTGAGAGAACATATGCCTGTGATTATAATTGTCTTCTAAATGTGGTTGTTTGCTGGACTGAATGACTGATTGCTTCATTGCTTGAGTAGTTTGTGATTGCTGAAAAGAAATTAGTTTGAAAGGTTATTTAGTTGATTATTATGAAAAATGGCTTTTCTTGGTTTTGAAGCTATTTTGATGAAGTAAAGGAATTGGCTTTAAATGGGATATAGGATTGACGAATGATGATGATATTGAGAATGGCTTAGATATTGATGAATGATGAATGAATTATTTATATGGCTTATGAATTTGAAATATCTGAGATACGATGTTCCCTAGATTAAGTGTCGTGGCTTGCCACCACGTGTACCAGGTTGAAAACTCGATACTCTGTTGACCCTACGACGTAAGTGTGACCGGGCACTATATAAATTCCCGGGAATGTTACCCCCATTGAGCAATATTGATTATTTGAGAAAAAGCTATGCGTAGACTCTTGGGGATGCACGTCGGGGGACAGTCTAAGGACAATTCAGACTTGTCGGGTTGGCTGGATAACCGACAGATGAGCCTCATCAGCCATAGAACAGGCATGCATTATATGCATTTGTATGTTTTGCTTGGGTTTGAACTTGTTTTGGTTTGCCTAATTGCTAAACTGTTCTTAACTGCTACTTGAACTATTTGCTGTAACTGCTACCTACTTGTGCTTTCTTTGTCTGTCTTGTTTGTGTTTGTACTAGTGTGCTACATTTGAGAATGAACTTTGGTGCTGAATTGATGACTGTGTTGTTTGATTGCATGGTTGGTTTCTGATTGAGATTTTCTTATAAGAAAGAAAATGTTTTGAATTTTTGAAAGATTAAACATTATTTCTTTGAAAAAGTTTTTGAACGATTTCCTAAGGATTTTAAAAGATTCATAAAGCAATGATAATCACTGAGTTTGAGAACAGTTTTCTTATTAAATATCTTCTTATGACAACTTTGAAATTCCATGGTGAGACCGTGTGGTTAGGTTCTCACCCCCCTACAGCTTTACCTTTTCAGGAACCGGATGAAGAAGCATTAAAAAGAGTTATACTGCGTTTGGTTTATATGCTGTTGTATTATTTAGATTATTTCCTTCCCTCGTCTTTGTTATTACAAGTTTGTAAGAGGGATAGGTAAGGAGACTAATGTTGTTTTCTAAATATAAGAGAGAGAAATTTGTATTTTTTTTTTCAAAGTGAAGGTAATTGCATTACTTTAAGAAAGTGATACAAAGTTCAATGTGGAACAAAGTTCAATGTGGAACAAAAAAAAATAACAACGAGATTTTTTCAATTGAAGCCATAAATGGCTACAGTAATAACCAATAAACTAAACAAAGAAAAATACATTAGAAAATTAAAAAAATTGTCTTCTATTCATCTCCCAGCAAATCTTCCTTATTGAGTTTGAGATCTGTTGGACATGAGTCTTCTTATTTTCAAACACTTCTTTATTATGTGTGTTTCACAATGTCTAACAAAGAGCAACTAAGATGTTGAGGGTGTCGTTACCTTCTCTCCCACTTCCAGCACCTAATAGTACCTAAATCCATCACTCCATAAAGGCAGAAACACTTTGCAATGGCGGCACCAACTTCAAATCAACTGCTCCCCATATCTCCTGAGCAGGACCGCACCATCAAAGACAGTGAATGATGGTTTCTAGGGCTAATTTACATCTGGGAGACAAAGGTGGAGTCGACTAGAAATACTAGTGGATGAGGCTCAGTACAGGTAAACTTTCATGCACAGCTCGCGACAAAAAGAATTTTATCTTTGTTTTGGTAATTGTAAACCCCAAATTTTCCTTCAACTTCTTGGGTTTTGCATGATTGCAGGTAGTTGATTGATTGGTTCGTGCGCAAAGCCGTACGCAACCACATATCCAGACGCTACATCATATTGCTTCTTGGAGTTCAAGGCCCAATCAGAGAGTCCTTGCCATTATTATTCAACTCTACAGAGAAAATGTGGATACTTACTTCAGGGAGAAAGATTAATTCGATAAGCTCTCTATTCCATCTTCTTCTTGTGGTCAGTAAGTCGTTTACTCTATTAATTATTGAAAACATGTTGATGGATTGATTGCTGAGATTAATATGATATGGGTATGGGGGCGGCAGCTAGGGTTCTTGCCAAACATTAACATCATCTCCTAAACCTATACTCCACAACAATCCTTTTTTCACTACTTTTTTACCCTCTAAAAGACTTTGCCAGCCCCAAGAAGGATTAGTCTCCCTTTGTCTACGGTCAAAGAAGACTTATATCTAAAATACCTACCCTTTAACATTTTGCTAAGTAGTGCATTAGGATTAACAATCAATCTCCAAAATTATTTTTCAAGCAGAGCCAAATTTTGTGCACGCATATCTTTGAAACCCAATTTTCTTTCTCTTTTGGGTTTTGTCATTTTGTCCCAACTAATCCATGATATTTTCCTTTCAGTGCCTCTCTGACCCCACCATAATTGTGTTAAAAAAATCTTGTGAATCTCATCTATAAGTGAATCAGATAGCTTAAAATAGGATAGACTATACATAGGCATTGCTTCTCCAACAACCTTAATTAGGACATGTCTTTCACCTGCTGATAATAGATTTCTCTTCCAAGATTGTACCTTCTTTTGTATTTTATCTTTGATGGCTCAAAAAGTGACTTTTTTATATCTTTGTACAGTTGATGGGAGGCTTATATATTTATCTTGGACCCTATATGGCCAATATTCAAAATTTTTGCTAGTTGATGTCTAATATGGAGCGGAGTATTATGACTGAAGAAGACTACTGACTTACTTAGGTTGACTTTTTGTCCACTAACCATCTCATAGTCATAGAGTAGAGTCATGATATTAGCACATGATTTTTCTGATGCTTTACAGAATAAAATGGAGTCATCTGCAAAGAGAAGGTGGTTAACAGCCGGACTTCTTTTGTGAATCTGAATTCCCTGAATAATCTTGTTTTGCTCTTCTCTGTGTAGCAGAAAGGAAAGTCGTTCTACACAAAAGAGGAAAAGATACAGTAATAGGGGACGGATACCCCTACTTGGCCTAAAAAAGTCAAAAGGTTGGCCCTCCACAATTATAGAGTAAGAAACAGTAAAAACCAATTCTTTGATCCATGTTATCCATCTAGTATCAAAATTCATCCTCTCCATAATGAACCACAGAAAATACCACTCCACTCTATCGTAGGCCTTACACATATCTAGCTTTAGAGCCATTTCATTCACCAAACACGATCTTTTTAACTTAAGATAATGCATGTACTCATGAACTATTAGAATATTATCAGATATTAACCTTTCTTTCAAGAAAGCACTTTGATTAGGACTCACAATATTATTCACAAGTGATTGTAGTCTATGAACAAGTACTTTTGATATAACTTGTAAAAGACTGATGAAAGACTAATAGGTGTAACCTATGATATATCTCTGACATCTGGGATCTTGGGTATTAAATAGATTTGAATGTGGTTGAAACTTTTTAAAATTTTTCCATCTCTAAAGAAACTATAAACAACCCTGTGCACATCGTTACTTATAACATCCTAGAAAAATTGATAAAATTTGGCTGTGAATCCATTATTTCTTGGAGCACTCTGAGCGCAAACACTAAATGTAACTCTCTTAGTCTCTTCAAGTGAAACTGGTCTCAGTAGCTTATGTTTCATATTAAGTGTAATCATAGGTCTGAAATCCTCAAAAAGTGTTCTCGAATCAGTTTGGTTGGCAGCCATAAAAATTTCTGAAAATAGGATTCAGCCACCTTTGCTATACTTGCTGGATCAGAAGCGACTTCTCCATCTTCTCCAGCTAGTCCCCAGATTTTATTCTTTCGATTTGTAGATTAGAACCTTTGATGGAAGAACTTTGTGTTGCTGTCTCGTTCTTTCAACCATTTACATCTAGACTTCTCCTTCCAATAACTTTCTTCTCTCATCTCTTTCTCTAATCTGTTCTTAAGTTCAATCAACTCGCTGCCTCCAAAGATACACTCGGCCCTTTTTCCTTCCAGCTGCAAACTAGTATTTTCGAATTGGACTGAGATTGTTGCTACCACTGTACTAGTCTGTGCTGATATTGCTTGAGCTTCTGGGATAGAGAGTACATCGGAGAGCTTCAATGGTTAGCCCCCAAACATCTTTCACAATTCTCTTTACTTCCTCCTCGCCACACCATCTATCCTAGAACTTGAATCTTCTATTAGTCTTTCAGGTCGGGGGTCTGAATCTAGGATTAAAGGAGTATGGTCCGAACTATTTTCTATTTATCTTTTAACCACAGCCGCCCCAAACCACTCTCTCCATGTCAAACCAGACAAACAACGATCTAATCTTTCCTTTATTAACTCCTCACTAGCTCGTCTATTTGACCACATGAACTCATAACATATCATACCGAGGTCTACTAATTGATTGTCATTAATAAAATTATTAAAATTATCAATTGAATTAGCAGATCGAAGGATACCTCTCTGTTTCTCTTCATGGCTCTTGATTGCATTGAAGTCTCCCACCACCACCACCTTTCCTTTGAATTGTGACAGATAAAAAGATATTTTATTGAATTGATCAAGCCTTTCCGTTTCATTTGTACTGACGTAAATTCCTACCAGCCTCCATTTTGCATTCTTACCCAAGCCTTTAACCACAATAATCACCGAAAAGGAATTATACGAGAGCACCTTCACATTCACAATGTCCTTCTAAGCTAGCATTAGTCCTCTTGCCAAACTATTCGGGTCAACAATAATGAGGTTTTGATACCACATGCTGTAATCTTTCTTTCCACATTTCGATGTTGATTTTTTGTTTCACTGATAAAAATCACTTTAGGAGAGTGGGATTGGTACATCCATTTAAGGTTATCGACTGTCAAGAGTCTCTCTAAATTTTGATAGTTCTATGAAAGGATTCTCATGGCGAATTGGGTGCCACTGGATGGCTGGCACCCTCCACCATCTCCAAAGAAAAAACTTTTTTTCCATTAACTTCAATGATCATATTATCACAATCATCAACCTCATGAGTTCTCTTTTTATTACCACTAATATTTTCAGGTTCCACCATGCTCTTCAATCTATTGAATTATAAAGTGTATTTTCTTGTGCTACCATTATTTTGCTAATTTTTAGTTAGGATCTTCACTTCTTTTGCTGCTACCATTATGTTTTTCTTCTAATTATTCATCATTGTTAGGCTGGGCAGAACTAGAGCCCCCTCAGATTGGTTCTCCTTGTCACCATGCAACTCTTCTTGAGTTGGAATTTTAGTATACCGCTCTCTTTTTATTTTGTCTCTTATATTCAGGCCTAAGAGACCTTCAATCAAACAGTCTGGCATAGATTTTTTTTTTTTTTTGCATATATTTTGATTCTGCAAGCTTTTCACTGCTTTTTCTTGCTTCAAGAATCAATTTTTTATGATTTTTCAGATTATCAAATAACATTTCTCCTTTTACATCATTCTTTCAAGAGCCAACAATTTTAACATTCATAAACAACAAATTTAAAAGACATATGCACTGTTCAAGCATTCATTCAGAAAACANNTTGATTGAGATGACTCTCTCTATTATCATTGTTCTTGTGCTCTTCTTTAATCTCCACTCAAATTTCAATTTGGTACGCTTTAATCCAATCTCCCACCTTTTCCTCCTTCAATCTATTCTCCCGTGAATCAACTATAAAAAGTGGGCAGATTTTATGATTGTGTCCTATTCTAACACAATAGGGACTGACCATTCTAAGTCTCTCGTATTATAATACTATCAAAAGTAGAATTTTTTCTGTGCCAACAATCATGAGCGTGTCTTTAATCGGCCTATTCTCCTCAATTTTTACCCTCACTTTTATAATGTATGCATCTCTTCCTTTGACATCAAAATGACCGACATCCAACACCTTTTCTAACCCTTCACCTAATTTTTGAGCCATCTCCAGAATTTTAAAACTTTCAAACAAATCTCAAAATTAAATTCATACTAAAATTCGAGTAATTAATTGATCTTTCACTCGTACACTCTTTTTCTATCGCCGAACATACAATGTATAATCTTTAAAGAACAAAAAAAAAAAATCATTTTTCACTCCCAATACATCCCATTCTCTATCAAAAGAGAATTAAAATTAATTTTTTCCACTCTCCGCCATTCGAAATTCTTCTGAACGTTTCCATATTCTTCGTAGTGCCCCATCTATGTGGTACCAAAATGGCTTTTAAAATCCCTAGAGAAACTTGTATTCTTAGTTACCTACTTATTTTGATAATCATATATGGCTTGCCAAACGGCCAAACACTATCTTATTTTTCTCTCTAAACTTATACTTGCACACAAAAAAAAATTAAAATAGGAATGTTTGCACGGAATACATAGACATCATCCCAGCGAACTTCTTTCGCTGTTCTGAAAATGTTGATCGTAATTAATATTTCCTTCACTATCTAAGGTATGGGAAATGGATATATAGTTATATGATCAATGAGAAATCCCAGATTACTTAGCTTCTATTATCGTACAGACAGAAAACGAAAGTTATAATTATTGAAAGCTGTGTTGGCTTATCGTACATCTAAAATATGTGGCTTTTGCCCAAAATTATCATAAGATCCATCATTGATAACGATGACCAAGTTCTTCATCACTATATGTGGTAGTATCTCAAAAATATAAATTATTAGGCAGCAAAATGAACCTCCAACCATGTAAATGGTTAAAGAACGAGAGATGAAATAGGTTAAAAAATTTTCTTCGTTTGATTGTACGAAGGGATTATGCGTATTCACACGGAGATTAATTCTTATTATCAACTTATAGTCTAATGAAAATATGATTTGAATTAAAAAATTCTTGTTCAAATTTACAACTCTTTGTACTAATTTTTTTTTCAAAAATTAAATTCACATATATTTATATGAGAAATTCTCCACATACAAGTATTTTTTTTATACAAGTCTTTATAAATACACATCCTTCTTCTTGCACACGTTCTTCTTCCTCTTCCTCTTCTTTTTCTTCTTTTTCTTCTTTTCTTTCGTTTCTTGTCTTCTATTTCTTCTTTTTCAACCATTACTGCACATTTTCACTGCACCTTCTTTTTCTTCTTACTGCACGTTCTTCTTCCTCTTCTTCTTTTTCTTCTTCTTTTTTTCGTTTCTTGCCTTCTCTTTCTCCTTCTTCATTTACGTGCTTTTCTTTCTGTTTTCTTTCTTCGTTATTCTCGATTTCCATTGTTTTTTGACATCAAGCTCTGAAATCGTTTTTGAAGAAGAAGAAACAGCAAAAGATGAGGAGGAGAAAGAGAAAGAGTTATGAATTATGCATAAGGTGTACTTCAACGATTTTTGGGTGTATTTCTTAAATCTTTTGGGTGTAGTTTTTGTAATCTTTTGGGTGTATTTCTGTAATTCTTTGGGTGTATTTCTATAATTGTTTGGGTGAATTCCTGTAATCGTTTGGGTGTATTTCTATAATCCTTTGGGTATATTTCTGTAATCGTTTGTGTGTATTTCTGTAATCGTTTTGGTGTATTTCTGAAGTTCCATTATCTTCAAATTTGACAAGAAACTCGTTTTCATAGAGGAAGAAGAAGAAGAGTCGTTTATAATGCATGGTGAGTAGCGCATTTTGGAACAGGAAGTGATTGAATAACGTGCGTTTATTTACTCTTGAATGTGGGAGTGTAATGCGTGTTTTTTGTTGGGCTTGTGCCAACTTATAAGACTTGTAAGCCAAAAAGACTTGTATATGTAGCAGGCCCCTATTTATATATGTAGAGATAAAAAAACAAATTGTGTGTTATCTTTTTCGAGTAGTGCCTTTACATGATTACATATATATAGTATGATATGCATGTTATTCTTAATTTTAATTTTTGAATTTAAATCTTATTTTATTTTAGATTTGAATTTATCTTATTTAAATTAAAATTTTATAAATCAAATCACCCCTCAATTTAAAATACATTTAATTAGAATCTTATGCAAATTTAAAATTTAAATTTTAAAACTCATTAATTATTCTTAATCATCATTTAACATTCTCATTTAACATTCTCATGAATTATCACTTTTATTATATTTTTTATGCTAGAAAAAAGATATAATAACATTCTATTTGATTTAAGAAAATCATTTTCTTGGGATCAAATAAAATTAATAATTAAATAATTCTTTATCAACATAAAGATTACAATACTTATTAGTGTGTAATCTCATAAATTTAACACCATGTGCGTAGTAAATATTCAACTTGTGGTTAACCCTTAGAATATGATTTATACAATTGTCAAACTCTAACATATTATCATTATTATAATGAATTAAGAATGTCCTAAGAAATTTATTTTTTAATAATTCAATTCCCTTAGCCAAGGCTTTATTAATTCACTCATTATAATCATATAGTTCGAATTTTTTATCAAGAGTTAATAAATTTTTTATTAACTAATCATTAATTCTACAAGTATTTAAATCACACCCAATCATTAATAAATTTTGTGTTAATTACCATAATAGTTGCAAGTTAGACAAAACTCTAATATCATGTTTATTATAAAAATTTTCTATTGACAAATATACAGTATCTGCATAAAAATAAAAAAAATAGACGAGGACTATGTAACATTATTATTCTTATAAAATATTAAATAAGAGCATGAACTTAGTAATAATAAACAGGACCATGAACGTAACATGGGAAGTCCTATGTAGTAATAATAAACAGGACCATATAGAAACGTAACGTAACATGGGACATGCATGATTGACATTTGACCCACATATTTACTATACGAGGTTCTCGCCGACAGTGGGTGAGCTACCACTGTATCATTCATAGACACTCTACGTGGCACAATCTTCCACCGTTCATATCTCACAATCAATAATAAACACACCCTTATAAATCACTCACATTCCTCTGCCTTTCTACAATTCAATTCACATTCACACACAAATTTCTTGCATGCATCCTTTAGTTCTCCTTCTTCTCAATCTTTCAAAACCCTAATTATATGTAGCCATTGCATTGGTATTTTTCTTGATTGTAGTGCCACTTGTAAATAATAATATAAATAGGTAGAAAATTAATTTAGTGGATATAATAGATTATTTCTTGATCATTCTTCTAATTCAATATGGGAAGGGCTCCTTGTTGTGAAAAAGTGGGGTTGAAGAAGGGAAAGTGGACAGAAGAGGAGGATGAACTATTAACAAAGTATATAAAAGCCAATGGTGAAGGTTCATGGAGGTCATTGCCCAAAAATGCAGGTTGGTATTATCACTTTATTAATTAGTTAAATATCTTTTTAGTGCTATTTAATTACTACTTTTCTTAGTTTTATTACTTTGTTTTATTTGGGGTTCTTAGTTTTATTACTTTGTTTTATTGGGGGCGCGCGCGGGGGTGGGGGATTAAAGAGTTTGTATTAGGATAAATTAAATGGTGGAAACTCAGGTGCAGTCAACTTTACGTGAAGTTGATAATTGAAAGCCGTTAGATGATTTGATTAAATTTTCTTCTAACGGCTCTCAATTATCAACTTCACGTGAAATCAACTGCACTTGAGTTTTCACCAAATTAAATTAATAATTTTATCTTAATTTATTTCGGTTAGTAAAATTTATCTTATTAATTTTTCAAAATATTTATATATTTTAAGGGGAGATACCATCATACCAATGTTATGCTTAACTATATTATTGTGTAGTAGTGTTGCATGTCTTTCATAAAAATATATATATGATTTTTTAATTACCTGAATTTCAATGTAATATGTAGATATGTAGATAGATATACACATATTTGTTTCCATTATTAATTTATATTCCCCCGGCCACATCTTCTAAAAATAATATGTAGTGAAAACTATAATTCATCCATTTAAATTTTTCTTATTTAATTTGCGGTTTAATTACATCCAAAATGTTTAAAATGTGTATGCGGATACTTTAACATATAAAAATATATTTCAATTTTTTTTCATATGTCTTTTATTGACAAATTATCCTTTAGTAACAATTATTTTTCTAAAAAAATATTTAGCAATTTCAAGATGTCGAACGAATTGTGTATAGAACAAAATTCGAGAGAATTAATTATAGCTTTCCTTCTATTTATTCACTATTTTCCCTGCATTACTTAATGAAGTTGTTGGAATCTTCAAAGCTTGTTGGTGGGGAGCACATACACTGACGATTGTTGTACATAAATATATGTCTTGTTTAATCTCTATGTTATTTTGACAAAATTTAAATTTTAATCTCTGTTATTTTAGAGAGCTATATTTTATATTAATTCTTTTAACATTAATAGTTCTGATAATAATTCTTTAGATGTTAATTAGTCAAAGGATGGTTTTTAATAAAATTTTTAAAAATTATTTATTGTTCCATTTTAAATTCATAAATTTATAAAAATGTAGATTTTCTGAAATTTAAACTAAAGCATAAAAATTAGATTTCTATTCTTATTTATTTTGATTTTTTTATATTTTACTTGAATTTAAATAGAGATATTTTTTTATTGACATTT
>NC_029793.2:9345245-9345799 GCF_000816755.2 Arachis ipaensis | reverse complement strand
ATTTATTACATTTATTACAGAGTATTGACATTTATGTTTTAAAATTAATATAAAATAAATAAATAATTAACTTAAAAGTAGAAAATATCAATAATCAGTACAAGTAGTTATTCGATTTACATATATATGATGTATTAGTATATGCTGTATTAGTAGTAAATCAAATCTAGTTTATTCGATTTATTACTGATATAACATATACATGTTAAATCGAATTCAATTGATTTCATTTACTACTAAAAAATGTACATAGAATCATTCAAAACATGATTATTGTAATGAAAATTAAAATAGAATATTGGTGTAATTTTGAGGCTGAAATAATTTATTAGTGTGTTTTATCCTAAAAAATTATACAAACCAATTCAATTAAAAACTTTTATCCTTAAACTTCGAATTTACGTAGTATATATATAATTAAGTTAGTTTTTGAAGATGAAGGTGGTGAGAAAGGTGGCCACGCAAACTGAGGATGGTGATGATTTGATGGGAGAGGGGTTTGTGTGTATATAATTATTAGAGTTCTAATTTATTATTTTAATTATCTCTTAATA
>NC_029793.2:9343967-9344946 GCF_000816755.2 Arachis ipaensis | reverse complement strand
TCATGACTTTTAATATTTTTTATTTTTATGATATATATAGTCTTCCTTAATGAAGCGAAAAATTGGGTTGTTAATAATGATGAGGATGTTTTTGGGGTTGTGAAGGATTATTAAGATGTGGTAAGAGTTGCAGACTGAGGTGGGTTAACTATTTGAAAGGTGGCATCAAAAGAGGGAACTTTTCAGCTGAAGAGGAAGACACCATCGTCAACTTGCAAGCTTCTTTTGGCAACAGGTTTGTCCCCATAACAACATTCATCCATAAATAATTATAAAACCAAAGAGGATATTAAAACCACTTCATTAAATTTGGAGAATGTTTTAGAATACTTGAGGTGCCGCAAGTAACAAATTTAAGGTAGTGGTAGTTTCTAAAGATTAGAGCCCCGAATTTAAGAATTGTGTTTAATGGTAAGAATGTTTGAGATATAAAATTTTAGTTCTTTTTTTTAGTATTTTTAGAAAGTGAGGATAAAAGAAATTGAAATTTCTACAATTAGGTGGAAAACTAAAATTTTAATAATATTTATTTTTAAAAATATCTTTATATAATTTTTTAATTTTCATTTTACCTCTTTTACCATTTTCAACTCTCCAACTTCACTTTTATTTTACTCCTGATTTCTCACTTCATCGCAGTAGTTATTTTCATCAAATAGAATATTGAGACATAATTCAATCTTTTTTTTCTTAACGCTACTTAAGGCTATATTTAGTTTCGAGGATAAGATAAGACAAGATAAAATAAGGAGAACATAACAAAAAAGACAGAGATACAAAAATTAGTAGTATTTTATATTTTATTTGATGATAAATTGAATATAAAATAGAATAAATAATAAAAAGTTTAACTTATTTTCATTTTTTATTTTATTAAAAAAATAAAATAAAAAATATAATTATAAAAAATTAATAGTGCTAATGCAAATAAAAAAATATTAGAATATATTTAAAATTGAAGATAAATATAAAATAGAGT
>NC_029793.2:9343220-9343791 GCF_000816755.2 Arachis ipaensis | reverse complement strand
AAATTTGATTGTGATAATAAAAAAAAAATTAAGTTGTGTATTTGTTTAGTGTTTCAGTATCACAGAAAAGATACAAAATATACTAATTCAAAATTATATAAAATAATATCGTCTCTATTTATATCTCATCTGACAAATACGATTTTATAGCTGGTTTTTATGAACAAACACAGCCTAAGAGAACAATATTTGTAATATTCTTGAAATATTTTTTTATTTTTTGTGTTTTAGTAATAGTATTTTTAATTTGGTACGTGGGAATTAAAGAAAAGAGTTTCAATTAAAAAAAAATTAGCAAAAGAATCCTTAACATTCTATTGAGTTACTAATTAGCTAATCTTTCCTGTTGTCCTCATCCCTCAATAGTGAAACATGCTGCATTCTATCCGTAGAGAACTCATATCAACCTAAGTCTTATATGTCCTATATACTTATTTGTTCTATGTATATATAATAAATAAAATAAAATAGTTAAAATTCTGTTTTCTATTTTTTTTTCATAGAAAATCTTAAAAGTAAAAAATACTAAAATAAAAATATAAAATAGAAACACATACTAAATAAAGATGCA
>NC_029793.2:9341807-9342239 GCF_000816755.2 Arachis ipaensis | reverse complement strand
AAAAATGCGTATAAAAATATAAATTAAATACAATAATATAATATATTTTTGTCAACATATATCCAGCAGACCAGCACTCGCATATATTTTCTTAAAAAAAGGTATAAAACAATCATCAATAAAAAAATAGACTACAGGTTCACACATTTGAATTTTAAAAATTAAAGGAGACAGCGAAATAATTAATTTTTTAAAAAAAAAATTAAATATGTGAAAAATCTTAGCTAAAATAAATTTATTGACTATATATTAACTAAAAAATGTTAATCACCTAAATTTTCTTATTGCAATTCAGGTGTGCATTAGTCAAATATTTCTCTATAAAAACTTTTTGACAAATATAAGTGAATTATATATGAATTTAATTTTAATATATTGATAGTATAAAAAAAATTATACAGTAATTTAATTATATTTATTTTTTATATCAAT
>NC_029793.2:9338360-9341078 GCF_000816755.2 Arachis ipaensis | reverse complement strand
CCCGAGAGTAGCAACTACCATACACACTTCCCTCCCAGGCTTCACCGATGTCCTTCCTCCTAAGCCAAGACCACGTGGCATCAGATCAAGCCGTTCGTCCATCATCATCAAGAATAACACACAAAACCCTAAAGACACCGCACCTCACAAGAACAAACATGAAGACTTTCTTATCCCAGCACCTTCAACTCCTTTCATATATAGTGAGGCTTTGTTCAACACCATGGAGGATTTCATGGTCTTGGACATGGACTTGGATTTCATGAAGTTTAGCACCACGGTGTTGAAAGCAGAAGACGATGGGGAAGAAGAAAAAGTACACTGGACAACAATGTATGAGAAACAAATGATAGATGAACAAGTTGACCATAAGGTTGGAATCTTAAATGAAGAAAGCATCAGTACTAGCAATAATAGTTTGGGTGTGGACCAAACTAGAGAGGGTAGTAGTAATGATAATGTGAATAACAAGATGAGCTCCAATGGGGAAAGTGGAGAGTGCTGGAAAGTGGGAATAAATGAGAATAATCATCACTTGGATATAGAGAGTATTATGGACTTTAATAATGGGTCTGTGAATAGAGAGAACTTGCTGACATGGCTGTGGGAAGATGATTGGGAAAGTGATTGCATTAAATTGGCAGAGATGTTGGGTCCCCATAATCAAATTGATGATATCGTTTCCTGGTTACTCTCATGACACTTTCTATCATTTTTTATACTCAAAAATAAATAAAAAATTTCATATTCTTGCACAAATATTTATTTATTTATATTTTATTTTTTTAGGAAAATTATTCTAAAATATCGTTAGGAAGATTTAATTAAGTGTTTGCTACGGTATGATGATAAATTCATACGTACCGATATGTTTAAAATATGGACAAATAATAACAATCCACGTGGAATTTATTTTCCACATCAACATTTATTTTTTATTTAATATATAAAAAGTCTTAAACATCATTCTTTTATTTGATTAGACAAAAATATCCTTTTAAATTAACGAAATTTTAAAATTCAATTAATCCTAATTTTATAGTTTCAAATAATTTAAACAACAAAATAAAAACATATTAAAAAAACAAAAAATCAAAATTTCTTCATCTTCTCCAATTTCTCTAATCATTCGTGCCCCCTCTAAGCAAAACATATAAAAAAAAAACAAAAAACCAATCGTTCTTCATCTTCTCCAATTACCCCTCTCAAGCAAAGTAGTAAAAATCCCAAACCAAAACCCTAGGTTCTTCGCCGCTGCCTGGATCACAAGTTTTATCATCGCCTAAAGTGTTTGATCTAACATAGTCCCTCACATCTTGCATGTTTGATTTAAGAGCTGGTGTGGAGCTCAAATGCGACGTGTGCCCAATCTCTTTAGAGGTAGAACCTTTGCTTGTATGGCCAATGTTGAGGCTTAATCGACGAAAAGGTGAAGAATTTCTTGACTTTTCAGGCATTACTTTTGGGTCTGATCCCTGACGAGGCTCATTTGTAAATGAAGTGGTGCCTATGGACGGCGGCGGCAAAGAACCTAGGATTTTGGTTTGGGACTTTTACTGCTTTGTTTTAGATGGGTAATTGGAGAAGATGAAAAACGATCGATTTTTTATTTTTTTTAATATATTTTGCTTAGAGGGGGCACGAATGATTAGAGAAATTGGAGAAGATGAAGAAATTTTGATTTTTTTGATAAAGTAAAGATGTTTAAGACTTTTTATAAAATTAAATAAAAAATATTTTTTTTATTTTTATTTAATTAAAGGGGTGTATTAGTAAAAGTGGTGATATAATATATATTTAAAAAAATAAAAATTAAATGTTGATGTGGAAAATAAATTCCACGTAGATTGTTATTATTTGTCCATATTTTAAACGTATTGGTACGTATGAATTTATCATCGTACCATAGCAAACACCAATTAATTATTAAAAAGGATCTTTAATACCAAAATTATTAAAAAGGACCAAATCTTTTTATATAATATTTAAGAAGAAGAACCAAATCTTTTTATAAGAAGATAAATATATCTTTTACAATTTGAGATCACTCCATTTTACTTCTTTCTTCCATTTGAATATATTCTCCCGTTTCGGGAGTATTTCTAAATAAATATCTTGCAACTTGATGTTATGCATAACATCTTGTTTTCTATTATCATCATCAACTTCTTCAAATATAACTTTGATTGACTCGCAGTTCGTAACCCTCAAGCAACTTAAATTCAACAATCTTCCAACCATATTATGAGGAATCACATGGACCAATTCATCACATTTCTCAATGATCAGAGTGTGTAGTTTGCCAAAAAAATTTTTATGAACTTCAGAATTCTATATTTTGCACAAACTCTTTATGTTACTCAATTTGACAGTCTTTAAATTTGGAAAAATTGCATCCTGCTTTTGGTTCACAATAACGAGCTAATTGAATTAGCAATTATGCTAATATGCTAAATACATTTCCTGCATTCAAAGTGCAAACAACTCATTTGAAATTCTTTTTTCCTTTCAAAAATCCTATCAAAGCTGTAGCTAAATGGGTCATTCACCGAAAGGTGTAGAAATTAATGTGTTGTATGGATATATGAATGTAAATAAATAATTAGTAATTTAGGAAGATAAAAAATTTAGTCCTTCTTAATAATTTTGATATTAAAGGTCTTTTTTAATAATTAAATCTTCTTAACGGTCCTTTAGAATAATTTTTCTTATTTTTTT
>NC_029793.2:9335881-9337138 GCF_000816755.2 Arachis ipaensis | reverse complement strand
TATTTTTTATTTTTTAATTTAAAAATAAAAATTAAAAATATAATCAAATTAAAAAAATTATCAAACGATAAAAATATTTTACATTGATAAAAATATTANAGGCCCAAGGCCCAATAAAAAAAAGAGTACTGCTAAGGAGCCAACGGCCTAAGTGTACAATGTGTACAATGGGCTAAATCTTTGATCCATGAATAAAATGAACATCACCCATACTATCTAGAATAACCATCCGGATATAATAAACATCTCATATATCTTATACATATCATTAATTTAGTAACTAATTTTTAATATATAAATAAATTGATTATAATTTTAAGACAAACTCTAGAGAACTAACTGGTAGAACAGTCAACTAAAAAAAAGGCCCAATAAAAAAAAGAGTACTGCTAAGGAGCCAACGGCCTAAGTGTACAATGTGTACAATGGGCTAAATCTTTGATCCATGAATAAAATGAACATCACCCATACTATCTAGAATAACCATCCGGATACCAGGGATAATAAACATCTCATGTCATAAAACCACTTATCCCAAAAGCTTAAGCTGATTTTGGGGTTTACCAAGGATCAAACTTTTGATCTTTCGGATCTAGAACTCTAATACCATATCATGAAACCGCTCATCCCAAAAGCGTAACCTGACAGGACAATGTAACACTAATGATCATATCTCTAATACTTCCTAAACCTCCATTGTACACATTATACGCTTAGACCATTGGCTCCCTATACTTATTCTAAAAAAAAATCCGAAAGAGTCAAACCTTATTAATTTCACCTTCACCTCATTGACAATAAGAGAAATGATCACACAAACCCTTACCCCTCTCTATATAACCACGTGCCGTTGCTGCCGACCACCACCACATGCACGCATCGCCATCCCACGGCCGCACGCATGGACGCAACGGCCCCTCCCAATGCCGCATGCACCGCCTTCCCATCGATGCACCCACGTGCAACGTCCCCTCTCATCACTGTGGTCGCAGTGCCTTCTCTTCGCGAACGCACGCACGCCGTTGCTGTTGCTGCATGTCACCGCTAGTTGTGACTGAACAGCCAAGTAGCCAACGAAAAAGAAGGATGTCGTGTTCTACCACATCCAAACTTTGTGATTTGGTGGTATCGCTCTTCTTTTTTGTTTTGGATAATTCTTTTTACTAGTTTTGAATTTTTTTTATTTTAAATAAATTTTTTAATAATTTTAGATCTTTTGTTTGTTTTCAAATGTTCTTTTTTAAATATTTTTGAATG
>NC_029793.2:9314088-9329212 GCF_000816755.2 Arachis ipaensis | reverse complement strand
ATAATAATTTTGTAATTGTAATTTTTTTATGATAGTTTAAATACAAATTTCTTAGAAAAAAGAATGGCTAATTGATTGCGGTGGCTCAACTTGATGTTGCCCTCAAAATAACTATGAACACGCAGAAAAAGTAAGCGTAAAAAATAGAACAAGTTAACACTATAAGGTTTTTATTTATTTGTGGCAGTTTTTTTCTCTTATTTGTGGAGGTTTATAACCCCACCAAATAGTTTGTGAATGTTTCTAAAACTCCCAAAATTTAAGGTGCCACGAGGTCTTTTGTGGAGATTTTTAAAAACCTCCACAACCTATTCAGTGGGGAGTTTTTGTGTGTTTAGTGAGAGTTTTATATTAAGTTTTTGTGACGGTTTTAAATTACTTTTGTGACAGTTTAAAACCCCGCACAAATTAATTTTTAATTTAACAAAATTAACTATTTTGTGAGATTTTTAAACCTTCACAAACCCTGTAATTATTTATCTATTTTTAATTTCAAATCATTCATTAATCTCATCTCATTTACATATTCTCAAATTAAAATTTTATTTTTTAATATCAAAATTTAAAAACTAAATTTTTTATAACACAATTTCTCAATATAAGACATAACTCTCTATATAAAATCATTCTCTGAATGCCAATTTTTATCACAAAACAAAGCTAACCTCTTTATTTGAATCAGCAAGAATTAGTGAAAAAAGTACAAAATTCAGATATGATATATTATACAATAATCACCACAGTCGGACATTATTATGTACAACATATTATGAGTCTACATTCTAAAGCAACTCAGATCAGAAGCAACAAAGATGCAATAGTGATACAAACAACAGCTATGGTGGCAACAATTGAACCTTGATCAAGTGATTTCTGTAAACTTGTTCTTGAGAAATGCTGGTAAGCCAAATACACTGCAATCAATAATGAAATGATAGCCACTCCTTTTGTGTCCCTAACAAAGACAATAACATTGAATCGTTTTATGAAAAAGAGGCAATGGCTTAATGAACTCAAAACCCAAAAAGATGGATTTGCTTACCTAAATCTTATGACCTCATAAGGGGAAAGAATGACCAAGAGAAGTGCTAGAAATGGCAACTCAAGTTCACCTTGAAATAAAGATCCAGCAGAAAATTTTTCATTCAATTAGTTTTTGAAAGTATGAAGAACAAAATAAACAGAAATTATTTTAATTATTTACAGCAAAAATAAGATATTAAGCCCATCCAAAAGTTCCATCCAGGAGCTCTTTCTTTGAAAAACCAATGACTTTATCATTTGAAGAATTGGGTCTCTTTCAAAGCCAATGTTCTTAAGATAAGGTATATCTGCCAATGAGTTTTAGCTCAAGTGACATATGTTCTCCTTTCTTATTAAGAGGTCTCAAGTTCGAGTCTCATCTAGTGCAAACTTGACCAAGAAAAAGGAGATTTTATGTGTGTGTGGGTGTGGTGTGTGTGATAAGGTAGATCTGTTAGCTTCAAGCTTTTCAGATGTGGAACAACTCCTAAGCTTTCAATCTTAGCAAGCCTTTCAAGAGGCACCAATTCTCGAAAAGAACCATTATTCAAGCATAGATTCTTCATATTAGAATTGCTATAAAGGAAAGAATACAGAATTTTAGTATCCTTCAGTCTAGATAATTGAAGCTCTTCTAGATTATCCCTTCGATAATCATAGTTAGTCGATGACGTTGCATGTCTCGACTCAATTTGAATTGACTTCAAATTGTTCAGTACCTACAATGGAATAAATCATGACAGAAAAATTAATTTATTAGCATGCATAAAGTTAAATATATCAAAATGCAAATTTATGCACGTATTCTACGCTATTTTAATTGGGGTTTAGTTGTGACCATATCTTAACTTATCCGATCATGAAAAATATTTTATTTGATTTTTTTTTCAATGGTTAAAGGTTAAATCCAAAAAGGAATAAACAAAACATGTCACTAGTAATTAATAATAAAACATATATATATATATTATATATATAGACCCATAATCTTCTATCAAACCTCAGAGACATTATATTTTTATTTGATGATAATGTAAAAGAGTTTAATTCACAATCATGCCCATTAAATCTAATCAATTTTATTTTATTCTAATTTATTTTTCTTATGCTATTATGAAATAACAATAGAAATAAGACTTTAAAGGTATTGTTATTACTGTTTTAGGAAAGAGGGCAGGCTTTGTTTGTTCATCTATGATTTCTTCTCTGAATGGTTTCATGTTGTCACATTGTTCAATAGACAAGTTGTTCAATGTTAAAAAATTTATTCCATAAGCTCCTGAATAGAAGAAGAGGAGACTTCAAACTGTAATTAAAAATTAATCAAACATATTCAAGCAAAAAAAAAGGACATTTAACTTAAAAATTAAACAAATGTAATTTGCCCATCATACTCAATGCTCAAGGTAAAGCAACTGTTTAAGTTTAACCATTCCAGCAAGGTCATGCATTGATTGTTGCAAATATATAAATCATACTCAATGCTCAAGGTAAAGCAACTGTTTAAGTTTAACCATTCTAGCAAGGTCATGCATTGATTGTTGCAAATATATAAAGCAAGCTGTGCTATATTAGCCAATAATATGACAATTCACCATGAAGACTGTTATTATTGAGCCTTCTAAAAATAATTTAAGCAAATTAAACTCAAGACTTTCAATACCTGTTGCTTCTTAATTTTGGACTGCATATACTCAATTATCCCATTAATAGTCCAATTAGGAATGATATCAATCTTGGATATCAAGGAAACAATATCTCAACAGCTCCACGATTGCCCCTTGCAATCGCAACTTATATTGGCTTAACACCATCCTGAAATGCAAACAAATTCAAATTTTACTCCAAATATTAACAAAACCACAGTGTTTACAACAACCAGAAGCACTCCATTTGACAATGACGAAAAAATGAATGATACTGAAAAGTTTGGATAGATCATGGAGACACAAACTAAAGAAAGAAACTAAGATAGGATATTTTGTATCTGAGCAGAAAATAATAATAGAGACAGAGTTAAAATAAAATGAAAACAACATAAGAGTACCTGATCAACAAACAGATCCTAACAAACTCCTTAACAAGGTCTTCTCTTATACTATTAGGATAGTTCCTAGGAGGATTTTTCAAAAGAGAATGAAATGCCAATATATAGCGGAAGACTTTCAATATATTTATATTCTAACTGAGTGCAAGTTTTATAAACAGCACAAGGTATTTTTATAAATACATATGATAAAAGAGTCTTTCACGTGGGACAAAATTACATCCTTTCAACTCACATTATATATACATTATATATAGTGGTAGAAATAGATATATCAAATGATTTTTAAATAGCATGAAATTTTATAGAGATATCTATAAGATAAAAAATTAGTAAGATAAAAAATAGGCATTTGAGAGCTTACCACAAGGTAGTAAGATACCTTCAGACACCAATGGTGAGTGCTTTTATTGTAAAATTCGAAGACCAATCATCTCAAAATCAAAATATTAAGCTTTAGTCATGAGCACTGTACCTAGGGGTGTTCATAAAAAAACTAAAATATGGTTAACCGGTTAAAAAATTATAACAATATTTTAGTTAACCAATTTAATAAAATAATTTTAAAAATCATATCTATATTTTTTAGAATTGGTTAACTAAAACTAAATTAAAAAAACGGTTTTTAACCGGTTAACCAAAACTAAAACCAAATTAAAATCAAAACCTAATTAAAACTGGTTTTATTCAAACTCCAAAATTAGTTTTTACATACTCTCTCTCTCTCTCTCTCTCTCTTTCTCTCTCACACTCTCTCATTCTCCCTCTCTTCTCTCTTTCTCCCCCTCTTCTCTCTCTTTTTACCTTATCTCTCTCCCTTCTCTATCTCTTCCTCTCTCTCCTTTCCCTCTTTCTCACCTTCCTTTCTCTTTCCCCCTTACTCTTTCTCTTTCTCTCTCCCTCATCTCTCTCTTCTTCTCTCTTTCTCTTTTTTTTCTCTCTCTTCTCTCTAAAGAGGCAGAGAGAAAGGAGGAGAGTGAGAGAAGAGAAAAAGAGAGAAGAGAAGGAGAAAGAGAGAAGGAGAAGAGAGAGGAAGAGAGAGAAATGATGGAGAGAGAGTGCAAGGGAGAGAGAGAGGGGAGAAGAGAGGAGAGAGTGGAAGAAAAGGAAAGACAAAGAGAGAGAGAGAGAGAGTGAGTGAGTGAGAAAAAGAGCAGAAGAGAGAGAGAGGAGGAGGAGAGAGATTATGAAAGAGAAAGAGAGAGAGAAAGAGGAAAAAAAGAGAGAGAGATGAAGAGAGAGAGAGAAAGAGGAGAGAGAGAAGAAGAGAGAGATGAGGAAGAGAGAGTGAGAGAGAAAGAGAGAGATAGAGGAAAAGAAAGAGGAAGAGAGAGGAGAGGGGGAGAGGGGGGATAAAGAGAGAGAAAGAGAGGGAGAGTGAGAGGAAGACAGAGGGAGAAGGGAGAAAGAGGGGAAGAAGGGAGAGGGAGAGAAAAGAAGAGAGAGAGAAGGGAGAGAGAGAGGGGAAGGAGATATAAAATCTTTTTTTTTTAATGTGTTAAAACTAGTTTTAGCTTATAAATTAGTTTAAACTGATTTTTTCAATTAAAACTGGTTTTATTTTTATGAACTCTCTCTCTTCCTCTCCCTCTTTCTATCCTCCTCTCTCTCCCCTATCTCTCTCTTTCCCCTTCTCTTTCTCTCTCTCTCTCTCCCTCCCTTCTCTCTCTCTCTCTCTCTCTCTCTCCCTTTTTCTCCACCTTGCCTTTCTCTCTTGTCTCTCTCTCCTTCTCTCCCACTCTCTACTTTGCTCTCCCCCTCTCTCTCTTTCTTTCCTTCTCTCTTTGTCTCTCTCTCCTTCTCTCCCCCTCTCTCTCTTTCTCTCCCTCTCTCTCCTTCGCTCTCTGATAAACCCCCTTTTTAGGGTTAATCTTGTATTGAATTTAGAGCATTTTGATAACCTTTCCTCACATTTATTCAATGAATTAGCATAGTTTTGTGATTGTCTCCTTATTAGTGCTTAAATGTGAAAACATACTTTGTAGACCTTTAATTTGATAGTTTTAATCTTCCTTTGATTCCACTAGATGCTTTGATGTGTTTGCTAGTGATTTCAGATTGAAAAGGGCTAGGAAAGGATCAAAGGAGTGAAAGGAAAGCATACAAAGTGGAGAAATCATGAAAAGCCAAAGATTTGGAGAAAGCCCATGGACGCGCGCGCGCACGGTGCGCTCCGCGTGGATTGTGAAAAGCTCTAGGGGCGCGTTGTGCGCGTATGCGCCAAAGGCCGCACATGATTCCTTTAGTCAAACACGTGCCTGGCGATTTTGGAGGGTTTCTGGCCCCATTTGGAGCTGAGTTTTTGGCGGGAAAAGGCTAAATAGATCAAGGAATGAAGGGGGAGGCATCACTCACTCATCAGAGAACACACACTACACTTTAGGCTTAGTTTTAGTTTAGTTTTTAGAGAGAGAAGCTCTCACTTCTCTCTAGGATTAGGAGTAGGATTAGGTTTAGGTCAATAATCTTAGATCTAGGTTTTAATTCATGCTTTCATCTACTTCTACTCTTCAATCCTTTGTTGTGACATTCATAATTCTTATATTCTTTTGTTGCAATTTCCTTTATGTTGTTTCTATGCTTTGATGTAGATCTACTTTTGTTCATTCTATTTTCTTTCAATTCAATTTGAGGTAATTCATGGTAATTGTGTTTCTTTTGATTGTTGTTATTAATTCCTTGCAATAATTGTTGTTAGATTCCATTGCTGTTGCCAATTTACTTTGCTTTCCTTTTATGCCTTCCAAGTGTTTGATGAAATGCTTGGTTGGATTTTAGTATAGATTTTATTCCTCTTGGCCTAGGTGGAGTAATTAGTGACGCTTGAGTTATCTAATTCCTTTGTTGATTGATAATGAGAAGTTGCTAATTGATTTGGATACCACTAAAGCTAGTCTTTCCCTTGGGAGTCGGCTAGGACTTGTGGAATCAAGTTGATTCATCCACTTGACTTTCCTCCATGGTTAGAGGTTAACTAAGTGGTAGCAATAGACAATTTGTGGTCACAATTGAGGAGGATAACTAGGATAGGATTTCTAGTTCTCATATCTTGCCAAGAGCTTTGTTAGTTGTTAGTTTATTTTCTTTGCCATTTATATTTCTTGTCTAAAACCTCAAAAACCCCAAAACACACCTCATAACCAATGACAAGGACACTTTATTGCAATTCCTAGGGAGAACAACCCGAGGTTTAAATACTTCAGTTTATAGATTTTAGGGGTTTGTACTTGTGACAAACAAATTTTTGTATGAAAGGATTATTGTTGGTTTAGAGACTATACTTGCAACGAGATTTCATTAGTGAAATTCTAACCCGTCAAAAATCCGATCATCAAAATGGCGCCGTTGCCGGGGAATTTGCAATGGTGTTATGTTATTGGTTCTTGTATATATGTGAATATTGTGAATAGGTTTGTCAATTGCTTGTTTTCTAGTTTTTGTTAGTATTATTTTGCTTTTCCACTATGAATTCTCACTTTGGCTATGAGTTTGATTCTCACTGTGTTGTAGGAAATGTGGACTTTAATGACAACATGTACCAAGGATGGAACACTTCAAGATGGGAGGAGCCTCAAGGGATTGATCACTCCTATTGGCAACAACCTTCGGATGCTTATAGGTATAACCACCATCCAAATGCATGTCAATTTGGCGGCTATGGTGACTCTTTTTGTGATAATCAAGTACTACCACCACATGCCTATGAACCTTATCCTCAGCAAGACTATCAACCATGCTCACAAGCCCATTTTTACCAAGCACCTTCTTGTGACCCACATCCATTGTATGACCAATCACCCATACCATATCCTTGTGACCATTATGAGCAAGAACCTTTAGAACCACTACAACCTTATCATGACTATTATGAAGAACCACCTCAATATATATCATCTCCATACTCCTACCAAGAAGAACCGCCTTCCCACTATGAACCCTTTGTCCAAAATAATGAACCTTTTTATCCATCCCAAACCCCAATAAATGATTCTCTCACCTTGCTACTTCAAGGACAAGAGGATATGCAAAGGAACACCCTAAAGTTTGTGACTAATTTGACTAAGGTAGTGCACTCTTTAGCCTACCAATGTTTGAACACTCAAGGTGCTTCCGTGGCCACATGTGAGAAATCAAAAGATGAGCAAAGCATGAAAGAGAGATTGGAAAATCCGGTGGAGAAGAAGGAAGAGTTGAGCTTTGTGTTGGAACAATTGGAGACGCCTAGGGTCATTGAAGAAAAGGAAGAAGTGGTTAAAGATCTAGGAGATGCGGAACCACCATGGAAGTCTCAACAACCTCCGGAGCATATAAAGATTGAAGAATATGAAAAAGGTTGATCAAGAGATGGACTCAATCATCAATGATTTCTTATCAATAATTGAATCCTCTCACATGGGACATGAAATTGAAGCTATTGAAGACAACTCAACACCAAATGATGTTGGTAATCTCATTGAAGACTCTTCCATTGAATGTAAAGATGATATGGAAGTAGATTTCACACAACCCCCTAAATTTGACTCGATTGATGATGAGGAGGAATTGAAAGAAGTCAACAAGCAAGAAGAAGATAAAAGAAGTTGTCAAGAGGTGGAAATACTCGAAGAAGAGCATAAGGAAGTCGACCTTGCATTATCTAAGTGTGGGGAGGTTTTCCTCCCTAAGTCACCATCCAACACGACATTCAAGTGGGTAAAATCTTCAAACCTAAGCTTTACTTTCTCACTTGAATATGGCTTGATTGAAACGGATGGACAACTTAGAGCTCTTTGTAGAGTTAAGGGTAAAAAGGAGTTGTGTAGTGGTTGGAGGTTGGGAATTAGGCTCATTGAGGTCAAGGCTTCAAAGCACAGGGACCATGATTGGATGAATGCTACTTTACATGGGTCTAGGGAGAAGACTTGGTGTGCTAGAGAGAATTCTATTTGTCAACCACCCGAACGGACAATTCATGAAGATCAACCAGAAGACGGGTGCGAGAATAAGATATGGGACCCCGGTTCAAAGCACGAAGACCAACTATGGGAGCTCATATCTTGGGTGAAACTCCATCCAAACTTGGTGAAGATGGTTGGAACTTCTGTCAACCATTTGAGGAGTAAAGATCCTTGGAGATTCAAGGATGAGTACAAGCATAAGCCACCATGACAAAGAGCTTCCCAAATGTCCAAATTAAGGACTTAAACTAAAAGTACTAGGTGGGAGACACCCCACCATAGTAAACTCTTTCCACTCTCTTGTAGCTTTGATTAATAAGTGAATTGAGTTACCATTGTAGGTAGTTTTCTTTCTATATACTTGTTTCAATAAGTTGGTTGTAGGTTGCTTGTGGAGCAAGTAACCCTTGCTTTTATTTGAAGATTCTCAAAAAGCCAAAAAGATTTTTGTATCCTTACAATTTTGATTGATTCTGAGCTGTAGGTAGTGTTGGGGGTATTTTGAGCTGTTTTTGCTTTTCCTGAAAAAAAAAGTGTCAAGGACGCGTACGCACGTTGTGCGCGTGCGCGTCCATACGCATATGCAGGCCCATACTTTTTTCAGAGAGTTGGGCCACTCTCACGCCAACATTGGGCCAATGACATAACCGCTTGCACGCATGCGCGCACTGCGTGCATACGTGTCGATATCCATATTTTGCAAATACGCGCGCCCGCGCACATGCCGCGTATGCGCCGATCCACTAAAACATTTTCCAGGCCACCAACCCGAGAGTTGTGCTGCACCTGGGCCAGCATTAAGCCCCTAGCCCAACTCACTAGACGCAGACGCGCACTGTACGCGTCCGCGCCCATGCCTACGCCCCTCATCTACGCGAAAGCACATCTGACGCTACCGCGCCACTCATTCATTTTTCCACCCACGCAAACGCACACAAGACGCTTCCGCGTATACCCCCATTTTCATCCATCCGTGCGGACACGCACCGTGCGCGCACACATGGATTCAAATTAATTAAACCCTAACCACGCGATGAACACAGCGCACTCGCGCACCCCCTCACCCCAACGTCTCTCCCTCTTCGTCTCACCCTCAACCTTCACTCCTCTCTGCAACAGCCGCCGAGCACCGCTGCGACCACCGCCGTCGCCACCATCATCTCCGTCTCCCCCTCTCTCTTCTTCTCTCGCTCTTTCTCTCTCCCTCGCCCCTCATTCTCACTTCTCTCACCACCTCCTCGGCCCCTTCGCTCCTCCCATAACCGCCAACGCCGCTGTGAGACCGCCGCGCCACCACCATTTTGGGCGACACTATTCCTGCCCCCTCTCTTCTTTCCCGTTCTGTTTTGCTACACCCCAGGTTCCCTATCCTCACCTCTGTTCCTGCTCTGCGTCTCTACTTTCTTTTCCATTATTTGAGTTGTTTACATTAGTTAGAAGTGGATTACATTTGATTGCTAGGCTAGTTAGATATGCATGTTTTAGTTGATCCTAGGTTGTTAGGTAGCAAGGTTGTGGTTAGATGATCCTAGGCCTGATAATTGCTCCGTTTGTGTTTATCTGTTTGAAATGAATATTCTTTGTTTGTTGAGTGATGGTTGATGAGTTGTTCTGTTTCCATGTTGATATTGCTTTGCTGCTATTTCATTGCTGCCTGCTGAATTCTGCTTGTGAACTTAAGTTTACTGCTGCATATATGCAATCCTTGCTTTTCATGTTGTTGCAAATTCTTTTGGATTCATATACTTGCATTTTACTGCTATTTGTCATCTGGGAACGTCCAATTTACTGTCGGGATGCTACCCAAATTTTTATAAACTGCTTGTTTCCAACTTGTTACCTAGAATTGAACTTGCAATTTCCACAATTAAGGTTACCTAACCTCACCAAGTTCAATTCTTGGGTTACTTGGTTAGCATCCCCGTGTCCAATTTGATTCCTGTTGATGTGCATTGGAAAAGAGTAGTTGAGGAATTATTTAGCGGTTTTCTATGTCAAGTAGCCCTCACCTCACTCATTTGAACCTTTTTGAGGCTTCACTCTTCAAAATAAGTCAAATGCTTTTTGATTCGAACTAAACTTTACATTTGACTTTAACCTGCAACCTCTCTAAAAGGCTCATTCATTTTCAATAATTAGTGATTCTCACTAGTGTGATATTCTTGATTTAAATTGTTTCAACTCGCTCTTTGTTACACATAGTGCATATTCCATATACTTACACCAATTATTACAAACCTAATGACAATGGCATTGATTGATGACTTGCTTTCAATTAATTGCTTCTGCATATTTCATCATCAATGACTGCACTTCCCTCATGATTGTGAGCATGCTTGTTTTCTTTGCTTTGTGAACTTTTCTTGATTGAGACAATGACCATCATACCCCTAACCTTTGAACTAGATTTTCTAACTTCTAACTTTTCTTACCTTACTAACCTTCATTTTTGGCTTAAGCTAATCCATTGACCATTCTTTTGGGTATGATGTTCATTGAACTTAATAAACAAGCATGATGTGTTTAATGTTGGAATTCTTGGTTTGTGACTTATCTTCTTCTCTGGTTGTGATTACTTGCTGGTGCACGAAATTGTGATCATCAATGGTGCCATCAACATGGTACGCACAATTGTAATCTCAACTCTTTATCACAACTTCGCACAACTAACCAGCAAGTGCACTGGGTCGTCCAAGTAATAAACCTTACGTGAGTAAGGGTCGATCCCACGGAGATTGTTGGTATGAAGCAAGCTATGGTCATCTTGTAAATCTCAGTCAGGCGGATTCAAATGGTTATGGATGATGAATGATTAAAAGATAAATAAAACATAAAATAAAGATAGAGATACTTATGTAATTCATTGGTGAGAATTTCAGATAAGCGTATGAAGATGCTTTGTCCCTTCCGTCTCTCTGCTTTCCTACTGTCTTCATCCAATCCTTCTTACTCCTTTCCATGGCAAGCTATATGTTGGGCATCACCATTGTCAGTGGCTACAATCCCGTCCTCTCAGTGAAAATGTTCAACGCACTCTGTCACAGCACGGCTATTCATCTGTCGGTTCTCGATCATGTCGGAATAGAATCTAGTGATTCTTTTGCGTCTGTCACTAACGCCCCACAATCACGAGTTTGAAGCTCGTCACAGTCATTCAATCCTTGAATCCTACTCAGAATACCACAGACAAGGTTTAGACCTTCCGGATTCTCAAGAATGCCGCCATTAATTCTAGCTTATACCACGAAGATTCTGATTAAGGAATCCAAGAGATAAACACTCAATCGAAGGTAGAACAGAGGTGGTTGTCAAGCACACGTTCATAGGTGAGAATGATGATGAGTGTCACGGATCATCACATTCATCAAGTTGAAGAACAAGTGATATCTTAGAACAAGAACAAGCTGAATTGAATAGAAGAACAATAGTAATTGCATTGATACTCGAGGTACAGCAGAGCTCCACACCTTAATCTATGGTGTGTAGAAACTCCACCGTTGAAAATACATAAGAACATGGTCTAGGCATGGCCATGAGGCCAGCCCCAAAACGTGATCTAAGGTAGCATAGAACTACTCAAAGATTAGACTCCAAATACAATAGCAAAAGGTCCTATTTATCCCACTTAGTGTGTGCTTGGGCTGAGCATTTTCGTGTAGAGACTTTTTTTGGAGTTAAACGCCAGCTTTTGTGCCAGTTTGGGCGTTTAACTCCCACTTTGGTGCCAGTTCCGGCGTTTAACGCTGGGAATTCTGATGCTGACTTTGAACGCCGGTTTGGGCCATCAAATCTTGGGAAAAGTATGGACTATTATATATTGCTGGAAAGCCCTGGATGTCTACTTTCCAACGCAATTGAGAGCGCGCCAATTGGGCTTCTGTAGCTCCAGAAAATCCACTTCGAGTGCATGGAGGTCAGAATCCAACAGCATCTGCAGTCCTTTTTAGCCTCTGAATCAGATTTTTGCTTAGGTCCCTCAATTTCAGCCAAAAAATACCTGAAATCATAGAAAAATACACAAACTCATAGTAAAGTCCAGAAAAGTGAATTTTAAATAAAAACTAACTAAAACATGCTAAAAACATACTAAAATCAATGCCAAAAAGCGTATAAATTATCCGCTCATCACAACACCATACTTAAATTGTTGCTTGTCCCCAAGCAACTGAAAATAAAACAGGATAAAAAGAAGAGAATATACAATGAATTCCAAAAACATCTATGAAGATCAGTATTAATTAGATGAGCGGGGTTTTTAGCTTTTTGCTTCTGAACAGTTTTGGCATCTCACTTTATCCTTTGAAGTTCAGAATGATTGGCATCTATAGGAACTCAGAATCCAGATAGTGTTACTGACTCTCCTAGTTAAGTATGTTGATTCTTGAACACAGCTACTTTATGAGTCTTGGCCGTGGCCCTAAGCACTTTGTTTTCCAGTATTAGAATCAGATACATAAATGCCACAGACACATAACTGGGTGAACCTTTTTAGATTGTGACTCAGCTTTGCTAGAGTCCCCAATTAGAGGTGTTCAGGGTTCTTAAGCACACTCTTCTTTTTGCTTTGGACCTCGACTTTAACCGCTCAGTCTCAAGTTTTCACTTGACACCTTCACGCCACAAGCACATGGTTAGGGACAGCTTGTTTTAGCCGTTTAGGCCAGGTTTTTATTCCTGTGGGCCCTCCTATCCACTGATGCTCAAAGTCTTGGATCCTTTTTATCACCCTTGCCTTTTGGTTTAAAGGGGTATTGGCTTTTTTTGCTTGCTTTTTCTCTTTTTTTTTTTTTCGCATATATCTTTTTTTTTCTGCAAGCTTTTCACTGCTTTTTCTTGCTTCAAGAATCAATTTTATGATTTTTCAGATCATCAGATAACATTTCTCCTTTTCCTTTCATTCTTTCAGGAGCCAACAGTTTTAACATTCATAAACAGTCAGATTCAAAAATATGCACTGTTCAAGCATTCATTCAGAAAAACAATAGCATTGCCACCACATCAAGATAATTAAACTGTTTTAAAATTTGAAATTCATGCACTTCTTTTTCTTTTTCAATTAAAAACATTTTTCATTTAAGAAAGACGATGGATTCATAGGACACTCATAGCTTTAAGGCATAGACACTAAGACACTAATGATCATAAGACACAAACATAGATAAACATAAGCATAAAAAATTCGAAAAACAGGAAATTAAAGAACAAGGAGATTAAAGAACGGGTCCACCTTAGTGATGGCGGCTTGTTCTTCCTCTTGAAGATCTTATGGAGTTCTTGAGCTTCTCAATGTCTCTTCCTTGCCTTTGTTGCTCCTCTCTCATGATTTTGTGATCTTCTCTATTTTCATGGAGGAGAATGGAATGTTTTTGGTGCTCCACCCTTAGTTGTCCCATGTTGGAACTCAATTCTCCTAGGGAGGTGTTGATTTTCTCCCAATGATTTTGTGGGGGGAAAGTGTATCCCTTGAGGTATCTCAGGGATTTCATGATGAGGAATTTCCTCATGCTCATGTCCATGAGTGGGATCTCTTGTTTGCTCCATCCTTTTCTTAGTGATGGGCTTGTCCTCATCAATGAGGATGTCTCTCTCTATGTTAATTCCAACTGAATTACAGAGGTGACAAATGAGATTAGGGAAGGCTAACCTTGCCGAGGTAGAGGACTTGTCCGCCACCTTATAGAGTTCTTGGGATATAACCTCATGAGCTTCTACTTCCTCTCCAATCATGATGCTATGAATCATGATGGCCCGGTCTATAGTAGCTTCGGACCGGTTACTAGTGGGAATGATTGAACGTTGGATAAACTCCAACCATCCCCTAGCCACGGGCTTGAGGTCATGCCTTCTTAAATGAACCGGCTTTCCTCTTGAATCTCTCTTCCATTGAGCGCCCTCTTCACAAATGTCTATGAGGACTTGGTCCAACCTTTTATCAAAGTTGACCCTTCTAGTGTAGGGGTGTTCATCTCCTTGCATCATGGGCAATTTGAATGCCAACCTTACATTTTTCGGACAAAAGTCTAAGAACCATTGTAAGCCAATTCTTTGGGTCCGGGTTCACACTTTGATCATGGTTCTTGGTGATCCATGCATTGGCATAGAACTCTTGAACCATTAAGTTCCCGACTTGTTGAATGGGGTTGGTAAGAATTTCCCAACCTCTTCTTCGGATCTCATGTCGGATTTCCGGATATTCACTCTTTTTGAGTTTGAAAGGGACCTCGGGGATCACCTTCTTCATGGCCACAACTTCATAGAAGTGGTCTTGATGCACCCTTGAGAGGAATCTCTCCATCTCCCATGACTCGGAGGTGGAAGCTTTTGCCTTCCCTTTCCTCTTTCTAGAGGTTTCTCCGGCCTTAGGTGCCATAAATGGTTATGGAAAAACAAAAAGCAACGCTTTTACCACACCAAACTTAGAAGGTTTGCTCGTCCTCAAGCAAAAGAAGAAAGAGAAGAGTAGAACAAGAAGAAAAATGGAGGAGATGGAGGAGGCTTTGTGGTTCGGCCAAGGGGGAGAAGAGGTATTGAGGTGATTGGTGAATTGGTGAAGAAGAGAGAGAGTGGTGGGGTAGGTGGGGATCCTGTGGGGTCCACAGATCCTGAGGTGTCAAGGATAGCTCATTCCTGCACCGAATGGCGTGCGAAAATGCCATTTCTGCCAATTCTGGCGTTAAACGCCGGGCTGCTACCCTTTTCTGGCGTTTAACGCCAGCTCCTTGCCCATTCCTGGTGTTAAACGCCAGTCTGGTGCCCCTTTCTGGCGTTAAACGCCCAGAATGGTGCCAGACTGGGCGTTAAACGCCCATTTGCTGCCCTTACTGGCGTTTAAACGCCAGCAAACTTTTTCTCCAGGGTGTGCTATTTTTTTTCTGTTTTTCATTCTGTTTTTGCTTTTTCAATTATTTTTGTGACTTCACATGATCATCAACCTACAGAAAACATAAAATAACAATGAAAAATAGATAGATATAACATTGGGTTGCCTCCCAACAAGCGCTTCTTTAATGTCAGTAGCTTGACAGTGGGCTCTCATGGAGCCTCACAGATGTTCAGAGCAATGTTGAAACCTCCCAACACCAAACTTAAAGTTTGAATGTGGGGGTTCAACACCAAA
>NC_029793.2:9293779-9311354 GCF_000816755.2 Arachis ipaensis | reverse complement strand
CAGTTCTTTGGTGAGCAAAGGGAGTTCATCCTCCCAAGTCTCATTACCAAATAACTTGTCATTTAGCTTCATGATTGCTCCAAGGTACTTAGCAACTTGCTCTTCAGTGACATCTTCATCCTCTTCAGAGGAGGAATACTCATCAGAGCTCATGAATGGCAGAAGTAAATCCAATGGAATCTCTATGGTCTTAGTGTGAGCCTCAGATTCCCATGGTTCCTCATTAGGAAACTCATTGGAGGCCAGTGGACGTCCATTGAGGTCTTCCTCAGTGGTGATCACTGCCTCTTCCTCCTCTCCAAATTTGGCCATGTTGATTGTGTTTATGGCCTTGCACTCTCCTTTTGGGTTCTCTTCTGTATTGCTTGCAAGAGTACTAGGAGGGAGTTCAGTAACTTTCTTGCTCAGCTGACCCACTTGTGCCTCCAAATTTCTAATGGAGGACCTTGTTTCAGTCATGAAACTCTGAGTGGTTTTAATTAGATAAGAGATCATGGTTGCTAAGTCAGAGTGGTTCTGCTTAGAGTTCTCTGTCTGCTGCTGAGAAGATGATGGAAAAGACTTGCCATTGCTAAACCTGTTTCTTCCACCATTGTTGTTGTTGAAGCCTTGTTGAGGCCTCTATTGGTCCTTCCATGAGAGATTTGGATGGTTTCTCCATGAAGGATTGTAGGTGTTTCCATAGGGTTCATTCATGTAATTCACCTCTTCCATTGATGGGTTCTCAGGATCATAGGCTTCTTCTTCAGATGAAGCGTCCTTAGTACTGCCTGGTGCAGCTTGCATTCCAGACAGACTTTGAGAAATCATATTGACTTGCTGAGTCAATATTTTGTTCTGAGCCAATATGGCATTCAGAGTATCAATCTCAAGAACTCCTTTCTTCTGATTTGTCCCATTATTCACAGGATTTCTCTCAGAAGTGTACATGAATTGGTTATTTGCAACCATTTCAATGAGTTCCTGAGCTTCTGCAGGCGTCTTCTTCAGATGAAGAGATCCTCCAGCAGAGCTGTCCAATGACATTTTGGACAGTTCAGACAGACCATCATAGAAGATACCTATGATGCTCCATTCAGAAAGCATGTCAGAAGGACACTTTCTGATCAATTGTTTGTATCTTTCCCAAGCTTCATAGAGGGATTCACCTTCCTTCTGTCTGAAGGTTTGGACTTCCACTCTAAGCTTACTCAATTTTTGAGGTGGAAAGAACTTTGCCAAGAAGGCATTGACTAGCTTTTCCCAAGAGTTTAGGCTTTCCTTAGGTTGTGAATCCAACCATATCCTAGCTCTGTCTCTTACAAAAAAAGGGAATAGCGTAAGTCTATAGACCTCAGGGTCAACCCCATTGGTCTTGACAGTATCACAGATTTGCGAGAATTCAGCTAAAAACTGATGAGGATCTTCTATGGTTTTAAAAAGATATGATTGAAAAACAATTTTAAAAAGATTTGATTTTTAAAATTAATGACTTGGCTAACAAGAAAAGATATGATTCAAACATTAAACCTTTCTTAACAAAAAAGGCAACATACTTGAAATTCTTGAATCAAATCATTAATTGTCATCAAGTATTTTTGAAAATAGAAAGAAATTGATTTTGAAAATATATGATTGAAAAGATATGATTTGAAAAAGATTTGATTTTGAAAAATTATGAAAACTTAAAAAAAATGTGCATTAAAAACAAAATCTTCCCTCTTGTGTCATCCTGGCGTTAAACGCCCAGAATGGTGCCCATTCTGGCGTTTAACGCCCAAATCTCTACCTTTTGGGCGTTAAACGCCCAGCCAGGTACCCTGGCTGGCGTTTAAACGCCAGTTTTCCTTCTTCACTGGGCGTTTTGAACGCCCAGCTTTTTCTGTTTGATTCCTTTGCTGAATGTTCTGAATCTTCAATTCTCTGTATTATTGACTTGAAAAGACATAGTTTTGAAAAATATTTTTGAATTTTTTGATGATGAGAAACAATAAAAATGCAACTAAGATCAAATAAACAATGCATGCAGGACACCAAACTTAGAAGTTTGTATACTATTGACACTAACAAATTGAGAATGCATATGAAAAACAACAAAACTCACAAAACAAGAGAATTTAAAGATCAGAGCAAGGAAATCATCAAGAACAACTTGAAGATCAATGAAGAACATAATGCATGAATTTTTCGAGAATTAGATGAATGCAGTTGACACCAAACTTAAAATTAGACACTAGACTCAAACAAGAAACATAAAATTATTTTTGGTTTTATGATTGTATACCCTTTTTTTTTTTTTGAAAATTGGGTGGAAAAGAAAAGGTTTCAAAATTTTTAATAAGAATTCCAGGAATCATTGCAATGTTAGGCTAAAACTCCGGTCCAGGAATTAGACATGGCTTACTAGCCAGCCAAGCTTTCAAAGAAAGCTTCGGTCCAAAACACTAGACATGGCCAATGGCCAGCCAAGCTTTAGCAGATCATTGCTCACAATAGCAAAATTGATAGGAATCAACAAGCTCTTGTGATGATAAGTTGAAACCTCGGTCCAACAGATTAGACATGGTTTCACAACCAGCCAGACTTCAACAGATCATCATGAAACTCTAGAATTCATTCTTAAGAACTCTGAAGAACAAATAAAAATTTTTTTTTTTGAATTTTTCGAAAATAAAAAGTAAAAAGGCTTAAACATAAAATAAAATTACCTAATCTGAGCAACAAGATGAACCGTCAGTTGTCCAAACTCAAACAATCCCCGGCAACGGCGCCAAAAACTTGGTGCACGAAATTGTGATCATCAATGGCGCCATCAACATGGTACGTTCAATTGTAATCTCAACTCTTTATCACAACTTCGCAAAACTAACCAGCAAGTGCACTGGGTCGTCCAAGTAATAAACCTTACGTGAGTAAGGGTCGATCCCACGGAGATTGTTGGTATGAAGCAAGCTAGGGTCATCTTGTAAATCTCAGTCAGGCGGATTCAAATGGTTATGGATGATGAATGATTAAAAGATAAATAAAACATAAAATAAAGATAGAGATACGTATGTAATTCATTGGTGATAATTTCAGATAAGCGTATGAAGATGCTTTGTCCCTTCCGTCTCTCTGCTTTCCTACTGTCTTCATCCAATCCTTCTTACTCATTTCCATGGCAAGCTGTATGTTGGGCATCACCATTGTCAGTGGCTACAATCCCGTCCTCTCAGTGAAAATGTTCAACGCACTCTATCACAGCACGGCTATTCATCTGTCGGTTCTCGATCATGTCGGAATAGAATCCAGTGATTCTTTTGCGTCTATCACTAACGCCCCACAATCACGAGTTTGAAGCTCGTCACAGTCATTCAATCCTTGAATCATACTCAGAATACCACAGACAAGGTTTAGACCTTCTGGATTCTCAAGAATGCCGCCATCAATTCTAGCTTATACCACGAAGATTCTGATTAAGGAATCCAAGAGATAAACACTCAATCGAAGGTAGAACGGATGTGGTTATCAGGCACACGTTCATAGGTGAGAATGATGATGAGTGTCACGGATCATCACATTCATCAAGTTGAAGAACAAGTGATATCTTAGAACAAGAACAAGCTGAATTGAATAGAAGAACAATAGTAATTGCATTGATACTCGAGGTGCAGCAGAGCTCCACACCTTAATCTATGGTGTGTAGAAACTCCACCGTTGAAAATACATAAGAACATGGTCTAGGCATGGCCATGAGGCCAGCCCCAAAACGTGATCTAAGGTAGCATAGAACTACTCAAAGATTAGACTCCAAATACAATAGCAAAAGGTCCTATTTATAGAGAACTAGTAGCTTAGGGTTTACAAAAAATGAGTAAATGACGTAAATATCCACTTCCGGACCCACTTGGTGTGTGCTTGGGCTGAGCATTGAAGCATTTTCGTGTAGAGACTTTTTTTGGAGTTAAACGCCAGCTTTTGTGCCAGTTTGGGCGTTTAACTCCCACTTTGGTGCCAGTTCCGGCGTTTAACGCTGGGAATTCTGATGCTGACTTTGAACGCCGGTTTGGGCCATCAAATCTTGAGAAAAGTATGGACTATTATATATTGCTGGAAAGCCCTGTATGTCTACTTTCCAACGCAATTGAGAGCGTGCCAATTGGGATTCTGTAGCTCCAGAAAATCCACTTCGAGTGCAGGGACGTCAGAATCCAACAGCATCTGCAGTCCTTTTCAGCCTCTGAATCAGATTTTTGCTCAGGTCCCTCAATTTCAGCCAGAAAATACCTGAAATCACAGAAAAACACACAAACTCATAGTAAAGTCCAGAAAAGTTAATTTTAAATAAAAACTAGTAAAAATATAATAAAAACTAACTAAAACATGCTAAAAACATATTAAAAACAATGCCAAAAAGCGTATAAATTATCCGCTCATCACTTGCATTCCAAGTTTTCATTCTTTTAACTCACTTCATGAATGTATAATTCCATGCTTGCTATGCCTCTACTTGGCTAAGTGCTTATATATCATATTTGCTTTCAGGATGGCCGATAGAGGAAAAGAAAAGGCTACCACATCAAAAAAGAGGAAGAAATCTCAAGCCTCCACCCTCTCTCCTTATTCTAACTATGCAAAGAATCCACTTAATGAAGTGGATAAATAGAATCAGCTGCTACCGCCCACTGACACATACACATTTCTCAATCTTTACTGTGAGCTTCGTTTCCTCACCTATCGAAAGACAAAGCTAAACATTGAGAAGAAATTGGCCCTTTCCAATGATTTGAGGTGCTCCATTAATGCCCGTATTCAGGGATTGGGCTTAGGGTTTGTTGATAGAGATTTGGGGAGGATAAACATTTCATGGGTCAAGGAGTTTTACTGCAACCTCTTCCGCATGACTCTTGAGTCAGTCCACTTACGGGGCGGGCAGGTTTTAGTGACTGAGGTTGTCATTGAGGGTGTTTTGCATTGTCTACCCCGGACTGGTGACACATGTGCTTACCAGCAGGCAAAGACAACAATAAATGCTATGACCTTTGACTATGAGGCGCTGAAGTACGTTATTGCCACACCGGAAGCCCCTTGGGTGATGGACTCTAACAACCAAAGGCCCAAGGGGATGTTATTTGCTTATTTGTCTAGAGAGGCTAGGACTTGGCAGCAGATATTCACCCACTATGTCCTTCCTACTACCTATTTTTCTGAGATTCCGATGGATATGCTTCTTCTGATTGGCTGTATAATGGAGCGGAAGGAGGTTTATTACCCCCGATTGATCAGGAGAGGCATGTGGCAAGCACACATCCGCGGCCTTCTACCATTTCCTACCATGGTCACTACGATGGTTAAGTTAGCCGGTGCCCCATGGAGGGATGATGACGTGATACCACCACCCCCAGACGACGATGAGAAGGAAGTTACTATTCCGTAGGGTACGTGGGTGCACGAGAAGCCCCCTTCCAGGCATCGCTTTCGAGCTAGAGCAGCAGTAGAGGCAGCTAGACCTTCATCTTCCACAGTAGCAGCAGGACCCTCTTCTTCGTCAGCAGCAGTAGCACCACCTTTACCACCACCACGACCAGCACCCGAGCCAACATATCAGCTAGTACAGCGCCTGTTTCACTTCATGGAGCGTAGCGAGCATCATATCATGAGACGTCTCGATCACATAGACCAGGTGTTTGTATCACAGGGCATTGAGCTACCCCCTCTCCCCGACTCTCCCGCTTCCGATGAGGAGGATCACGAGGCAGAGCACGAGGATNGGAGGCTCCTGCATAGACGCAGGCTACTCAGGAGACCCAGCAGCCTCCCGAGGAGCAAGTTCCCCAGGCAATGCCCCAGCCAGAGCCAGATACGACGGTTGACCCTCACCATGAGCCCGATTAGTAGCATCGAGGACGATGCTTCATCTTAAGTGTGGGAAGATCACCGTCATAGCCGTCGGTGGATTTGGTGAACATTTTCAGACACTATCACTTAGTTCATCTTATTTTGCTTTATATTTTGCTTTATTTTGCACTATTTTGAGATTATTGTATATATTTGCTATTGTGGATACTTTTGTTTTGGTTATTGCACACTTTTATTGTATATATTACATTTTAGCCTTGTGGTTATGATTTGGAAAATGTTTTAAATTATTGAAAACCTAGTTAAACCCTTTGTGCATAAAAGAATTTGTTTTGATTGAAAAAGAGGGTAAACTAAGGAATTTTAGAAATTCTTAATCACAACATTGCATTTAGAATAAGTTTAATCAAAACAATGAATTTTTTCAAGGAATTTATAAAGAAAGGGCACCACCCCAATTGAGTGAAAAAATTTTTGTGAAACTTGTATGGATTTTATACCTTTGTGGATCATGTTTTGAGCTAAGAACACAAGATTGTGAGTTTTGAGCCTATTGTGTGGTTACATTTTATAACCACTTATTTTCCTTCTTGTGTGAAATTATTCTTTTCTTATGATTGTGATCCTTAATTTGTTTAATTCTTTATGTCCAATTATTCCTTGTATTCATGCATTTATATGATTGAGGCCATTATTTCATTAGCTCACTTACCTAAATAGCCTACCTTTTACTCTCCATTGTCAACCAATTTTGAGCCTACGCTTAACCCAATTGTTCTTTATTTTAGCACATTACAAGCCTAAAGTGGAAAAATAATAAAGTCCCTTGTTTGAATCTTTGATTGGCTTAGACTAGTGAGAGTGTTTTATATTCGAGTTTGGGGAGATTGGGAACATTGGTTGGGATAAAAGGGTATTTTGTGTTTATATATTTGGGAATTAGATGCACACTCATGTATTGATCAAATGTATAGATCTTATGCATTAATGTTCTTGTATGTAGCTTGAAAGAAAGAAAAAAATGAGAAAAAAAAAGAGAGACAAAAGAAAAAAAAGAAAAGAATAAATATATAGAAAAAAAAGAAAGAAAAAGGAGAAAAACAATAAAAATGGGACAAAATGCCCCAAAGTAAAGTCCAAAAAGAGTCAATGCATAAGTGTTGGGAAAATCAAAAGAAATGCATGAGTATGTGAAAAGTGAAGGATGGGTAGTTGATGAGCGGATAATTTATACCTTTTTTGCTTTGTTTTTATATAGTTTTTAGTATGATTTGGCTACTTTTTATTATATTTTTATTAAAAAATCACATTTCTGGACTTTACTAAGAGTTTGTATATTTTTCTGTGATTTCAGGTATTTTCTGGCTGAAATTGAGGGACCTGAGTAAAAATCTGATTCAGAGACTGAAAAAGGACTGCAGATGCTGTTGGATTCTGACCCTGATGCATTCGAAATGGATTTTCTAGAGTTACATAAGCCCAATTGGCGCGCTCTCAATTGCGTTGAAAAATAGACATTCTGGGCTTTCCAGAAATATATAATAGTCTATACTTTGCCTGAGATTTGATGGCCCAAACTGGCGTCCAAAGTCAGCCTAAAATATCTTGGCGTAAAACGCCCAAATTGGCACCAGAATTGGAGTTAAACGCCCAAACTGGCACCAAAGCTGGCGTTTAACTCCAGGAACAGCCTATGCACGAGAAAGCTTCAATGCTCAGCCCAAGAACACACCAAGTGAGTCCTGGAAGTGGATTTCTGCACTATCTGCACTTAGTTACTTATTTTCTGTAATCCCTAGTAACTAGTTTAGTATAAATAGCACTTTTTACTATTGTATTAGACATCTTTGATCAGTTTTATGCTATCTTAGACTTTCATAGGGGCTGGCCATTCGGCCATGCCTGAACCATTATCACTTATGTATTTTCATATGGTAGAGTTTCTGCACTGCATAGATTAAGGTGTGGAGCTCTGGTGTTCCTCAAAGATTAATGCAAAGGCCCAAACTGGCACCAGAATTGGAGTTAAACGCCCAAACTGGCACCCAAGCTGGCGTTTAACTCCAAGAACAGCCTATGCACATGTAAAGCTCAGTGCTCAGCCCAAGCACACACCAAGTGAGTCCTGGAAGTGGATTTCTGCACTATCTGCACTTAGTTACTTATTTTCTGTAATCCCTAGTAACTAGTTTAGTATAAATAGCACTTTTTACTATTGTATTCGTATCCAGTTTTTTTATCTTTGGAACGTTTAGTCCTTAGACATTGGAGGCTGGCCTCACGGCCATGCCTAGACCTTTCTCTTATGTATTTTCTACAGTAGAGTTTCTACACCCCATAGATTAAGGTGTGGAGCTCTGCTGTTCTTCATGAATTAATGCAATTACTACTGTTTTTCTATTCAATTCACGCCTACTTCTTCTCTAACATATACTCTCGTACTTAATTCAGTTAAGTCAGAATGAAGGGGTGACCCGTGACAATCACCCAATCTTTGTTACTCGCTTAGCCAAGATCGCGTGCCTGACAACCACAAAGCGGTCTACATGATCTTCAACGTAGTCATTGGACGACAGTCGGAGTATATTCTCTTGGATATCTAATACACGGACCGAGTCCGTGAGATTAGTATCTTCGTGGTATAGGCTAGAATTATTGGCAGCATTCCTGGGATCCGAAAAGTCTAAACATTGTCTGTGGTATTCCGAGTAGGATCCGGAAAGGAATGACTGTAAAGAGCTTCAAACCTGCGAATGTTGGGCGCAAGTGACAGTGTGCAAAAGGATCAATGGATCCTATTCTGACGCTAGCGGGAACCGACAGATGTTAGCTATGCGGTAGCTGTACCTGGTATTTTTCATCCGAGACGAGAAATCCAACAGTTGATTAGCCGTGCAGAAACCGTAGAGGACCATTTTCACTGAGAGGATCCTACAGCTTGCCATGGAAGGAAATAACTCATGGTTGGAAGAAGGCAATAGGAAAGCAGAGGTTCAGAAGCAACAAAGCATCTCCAGACGCTTATCTGAAATTTCCACCAATGAATTACATAAGTAACTTTATTTTATTTTATGTTTTATTTATATTTTAATTATCAAAACCTCATAACCAATTGAATCCGCCTGACTGAGATTTACAAGGATGACCATAGCTTGCTTCAAGCCGACAATCTCCGTGGGATCGACCCTTACTCATGTAAGGTTTATTACTTGGACGACCCAATGCACTTGCTGGTCAGCTGCACGGAGTTGTGAAGAAGTGTTGAGATCACGATTCCGTGTACCAGTAGTTAGGTTAGTACTTAATTGTATAGGTCATCATAGGCTAGGTGGAAAGGTTTAAGCTCATCAAATATTCAAATTCTAGTCCACTTAACCATATATGACCCTACCTTAACCCTAACCCCATTACAACCTTATGGAAAAGACCTCATGATATTTGTATGCATGCATTGAATGATTGTTGATTGTTAGATGAAGAGCAAATCTTGGAAAGCATAATTAGGGGAGAATTGAGTGAATCAACCCCTAAACACTTGAGTGAATAGAGCGGATACACATCCGGTGAAGGTTCGATCGCTCAATTACATGTCTTCACCATTATCATTTATATTCATACAAGGTTGTAAATCCTTTTGATAATTCAATTCAATTGTGGGTTGGATTTTGATTTTCATTACTTTAGTCCTATGCTTGTGAATGCTTCCTTGGAAGTTGAGTTGTTTTGACCAAGCATTTGCATTCATGATAGGTAGTTGCACTTAGCTAGTTTGCATATAGCTTAGTTCCATTGAATAAATGTCATACCCTTTGCTTCATTCTTGGTTTAGCATGAGGACATGCTAAGATTTAAGTGTGGGGAGGTTGATAAACCCCCTTTTTAGGGTTTATCTTGTGTTGAACTTAGAGCATTTTGATAACCTTTCCTCGCATTTATTCAATGAATTAGCATAGTTTTGTGATTGTCTCCTTATTAGTGCTTAAATGTGAAAACATGCTTTGTAGACCTTTAATTTGATAGTTTTAATCTTCCTTTTGATTCCACTAGATGCCTTGATGTGTTTGCTAGTGATTTCAGATTGAAAAGGGCTAGAAAAGGATCAAAGGAGTGAAAAGAAAGCATACAAAGTGGAAAAATCATGAAAAGCCAAAGATTTGGAGAAAGCTCATGGACGCGCGCGCGCACGGTGCGCTCCCGCGCGGATTGCGAAAAGCTCCAGGGGCGCGTACGCACCGAAGGCCACACGTGATTCCTTTAGTCAAACACGTGCCTGACGATTTTGGAGGGTTTTTGGCCCCATTTGGAGCTGAGTTTTTGGCGGGAAAAGGCTTAATAGACTAAGGAATGAAGGGGGAGGCATCACTCACTCATCAGAGAACACACATTACACTTTAGGCTTAGTTTTAGTTTAGTTTTTAGAGAGAGAAGCTCTCACTTCTCTCTAGGATTAGGAGTAGGATTAGGTTTAGGTCAATAATCTTAGATCTAGGTTTTAATTCATACTTTCATCTACTTCTACTCTTCAATCCTTTGTTGTGACATTCATAATTCTTCTATTCTTTTGTTGCAATTTCCTTTATGTTGTTTCTATGTTTTGATGTAGATCTACTTTTGTTCATTCTATTTTCTTTCAATTCAATTTGAGGTAATTCATGGTAATTGTGTTTCTTTTGATTGTTGTTATTAATTCCTTGCAATAATTGTTGTTAGATTCCATTGTTGTTGCCAATTTACTTTGCTTTCCTTTTATACCTTCCAAGTGTTTGATGAAATGCTTGGTTGGATTTTAGTATAGATTTTATTCCTCTTGGCCTAGGTGGAGTAATTAGTGACACTTGAGTTATCTAATTCATTTGTTGATTGATAATGAGAAGTTGCTAATTGATTTGGATACAACTAAAGCTAGTCTTTCCCTTGGGAGTCGGCTAGGACTTGTGGAATCAAGTTGATTTATCCACTTGACTTTTCTCCGTGGTTAGAGGTTAACTAAGTGGTAGCAATGGACAATTTGTGGTCACAATTGAGGAGGATAACTAGGATAGGACTTCTAGTTCTCATATCTTGCCAAGAGCTTTGTTAGTTGTTAGTTTATTTTCTTTGCCATTTATATTTCTTGTCTAAAATCTCAAAAACCCCAAAACACACCTCATAACCAATAACAAGGACACTTTATTGCAATTCCTAGAGAGAACGACCCGAGGTTTAAATACTTCAGTTTATAGATTTTAGGGGTTTGTACTTGTGACAAACAAATTTTTGTATGAAAGGATTATTGTTGGTTTAGAGACTATACTTGTAACGAGATTTCATTAGTGAAATTCTAACCCGTCAAAAATCCGATCATCACTCTCCCCCTCTCTCTTTCTCTCCTCTCTCTGTCTTTCTCTCTTTCTCTCATTCTCTCTCTTTTTGTCTCTCTCTCCTTGCCCTCTTTCTCCCCCTCCCTTCTCTCTCTTCCTTTCTCTCTTCCCTTCCTCTCTCTACTCATCTCTTCCATTCCCCTCTCTCCTCTCCTCTATCTCCTCCTCCTCCTCCTCCTCTCTCTCTCTCCTCTCTCTGCCCTCTTCCTCCTCTCTCTCTTCCCTTTCCCTCATTTCTCCTTCTCCATCACCTCTCTTTCTCTCTCTCTTTTCTTTTCTCTCTTTCTATTTCTCGCTCCTCTCTCTTTTCTTTTCTTCTTTCTCTCTCTCTCTCTCTCTCTCTCCTCGTCTTTCTCTCTTCCTTCTCTCTCCTTATCCCCTTTCTTTCCTTACTCTCTCTTTTCTCTTTCGCTCACAGCCTTCTCTCACTCTCTATCCCTCTCTTCTCTCTTTTTTCTTTTTTCTCTAAAGCAAGAGAGAGAAAAAGGAGAGAGAAGAGAGAGAGAGGAGGAGGAGAGAGAGAGAGAGAAAAAAAAAGAGAGAGATGAGAAGAGAGAAGAAGGAGAGGAGAGAGAGAAGAAGAAAGAGGACAAGGAGAGAGAGAAAGAGAGAAGGGAGAGAGAGAGAGAGAGAGATAGATAGAGAGAGAGAGAGAGAAAGAGGAAGGAAGAGGGAAGGAGAGAGGGAGAGGAGGGGAGAGAGAGAGAGAAAGAGGAGGGAAGAGGGAAGGGGAGAGAGAGAGAGGGAGAGAAGGATAAAGAGAAAGAAAGGGGAAGGGGAGAGAGAGATAGATAGAGAGGAGTGGGAGAGAGAGAAAAGAAAGAGAGGAGGAGAGAGAAAAATGGAAGAGAGAGAAAGAGAGAGAGAAGGAATAGAGAGAGAAATGGGAGAGAGGGAGAGAGAGAGAGAGGAGGGGAAAGGGAGAGAAAGAGAGAGATGGAAGGAGAAAAAGAGGGGAAGAAAAGAGAGAGAGAAGGAAGAAAGGATAAGAGGGGGAGAGAAAAGGAGAGAAATGGAGAGAAGGAGATAAGAAAAAGTTACTTGTATCATTTAGAAAGAAAATTATTTACATTAGAAAAAAGAATGAAGCAATGGAAGGGATTTCATTATTTACAAATATTACTCGTATCATTTAAAAAGAAAAAATAATTTTTAGATTAAAAAATTCAATTTGAAAAAAAAAGTTAAAAATCTGGGTTTTTGTATGTAAAAAAATTAATTTTTGTGTAAAAATTGATTTTTAGGTGTAGAAACCAATTTTTTGGTATAAAAACCCATTTTTAGTATAAAAATCGGTTTTTAGTGTAAAAATCGGTTTTATTTTAATAACTGGTTAAAAATCGGTTTCAAATTTTACTAACCGGTTAATAACTGATTTTATTATGTACAACTAATTTGGTTAATTAACCAAGACTATATTTTTTGTTAACCAAAAAATTAGTTTGATTTTTGGATTAACCAAACCATGAACACCCTTAACTGTACCTCACATTACTTGTAGTACATTACAATCCTAATGACCTTATATTACTTTTGGCAATAACACTAGTGATGTAGAACTTGAACAATACTAGCTTTTCTTCCCTTAAAGAACAAAGAATAAGTATAATTTTGCTGACACCACCTAACACAATGTTGTATGAATACTATAACAAGAAATGAGTAGGTTCAAAACCTTCATGTTTTTGGAAGCATTTGGCAGCCAACGACGACTTACCAAAGCCATCACATATAGTGGACAGAATGATATATCTATTGGAATAGTTTCCTCAATCTTTCGGCAGTGGAGGATGCCATTTTGTTGGTTGGTTCAAGTACCAAGGCATGTTGAAAATCTGCAAAGAAAAATAGTTCACCTATGATTTGGAAAATTCTGAAATTTTCATATGAAAATAAGAGCAACAATCGAACAAAGATGTAAACAAAGAAATATAGTAGCCTATGCAGATCCTTGTCGCACACAAGTCTAAACTGAATGAAAGATTTTATCATCAATTGTATCGGTATAGTAGCCAAGCATCTCTCTAGCTCTACCTCTTCTAAAATACACTTTGACATTCTATGGAAAAAGAAAAGACAGATAATTAATATCAATAAATAATAAAATTCTACAAGCTACTAGATCCAAGGAATTATAGAATATGCAAGAATTTGAACCTAAGTTAGAAGGAGCTTCATATGAAGCAGACTCATGATATTTGGACTTTGGATTATAGAATATGCAAGAAAATCAATCATCACAGAACTTTCATAATTATCCAAGTTCAAGATTATTTATAGAGGTAAATTACAGAAACTTACTGCAAAAATAATGGAGTGAACAAATTTCTTAGAAGCAATGATGACTCACCTCAAAAGATGATAACATTGAGAACAAGAATACTCACCTCAAAAGATAAACCAAAATATGTAACTTCATTGTTAACACTGATCCACCTATGCTTTCTAGTAACATCAGCTATCTGTCTAACAATGTTGTACAGAAAAATTCTTAGGATTTAATATTCAATCTACTAACTCAACTATAAACAAGAATAACAAACAAAACTTTCTATATATACTATAACACTACAAGAACCTGAAAAGATCACAATATACTCAGGGAATTGAACTTGAATAGATCAAACAAAAAATTCATTACAATGAAATACTAAATTCATTGCTTATAAATATATAGTGGCCAAATATATAGTATAGTTGCTGCCACTTGCAGTATAACACGAAATAGGGAAAATGCTATTATCAGGAGAGTCTAATCTATGCTATGGTCAGATTTAATTTACAGGGAGCAAATAAGACACAGTATCATTACAACGATTAAGAGAATAAACAATTCATCAAACACTTGGAGTGCTTGCGAATTTGAAACAATGTTCATCAATTAAGAGATAATAAAACTCATTGACTGTTATATCATATAGCAAAGTATTCAGAATCTGAGAATGAAAAATAAAGAAAATGAATAAAAAGGAAAAAGAGAAAGAGAATCGAAAATTGAGAATGAGTGGAACGAAGAAGAGCATATAGAAGCGAGAGAATGCCGATGGAGAACACGAGAGTCATTGGTGGAGGAGAGTTGACAGAAGAGGTGCTTTCTCTTGGTCTCGGAGGCTTGGGCATTGCGACAAGATCTAGAAACGTGTTGATAAAGGAGGCGTCTTGACTCGATCTCAGTAGCTTTCTGGCAACAGCATAAAGGAGATGAAATTTAGTAGTGACGACGTCAGCAATGGCAGAGGAGACGGCGAAGGCGGCGGAGATGGCGGTGGAGATAGCTATCACAGTCTTAGAGTTTCAGTGAGCTCTCATCCTCTGTTATTTCTCTTCAAGTGTTCTCTTGGTTTTTGAAAAGAGTTATAATTATCCGATAGTTTAAGTGGTAACAATGTGTTTTATTGTTAGTTATTTTGTGAGAGTTTATTAAAATATCATAGATAAAATATATTTTTTTTTTGGTTTCCCACGGTATCCCCCAACCCGGCAGGTCAAGGACTAATCCGTCGCGGTACTGAGCTCCATTTAAGGGTTTGCCGCTGGCCAATGGGTTGCTGCATGCACAAGGCGGGACATAGATAAAATATATTATTGAGGTTTTTACTCACTAAAAAACACCCACAAATATATATGAATTTTGTGGTGTAACAACTCCATTTATTTACTCATGATCTCATTGTTACTCGTTTACAACTATTATTTTTTTTACAAATATGGCATAAGATTTGACAGTCTCAGAACGTTTAGACCATTAAATGGTCTAATAATAAAATATATTTTTTTCAAGTTTTTTAATAATTGTTATTTAATTTTAACTACAATTTAATTCTTTATATATTATCTAATTATTAAATCTACCCTTTATTTCATTAACCGTGATTTTCATAAATATTTTGACCATGCAGATCAACAAGATTTTTTATACTTGGTCTATTACATCTTTCAGAAAACTTGATCTGTTACATCTTCTAGAAAATCGTGTTTCTTAGTAGAGCGATTTAAATAGTTACACAATCAATTGAATTATTTCACAAAAAAAAAATAAGGATATTTTCTTATTCAATCAATTGGCATAGTAACACAATAGATTGAATTGTGATGTAGAATAAAATATTTGCTGTGACTAATATGAAATTTTTTATTTTTGTTTTGAAAATGTGTAACTTTTATTATTATTCAATAGTTAGGGTGTTACAGCTAACATTGAAATTTTTTATTTTTGTTTCAAAGATGTGTAACTTTTACTATTATTCAATCGTAGCTAATTGAACATTTTTAATATATTAAAAATTATACTTCAAATAATATCTATATACTTTTAATACATGACAAAGACTGCCATAACTAATAAAACAAAATTTTATATATACAAATTAGATACATTATTTTTTCATGATTATAACATACACAACTAAATCGATTGTGTTTTATGTCCAAATCAATTGAATTACCAAGAAACACGATTTTTCTGGCCTTTATAGAATTTAGGGTTTAGGATTTAGGGTAGAAGGAAAGATTTGGATAAAAAAAAGATGAATTTCTTACTAAATTATGGGGTGGGTTATGTAGAGGATAGTTTTATGAATGATTACTCGTATTCTAATATGATGACCACGGATTCACACGGATTCACAGAGCTTAGATTTTAGTGTCACATTTGCTTTCTCTATACTCTATGTAGGATCAAGTATAAAAAATATAGTTTAAGGTCATCATTAATGAAAGATCTATTTCATTGTTGTTTTGTTTTTAATTGTTAATAAATATGATAGATAAATAATAAAATAATAATTTATAAAATAGAGGATAAATTTAATAATTAAATAATATATAAAAAATTAAGTTGTAGTTAAAATTAAACAAGAATTATTTACTAATTATTAAAAAATTTAAAAAATATATTTTATTACTGGATCATAAAACCATTTAATGAAATATCTATTTACTATTTATTCAACTCTTTTACTCCTAGTATTTTGATGTAAACCGAAAATCTTAAATTCACCTCTTTTTACTATCTAAATCTTTCCTTTACTTTCAGCAGTTCATGATTAATGTATTCATATACTAAAACATAAAATTACATGAGTTGCCAAAGAAGTAAACGAACATCAAAATTAGGAAAAATAACGAACCAAGAACTAATAATAAATAAAACCTTTGAAGGAGTAGAAATCATAACGTGATCTTCCTCCCGAGACTTCCTTGGCCGGTTCGTATTCCTTCAACATTAAGCAATTCTCCCCTGAAATCACAACCACCCTAATTATTTTCTTTGCCAGAAGAATCTTAATAGATTCTCTGATGACGGTTTCCGAGAGGTTTGTTTCTCGGATCATATCTTCTATTTTAATTCCCATGTTTTTCTTTTTCTTGATTACATCGTACACTTCACGCGTTTCAAGAGTTAGATTATAGGACGCTGCTGATGCCGCCGGCGGCCAAGGCTTCTCTTCTTTCTTACCGTCAAGGGAAGAAGAATCTTGCAAAAGAAAATAAACAGAAACAATGTAGCTATTATCGTCTGTAATAGGAAAAGTATAGGTAACCAACAAGATTTTTAAACAATGTGTAAACAATGTGAATTAATAAGGTTAAAAAAATAAATTTAACTAATAGCATTAAATTAAGGTGTAGTGTATTTTTATTTGATTGGTAGTTGTTCATGTTGTTCAAAATTTTCATTATTCTCCTAGCACTCCCGAATGAAAAATAATGTATTATTAAGTTTGTATAAAAGTTTTCAAGCTTTTTCAAAGGATTAATTTCTCACCAGCTGAGGTGTTTTCCTCTGGCAGTTGGAATTCCTTCTTGATTAGATTCTTGGATTGAAGCGCGTTAATGGTTTCCTGGACGACGGTTTCGATGACGCTTTCCGAAAGGTTTGTTGCTGCTGACAAAGTTGCCATGTTTTGCTTACTGTGGATGAGTTTATAAAACTCACATTCTCCGCCAATTACATAATCAGCTTGTGGCTTCTGATCAGAGGAAGAAGATCCTTGCAGATTATCCATGTCCTTGAAAAAAGAAATAAACAAAAAACAATGATGCTTAGTTTCAGTGTTAGTAGTCACCCTCTTATAATTCAAATAGTTTTGAAGATGAATGTTAAATTGTTAAGGTTATAAAGATATAAATCTGAATCATGATATAGGATCTTAACGGTTTCCTCCATGGAGATATCAAATTTTTAGGGTATTATTAATGCTTTTAAAGTTAAAATAATGCTTTTATTTAAAAATTTAAAATGTGAAGGATATTTAAATAATGTTCTATTTATCTGAATAAAATATAAAAGAAACTTCTTATATTTCTATCCGAATCCAAAAATCTTTCTTTAAAATATCTTTTAGAAAAGATAAAAAATACTTAAAAATGGTTGGAATAAAGATTTTATAAAAAAT
>NC_029793.2:9293355-9293649 GCF_000816755.2 Arachis ipaensis | reverse complement strand
TTATAAGTGTAAATAATTATTTTGTAAATAATTTTCAAAAGATTAAAGTTATTATATTAAGAGAAATTACCAAAAAACCTACAAAAACCACATGTGTGTATAGTAGTAAAGTTAATTTATATGAGATCATCTTATTAGTGCTTTTTGAACCTGCCTATTGTTGTTCCTCTAACAGGATGTAGAAGCTCTATGAAAACTACAAAGATTAGAGTTCTGAGTTCAGCCGTGCTCTTAATTAATTGGTGGGGAGAATATATGTGATTTTTTATTTACTTTTTATCAATATTTTAATAT
>NC_029793.2:9291317-9293105 GCF_000816755.2 Arachis ipaensis | reverse complement strand
GTGATTAGTGATTATAAATTTATAATAATTAATTGTAACAAAATAATAACATAAATTTAAAATTAAAATCTAAATCTAACAAATTAATTAAAATTTTAAATTTAGATTTAAATTTGAATTATAACAAACTTGTATATCCACAGAATGATAATAATTATATAAGAGACGAGTAAGGAACTTGTTGGGCCTAAATGGGCTTTATATTAATTGGGCTTACAGGTCAATTATTGAGCTCGAGCTTACCAGTTATCATCAATCTTTTGATCCACTTTTCAAAAGAATGAAAAGTTGCTGACCAAAAAGAAAAGAACAAAAACTTGTAGTGAAACAAAAAGGATAATAACTGATTTCTCATTAATTATTCAGATTTAATAAGATAGAAACATAATTACCCGTATAAATTGCAAAATTAAATGCTAGGTTTTTCATCAATTGTTCATCAGTTCATAACTTCATATACACTTTGGTAGCATTTGGTGGAGAGACAGAGACTGAAATACTAAGATTGAGAGACAGAGACTAAGAGAAAGAGACAGAGATTGAAATAAATCTCAGTATTCTATTTGGTGCACAGTAGGAGACAGAAATTGAAACAATAATATAACTCTAATTTAATTTGCACAAAGGGTAAAATTGGAATTAATTAATTGAAATAAAGGTATTTTAGGTATAAAATGTTATTAAAGTTTCAATCTCCGTCTTTAAAAATTTCAGTCCCCTGTGTGTCCTCACTTTTTGAAGGTACTGAAATACTGAAATTTTGGAGACAGAGACAGAACTTTTAGTACCAGTCTCTGAATCAATAAACATAATATTGAGTCTCAGTCTCTCAGTTTCTATCCTAGTACCTCAAAACAAACGCTTTATTATCCAAAATGCAACTTGCGTTGTAGTAGACGCTAATTGGCAAGATTCATGGGATTCAAGATCTTCTAAAGTAAAGAAATTCAGATTCAAGTTAGAGATACACGTGCTGATTTGAAACAATAAGATAATATTTTGGTAGTATTAGTAGTATTAGCATTATTTTGATATTTGAAATCAAAATTAGTTCAAGAAGGATTTTAGCATGAAATAAGTACAAAAATTTGTATGTTTTTTAATGCATTAAATAAATACTTTTCTTTATCAAATATATTCTTTAAATTAAACCACTGCTTAACTATATGAAGTATAGGCATTGAATTATCAAAATAATCGCGATGTTAGCTCTCAAAGTGTTTCTTTTTTAATTCTCTTCTGAAATAAGATATTTAGTTTATGTTTTTCCCTTCCTTTTCAATTCCTTTTTCTTAATTAGCTGATGATTGACTAATGACATGACCCAAAACGAAAGCATTGTCGCTAGGATATTCTATCAAAAAGGCAAAGAATAAAAAAAATGCATGTAGCCTCATTAGTGAACACTAGTTAATTATGGGACGTGTCCAACATGAAAATTGTGTAGAAGATAACAAGCCACGCCGTCAATATTTATTATAAGTGTAATTGATTACACGTAACAGTTAATTAAGGTGGCAAAGTGCAACTGAAAGAGTCGGTTGAGGACTAGAGGGCCAATAGGTGAAAGAGACAAATAATGCTTCAATCCCTTTCATCATTTACTTACACTCTATATTTGAGGTATATATAATATATTAAGATCTATGAACTATGATTAGTAGTATATGTAGGGGTTGTGTATTTCTACCTGGTATTTATTAATTGGTGTCACACTTAATTAAATTCAATGATGCAAGAGGAGTAAGAGTTTGAATATTAACAAAGAAAGGAAAATATATGAATTAT
>NC_029793.2:9290580-9291284 GCF_000816755.2 Arachis ipaensis | reverse complement strand
TGGTCTTCTAAAAAAAATTTCAATTTGTCAAAGTGCATCAAAAATAAGAAGAAATATTTAAAACAAAAATAGTATGTGCTAGCTAAAAAAAGAATTTATTATGGATTTATGTATAAATATATAAATTTTATCATATCTATTAAGAAATTAACTAGGAGTAAAATTAATTCTAACTAACTAGTTGAAAAACAAGTTTGTTATAAAAAAAATTTTCTACTACCCTAATTTTTCGAATTTCAAAATCGAAAATAAAAGAAAGTTGACTTATATTGAGGTTGATTCCTAAATTTTTTCAAATTTTATACTAATAATTAATTTAGTGGCTAATTTTTTATATACACGTAATATAATTGATAATAAAAATATAATATCTTTCTCATAATTATAATTACTAGATTAATAGTAGTAATAATAATGATAATGATAAATTAGTCAAAATTATAAATACATTATTATATTCTTTAGCGAAGTTATTTTGGGATTAAATTATTCTACATATAGTATAAAAGAAATTATACATAGCATAAATAAAAACATAAAGCAACATACAGTAAACAACAATAAAAATAAAAAGTAGAGAAGAGTATCTTATACATGCACTAATGACGTTACTCATACTTAATATTAGGATAATATTAAGGATATTTGAAAATTTTAAAATAAAAATAAAGATATTTTAAATATAAAAAACAAAATTGAGACTA
>NC_029793.2:9282749-9290536 GCF_000816755.2 Arachis ipaensis | reverse complement strand
ATTTAAATATTAAAAATTAAAATAATATTCAGCCACAATTTTTAATATAAGTGAGACACAACGATGGAAAATGATCATTGCAAATTTGAATTGGCTTCTATTAGTGACACCAATTCAAATCTAGTGACGTATGTAGAAGATTTAAGATTATATAAAAGTAGGTGTATGGACCAACAATCAAATAATTATCGATACCATGAGGTGTTTCTTTCAAAATTCCATGTCATATCCCAACCTTACTAATAATTACTAAGATCCATCATTGTCTTCTACTACTTCTTAGTTCTTACGACACTTATTTGTTATCAACACAGAATTCACCTTGAGAAGTTAAAGCTAGAGTTTACATGCCATTTACAATCAATACTAGCTATATATATAGTTAACCTATCTCTAGTTAACTTAAACTAAATAACTTGTTTAGTTTTGAAAGTTTAAAACTTTAAACTAACATCTATGCATTCTTTTTAGCTTACTCAAATATGAAGTTAATAATGACTAACATATATAGCTATTATTAAATAAGATTGACTATTTTCGTGATACTACTTCTCTTAATAACTTAAATTAATAAAAAAATTGTCATTAAATCATTTTTCTTTAATTTTAAACTGATAGAAGAGGTACATAAATGATGATTATATTTCTAAATTCTAACACGCTTCTCATTTAAAAATTAATTTTTAAATTTTTGTATAGGTCTTCTTTAAATAACAAGGACCGAATTGTATACCTTAGGTCATAGAAGTTCTTATACTAACTATATCATAAAATTACGTTTTAAAAAAATTTAAATTAATAAAAAAAATACATAAATAATTATATGTCTAACAATATTTTATAAATAGTTATATTTTTAATAACTATTATATCAAATGCAAATTGGTTGCTGTAGTTATTATTGGCGTGGCAAGAGTTACTTGAAAAGTTTTCGAAATGTAAGTAAGCCAAACCCCTCCATAAGATGCAAGTGTATGCATGCATGTTATTGCTTCTTGCTCTTCTAAGTCACCAATGACTTCACCTAATATGATGTCCAAGATAGATTTCGCTTTGTTTTTCATAATCCTATTATCTACAGATATGAGTGACGCTGATTATTAATGGAATATGTTAAATTTACAAAAATATTATTCGTATATCAAAATCAGTCATTAAAATTAGTTATTAATGTATTTGTATATAAATGCATGTGTAGTTTAATTTATTTTTAATATGTATTTATATTTTAACATATATTTTATATTAGTATTAACTGATTTTATTAATGGCTGATTTTGATATACACATAGGATAACTGTTATATCTAATATTAATTATGAAAGAACATTGACCATAAAAGTGTACATATATGAGTTTTGTCTCTTTGATCCTGGATTTATATTTCTGCTCATCAAGTATCATCAACTCTTGTTTGCATTGTTATTTTGTAACTCCAGCCAGCCACAAAAGTTAATCAAGAATATTGCAGTGTTAGAGTTGGAATGTCTTTAAATTGGGCCAAACCAAATTCCACTAATTTCATCTTTATTATTTTTGTCATTTTTATATATATCTTAGTTTTCCATCTAATAATAATACTGTCACTGCACCCAAGATTTAAAAGAAGTCATAAGGCTGACATATGATACAACTTGGTCTAGTTATGAAAATATTTCTGTGAGGTTAGAGATCGATGGTTCGGTAACTAGGCTGTCAAAATGGGTTAAATCCATCGAGCCAAACCGTTTATTCATTTAAATGGACGGGTTTTACTTTTAAATTAAGCTCGATTAAATTTCGGGCTAAATGAACTGAGCTCGATTAACTCGAAAAAATGACGGGTTAAACGAACTAGTCTACGGGTTAAACGGGTGGTCCGTTTTTTTTTTTTTATATTTAAAAAAAAATAGTACTTTTAGCTGATATTTCTCCTGATTCGACCCGAAAATCTGACCAATCAAATAAAAAATATTATTTTTAAAGATTTTTGACCTAAAAGTAATAATTTTTGTCAAAATATTTTTCAAAAAATAAAATAAAAGGATAAACGCGGCTGACCCGTTTAACTCATCGGACTGACCATTAACGGTCCGGGCTGAAAAATTATAGCCCGCAAATAAAATGGCTTAAACGGTCCAACCTATTTAACCCACGGACTTAACGGGTTGGGACTAAATGGGCCGGACTAGCCGTTTGACAGTCCTATCGGTAATTGAAAGGTATATTATATTATCGCTTTCTGTGGTATTAATGCAAAAATGCTATTCGTACCCTAAAATCAGCCACCAATATATTTGTGTATAAATACATGTGTGTTTTAATTTATTTTTAACGCGTATTTGTATTCTAATATATATTTTATACTGGTAACTAGCTTTGTAACTAATTTTGATATACATGTAACATAGTATTTCTTATTAATGTGTTTTTGTTTTCTTTTGTAGGAGGACTTCAAGTGGAACCTTACACATGATGTGATTATAATGCATTGGTCAATGTCTTCAGCAGATGCTCTCGGATGTTCGCAACGGGAAGGAAGTCATATGAGTGGTTGCGACCCCACTTGAGGCGAGAACTAAGACAATATTGAGAGAATGATACTAGATTTAGGCATCGTTAGGCCACAATAGTCTCTTACTTTGTGAGACTTAATACCACCTAAAATATAAATAATCAAACCACTAAATTATAATAATCAAACACTTAAACACAAATAATTAGGAATTAAAAATAATGTAGAATCATTGTAACAATAAAACGCTGTGTATTGTTGCAAAGGTTTAGAGCAATGAAGTATATGAGTGTTGAGCACCGAGTAATGGTGAAGTCTAATAAGAAGAAAAAGAATTTTGAATTTCATTTTCTGTATAAATTAAATCGGTGTTAGAATTGAATTCCTCAATGTCAGAGTTTTCACTTAATTGTGCACAACAATTTAGAATTGAATGAAAAATCAAAGAATGAAAACAAGAAAGGAGAATAAAAGTAGAGAGATTATAATGAGAATTGAATTATAAAAATGTGTTATTAGAATAAAGTGATACAATCCTAAAAAGACAGAAAGAGCATAATATATAGGCTAGCCACTAATCAAGAAAATCAAGAATTCTAAGTGATTAATACTGCACTAACAGTCTGTTTCTCTTGACACTTCTGTTAAATCTATTAGCATATTATGCTTGACATCCCCCCTCAGATTTTGAATTGGTCTTAGAACAATTCTAAGTTTACTCCTAAACTTGTCAAAAGCAGCTACATACAAGGGTTTGGTTAATATGTTTGCAATCTAGTTTGAACCAGGTATATGCACAACCTGAAGATGCTACTTCTGAACCTTGTTGTCTTGCACAAATTGAATATCCAATTGAATATGCTTGGATTTTTCATGAAGAGTTGGATTCTGAGTTAATATTACAGTATTTAAATTATCACAAAATATTATTGGTGAAGCTTGAAGATGTACTCTAGTGCATGAATTCTCACAATTCGTACAACTGAATCAGTAAGTGCACTGGGTTGTCTAAATAATACCTGAGTGAGTCAGGGTCGATCCCATGAAAATTGTGATTTGAAGCAAGCTATGGTTATCTTGTAGATCTTAGTCAGATGGATAGAAAAGTTGTTTGTTTGTTTGAAAGCATAAAAAGAAAATAAATAAAACGTTACTCAGTTGATGGTGAATGCAATGATAAGAAGATGGTTAAGGCTTGGAGATGCTTTGTTCTTCTGGATTAATTCTAGTCTTATTGTCTATTCCAACTGTGAATGATTTCTTCTATGGCAGGCTGTATGTGATCAACGCCGGTTGAGAGGTCGCCAATGCTCCTCCAGATCTGAACCCCGGGGTTAGTGCGGAACCATTCTAATTGAGGGTGAAGCTCCTGCAGTTCATTCTCTTTTGCGATCCTACTCAAAACGCCACAGACAAGGACGAATCTTCCAGATCAGCGGATGCTGCACCTTTGGTTATATACTCTACCACAAAGACTCTAATCTCCCCATACCTCGACTGAACTGGTGTCTCGAGAAGTCCCCAACGAAGTTGTGGATTAGCCGTCTAGGAGATGTATAATCAAACTAGTGGTTTATCATTGTCCGATGAAAGACTCACTCTGAACCACTGTAAAATGAGATAACCTTGTGCCGGTTCAACGCATTCATAATGATGAAGAACGGATATACATCTTAGAATAGAGAATCAAACACGTATTGAGATAGAACAGTAGTACTTTATTGATCTATAAAACTCAGCAGAGATCCTCCCCTCAACCTAGGAGGTTTAGAAACTCATACTGATAGAAAATACAATGATAAACGAAAATATGACATAAAGTGTGCATCCTCCCTTGATGAGAGGTGTAAAAGTCTTTAAATACTAAACTAATGATTAAGGATTACATTAAGAAGGGTAAAATAGACTTTTAGTGCTAAAATCCACCTCTGGGGTCCACTTGGTGAGTGTTTGGACTGAGCTTGATTGAGATCCACGTGCTAGGAGGCCTCTTGGGCGTTCAACGCTGGCTAGGGCTCCTTTATGGGCGTTGGACACTGGTCTCTTCTCCTTTGGGCGTTGGACGCTAGAATAGGGCAGGAGGCTAGCATTGAACGCTAGTTTTGGGCGTTCAATTCTGAAGCAAAGTATGGACTATTATCCATTGATAAAAAGCTCTGTATGTTAGCTTTCTATAGCCATTGAGAACACTCTATTTGGACTTCTGTAGCTCCAAAAAGCTCTTTCGAATGCAAGGAGGTCAGATCCGAACAGCATCTACAGTGCTTTCTCAGTCTCTGAATCAGACTTTTGCTCCAGCTCCTCAATTTCAGCCAGAAAATATCTGAAATTGCATAAAGACACACAAACTCAAAGTAGAATCTAAAAATGTGAATTTGGTACTAAAACCTATGAAAACTCAATAAAACTTAAACAAAACATACTAAAAACTATATGAAAATGATGCCAAAAAGCGTATAAAATATCTGTTCATCACACTCCCACCAGTTCCATCAGCAAGTTCTTAATCCATACTATCTTAGCTTCACAAAAGGCCAAACTCCTAAATTCTGTCTCAGTCGATGACCTATTTACTGTATGTTATTTTCTACAAGATCAAGACACTAAATTAGAGCCAAAAAACACACAAAAATCTTAAATGGATCTCCTATCCTCTAAATCACACGCCCAATTAGAATCAGAAAATCTATAAATAACTTGCTTAAAATCACCCTTCAGGAAAGTATTATTAAAGTCAAACTGCCTAATAACTCAATTCTTGGATAAAGCTAAACTCAAAATTACTCGAATGGTGGTTGGTCTAATAACAGGACTAAACACCTCATCAAAGTCTATTCCTTCAGATTGTGTATAACTTTGAGCTACCAATCGAGCTTTATGTTTTTGTATAGATCTATCTGGATTTCTTTTCATAGTATACACCCATCCATAGCCTATAATCTTAGCATTTGGTGGAGGATTAATTAGAGTCCATGTGTGGTTTTGAACTAGGGCTTTAAATTCTTCTTTCATGGTTTGATGCCAATGAGGAATAGTTAAAGCTATTATAGCAGACTTTGGAATATCATCATTTAGAGAGCTATTTGTGTTAGTAGCAGCAAAAATCCTAAGTTTTAATTTTTCAGTTTTTGTCCTAGTTGCCATAGGATGTATATTTGTGTTATTTTTAGAATTAGAATGTGATGGAAGTGAATTTATAGAAGAAGAGATGAGATTATCTAAGGGAGGGTGAACTTCAAAGCCAAAAGAAGGAAGGATAGAATTTGTTGAATTTGAAGTGATGGATGGGGGTTAGAGGTATTTTTGAGTCTTATAAAGAGGGATTAGGTGTTGGAGATTCATGAGTAAACAGTAATGTATTATTATATTGTGTAGAATCTGATATAACAAAAGGATTCATTTCAACAATTGAAGGTATATTGTTAGTGATACAGGTAAAAAATTTATTAGATTTATTAGTGAATTGTTTGCTGTCCAGAGAATGTTGATCCTTAACAAATAATTCTTTGTATGGAAAATGCATTTCATCAAAAATAATATTTCCGAGACATATAATTTGTCAGATTTTGACAAATACCTATATCCATTATGATCAGCAGCATAACTAACAAATATACATTTTTCATATTTGTATGTAAACTTAATTTTATTGTAAGGTGTTAGAAGAGAATAACATGTGCTTCCAAAGACTTTAAAATAATGATAATATGATACCTTGTTAAATAGAACTTCATAAGGTGTATTGTCATCTAACACTTGAGTTGGAAGTCGATTTATCATGTATGCTGCAGTAATTACAGCTTCATCTCAAAAGGTTAGAGGCATGGATGCTATAGATAGCATAACTAAGGTAGTTTCTATCAAATGTCTATACTTCTTCTCAGTCAATCTATTTTATTCATGTGTACGAAGGTAAGAGTACCTATGAAGAATACCTTTTTGAGTAAAAAAAAATTGAGAAAAGACATGAACTGTACTCACTACCATGATCTGATTGGAACTCTTTGATTTTACATCCTGTGAGATTCTTCATAAGGTTTTTTGAATTAAATAAAAGCTGAAAAAACATGTGACTGTATTCAACAAATAAAGACATGTATACATACTAAAAACATCAATAAATATAACATAATATTTGTAGCCAAGATGAGAAATCATAGGAGAAGGACCCATACATCAGAACACACCAATTGAAGAGGGGCAAAGTAAATAGATTTAGAATCATAAAAGGGTAATTTATGAGATTTAGCATAGAAATAATTTTCACAAACTTACATAGAAGAATAATTTTTATTTATTGTGAGTTAAGTTAAAGAAATAAAATAGGTAACTCTCATTGAACCTGTTAGTCCAATAAATAGATATCTGTTATATTTAATGTAAATGCTTATCTAGGTGGACTATAAGTTTTAGTAATGTTTAGCAACAATTAATGGTTTAGTTGTAATTAATTTGCCCTAGTAAAGGTTTTGAAAATTGAAGAGATCACGGTTACTATTGCACGCCGTGTGACCCTGGATCTCCCCTACCGTTCATCCTGTTGCCCTATCGGTGCACAAAATCGTGATCGTTCATTCCTTGGTAACGGCGCTAAAAATTTAATACGCACGTTTATAATCTTAATTCTTTGTCACAATTTCGCACAACTAACCAGCAAGTGCACTGGGTCGTCCAAGTAATAAACCTTACGTGAGTAAGGGTCGATCCCACGGAGATTGTCGGCTTGAAGCAAGCTATGGTCATCTTGTAAATCTCAGTCAGGCAGATTCATATGGTTATGGATATTTGATAATTAAAATATAAAACAGGATAGAGATGCTTATGTAATTCATTGGTGAGAATTTCAGATAAGCGTATAGAGATGCTTTTGTTCCTTCTGAACCTCTGCTTTTTTGCTGTCTTCATCCAATCATTCCTACTCCTTTCCATGGCAAGCTTTATGTAGGGCATCACCGTTGTCAATGGCTACATCCCGTCCTCTCAGTGAAAATGGTCCAAAATGCGCTGTCACTGCACGGCTAATCATCTGTCGGTTCTCGATCATACTGGAATAGGAATCAGTAATCCTTTTACGTCTGTCACTACGCCCAGCACTCGCGAGTTTGAAGCTCGTCACAGCCATCCCTTCCCAGATCCTACTCGGAATACCACAGACAAGGTTTATACTTTCCGGATCTCAAGAATGGCCGCCAATAATTCTAGCCTATACCACGAAGACTCTGATCTCACGATCAGGAGGCTAAGTGATATGCATTCAAGCTTGTTTGCATGTAGAACGGAAGTGGTTGTCAGG
>NC_029793.2:9276602-9280181 GCF_000816755.2 Arachis ipaensis | reverse complement strand
TTCTAATATCTCAGACTCGGTCCCCTGTATTAGATATCTAAGAGATACTCATTCTGTCTCGTCTTCATGTAGAACGGAAGTGGTTGTCAGGCACGCGTTCATAAGTGAGAATGGTGATGAGTGTCACATAATCATCACATTCATCATGTTCTTGTGTGCGAATGAATATCTTAGAGAAGAAATAGGCTTTAGTTGAATAGAAAAATAATAGTACTTTGCATTAATTCATGAGGAACAGCAGAGCTCCACACCTTAATCTATGGTGTGTAGAAACTCTACCGTTGAAAATACATAAGTATAAGGTCCAGGCATGGCCGAATGGCCAGCCTCCATAAAGGTCTAAGATAGCATAAGACTAATCAAAGATTGTAAATACAATAGTAAAAAGTTCTATTTATACTAAACTAGTTACTAGGGTTTACAGAAATGAGTAAATGATGCAGAAATCCACTTCCGGGCCCACTTGGTGTGTGCTTGGGTTGAGCATTGAAGCTTTCACGTGTAGAGGTCTTCCTTGGAGTTAAACTCCAGTTTGTAACCTGTTTTTGGCATTTAACTCTGCTTTGCAACCTGTTTCTGGCGTTTAACTCCAGAATATGGCAGAAAGCTGGCGTTGAACGCCAGTTTGTGTCGTCTAAACTCGGGCAAAGGATGGACTATTATATATTTCTGGAAAGCCCTGGATGTCTAATTTCCAACGCAATTGAGAGCACACCATTTGGACTCCTGTAGCTCCAGAAAATCCACTTTGAGTGCAGGGAGGTCAGAATCCAACAGCATCTGCAGTCCTTCTTCAGCCTCTGAATCTGATTTTTGCTCAAGTCCCTCAATTTCAGCCAGAAATTACCTGAAATCACAGAAAAACATACAACTCATAGTAAAGTCCAGAAATGTAATTTTTATTTAAAAACTAATAAAAATATATTAAAAACTAATAAAATCATACTAAAAACTATGTAAAAACAATGCCAAAAAGCGTATAAATTATTCGCTCATCACCTATATAAGGAAGGATGGATTTGGACATGCAGTAGAGTTTAGGGATTTTATATTTGACAATTCCTAGATTTCTGCATTTGTCGAGTGGTAGAGGCCGGAGACCCACACGTTCCACCTTCCATAGGATGAGGTCAGCATCACGCTCCAGGATGTTGCCTACCACATTGGTCTGTGCACTGGTGGAGAGTCCGTTGGAGGTTGTACCAGAGACTTCCAGCAGTGGCATGAACACCCGACATGGGAGTGGATTGAGGATTTACTGGGCACCGGGCTGCCACCACAGCCGGAGGGAGGGAAGCAGGTTTTTGGGATCAGGATGACGTGGCTCAAGGACCGGGTGGCACACATTCTTGATGGAGCAGCCCCGGATACACTCCGTCATTATGCCCGATGCTACTTGATGATACTGATTGGGGGTTTCTGTTCACGGACAAGTCGGCTACACTTGTGCCTTTGAGATGGCTGCCGCTGCTGGAGGATTTCGATCATTGCAACTAGTTGTCATGAGGGTCTGCACACCTCTGTCATACCTACCACTCATTGTGCACAGCGGCATCGCGTGATGGGACGGACATTGCGAGGTGTATGTCGCTTCTTGTCTCGTAGATCTACCATAGGTTCTTGTCTTTTAGTCCGGCGGGATACAACATCGTCAGGTTCTACTTGCTTCTAGGTACGTATATATTGTAAATAATTTTTAATTTACCATGTGGTTGACATCTGAACACGTGTTTAAATATGGAACATAATTAATTAAATTCTGTTAAACTGTCTTTGTTGTGCGTAGGTTGGCAGGGCTAGAGCAATAGAGCAGAGATCGCCATGATGGCAGGATCCAGAGTCTACGTCGTTGTATCGATGCACTGGCATTTGAGCATATATCCTATTGTATGACTCTTCCGAGTCGCCATAGATCTTGCCAATCATTTTCTGCTTTGCCATCCACACCTTTCGATATGAGAGCTTGAAATGGTAACTCTGATGCACAACACTTTGCAATACTGGGATAGACACCGACAGGTCAGTCTTTATCATAGGTAAGATGACCTTGCAAATCAAACCACTATTCAGCCGAGCATGGTCCTGAGACATGGTAGGTGCCAGACAGGTATGTGATCCACTGAACCGACGTACCTCCCTACAAATTTTGCTCAGATGTCAACATTATGCAAAACAAAAAACTAACATAATAGACTTTAAAGCATCCAAAATAAATCGTAAAATGTATCAGTAATTCCAATTCTGTCGTAATGCCACACGAAGACTCCATGGACAACCGTTGGTAAATTGCTTGCATCGACAGTGGTATTTAAGCCTATCTGACTCCAGAACTCTATACTACGCATTCCGTCGAATACTGTAGTTCTTCACCGCCATTAGAACTGCTTCACGGTTCCTGAACCAATGCCCAACTTGAAATTCCACCCCACCATCCGTGTTGTAATTCTCCTCGTCCCCAGCATTCAGAAGATTGTCTGGCTGCATTGCATCTAAGTTCAATGTCTAATAATGGCTAGGAACATCCGACAGTCGAGGAATGGCAAAAGGGGGACGTAGGAGAAACCTACCAACACCGCACATGGGAGTCTCTGGCAACATAAGTTGAATTGCCTTCACTATCGTCCTCGTCGGCACTATCATGAGGCTGGGCATAGTGGATCGGTGTTGCCTCGAGCGGCACAACTTCAGGAGTCAAAGGAGATGATCCACCACCAACAACTACATCACAGACCGCAGCATACAACTCCATCACGTGTTGCGGCATTAGCCGTGCATGTACGTCGAACATTATCCTTACATGCTGATCCCCATTAATCCAAAATAATCGGTTGGTAAATCCACCGTTCTGAAGCGCGTGTAGAAATCTATATGCAACCCGCCCAACCTCCTTCGTTCTTACTCCCCCTATATTTCTTAGCATGACCATCTTTAGCGCATCCAGGCTATCAACCCGGTAAGTGCGTAACATGACAGTCTTGTCAGACTCGAAAATCACTCATTCATCACCGTGTCTGACTATCCCATTGGATAAACCACAACAAAGAAGAATTGATTATTTTCCATCAGAACAAAATGGAAAGAAGAAACAGAAAAGATTGGTTTGTGAATTGTGTGAGGGGAGGTATTGGGATTGGCTCTATAAATAGACTTATTCTACAACATATCTTAGGTGCAGAGACATCTACACCATAATACACATATTCCGGGTGTTGAGACCGTAATTATATCCTTAACTATATCTCGGATGCTGAGGGAGGCATTAGGAAGTTGCGTTTATCTCGGATGCTGAGACCCCTATCACAAAACGCGCGTATCCCAAACTTTTTTGAAACATTTTATATTTACCCTCTAATTTTATCAAAATTCCTACACTGTCCTTATTCTCTTTTCCAAACCCTAATCCTAATCCCCATATTAAACTCACACACTCTTACTCACTCACACACATGCACACACTCTGAAGTTTGAACAAAAGAAAAAGAAAAAAAAATAGAGAAGAGGGTCTACCGAGGGGAGAAGAGAAGAAGATGACGGCATTAACGAAGCAAAAGGAAGCCGTCACCGCCATCGAGTTATAGA
>NC_029793.2:9273179-9275983 GCF_000816755.2 Arachis ipaensis | reverse complement strand
TTGCTGGGACTCGTCTTTGGAGTCACAGATGTCGCTGTCGAAGGGGCCGTGTCGGAGGGAGTCATTGCCGTCACCGAAGCTCACCGCTAGTGCACCCTAAAGCTACCTCAGCCATTACTCTGCTCCACGGCGGCTGACCGCTGCCTCTCCCTTGTTCGTCAAAGCTTGTTGTGCTGCTGCAGGAATCACTTCCAGAGGAGAGGAACCGCCGCCACCGTTATTCTGTTGTGTCCTTCACCGTCAACGCTAGAGAGGGTCACTGGAGTTGCTTATACTCCACCCCCTTGTTTCCTTTAGTAAGACTAATCTTATTTTTGCCTTGTTTTGCGGTAAAGTTCTACTATTGACTCTGTCCTATCTTGCTTGATGTCCCTTTTTGCCTTTGCTTAGTTTTAAACCATCGTAGGCTGTTAGATTCGATGCTATTGTTACCGTGGTTGCCCCATGTTGTGGCTACTAGCCTACTAGGGTGTTGTTGATGTTGCTGCGGTGAGAATTGCAATTGCTATTGCCCCGATCCAAATTTTGTACTCTTTCGTTCCATTCTACTTCAACCATCTTCACCCTCTAATTCGGCACTCTGGATTTAGTCTCTTCGGTCCCTTAGGACCACATTGTGAGTAGACTTTATATTTATAATCGTTAATCTTTTGGTTTATGCTATTCTAAGTTTTTAATTATATATATATATATATATATATGATAAAGTTTTATATTATTTTAAAATATTTGATTTTACTCGAATATATAATTTTGAAGTATTGAAGTATTTATTGACGTTCACTTACTTTAAAATTGTGAAATATGTTTTATGATTGAAAAAGTATGATTGGAAAAGATTTCTGATGAGAAAGTATTTTCTGATTCGATATCTTATATATTTGAAAGATCGGAGATTTATTGTATTTGAAACTATATATTTTGAATTGGTTTGGAAGGCTTGTATTAGAAAACTGTAGTTAATGGCAGTTATGACATTAACCTAAATGCATCTGGCTCAGATCTCAGCTAGCAGGGGCGTTGCTAGTCTAACGTGTAGACCATACGTTGGATCTGTTATTTTCGTACGGACACACGAGAGGAAAGGACTACCCATAGAGGTGGAGTCGTCCAAATGTGGACTTTTGATTTAATTTATGTATGCGAACTCCCTTATTGATTCACTTATTATTATCAACTATTATTTTCCAATTAAAATTACTTTGATAATAATGTTTATATGGTCTCATGTCGATTATAGATGTATTGTCTAGTCACTAAGTTGTAAAACTCACCCCGTTTTTCTAAAAAATATTTTTCAGGAACAAATACGACTATGTGAGACTTTCTATTCAAGAGTAACGATCTGCACTGAGTACCTATTCTTTGTCGAGTTCCTAGATATTATAGGCTCCATATGTTACAGGTAGGATCCAATCATTCTTAATTATTTTAATTTTTGTTCAAAATGTATAACTATTTATTTTAGAATTTGTAAAATATTTGTAATTTAAATTATATTTAAATCTGTTAAACTTGTTAGGGGACTATTTTTATCAGCGTCGATCATAGCTCATTTTGGTTCGTGACACTCAGTGTCTGATATCAGCGCATGTTCATATTCCGAGTGCATCCAAGATGTGACTCGCAGCCATTTCATCACAAAACGGGGTCTGTGTATTCGAGATACGCCCATTTTTAAAAAATTCTCTCAACGTCTGAGATGTGGCTGAAAATGTATTTTTGTAATTATCTCACCGTTTATTTATTTTCATAAATAATATATTTATTTAATTTAAATAAAAAAATCCCTATATATATTATCATTATTTATTATTTTTTGTTATTAGTTAATTATTAATATTTAAAAATATAAAACTAATTTTGATAATTTTTTAATATTTTTTATTAATAAAATGGAAACTAAATCCCCTCCTATATGAAGAATTCTATAATTGCCTATGAATAAATTTGGTTTTAAAAATAATAATATCCCAAACATAAATGATAAATAATAACGTAACCGTCAAATGTATAAATTAAAAGTAACTTTCGAAAAAATTTGAAAGTCAATATTGCAGTTAATATTAACATAAAAAAAATAATTTGAAATTCTTGAAAATATCTAAAACTCAACCAAAATAAATATTTAAAATTTAAACTTAAACAAATATTCATCTTTAATCAATTTTATATTTAACTTGTTTGAATATATGTTATAGTATTAGTTGAAATTGGCAACTATAATCTTTTTTCCTACCATTTCTCGTAACTTTTAAAGGGTTAATGTTCATTATTATGGCTATATTTAGAATGAAAGAGAAGGTGAAATAGGATACTAAGGCAAGATAGAGACACATACTATTGTCCTTTTTTCCAGACATCATTAGTGTATAATCAAATATATTTGTATTTTATCGCGTAGTTATATAAAAGAGTTATTTATTTTAATTTGGATAAATTTCACTTACACCTCTTGAAATTTCTCAAAATTTCACCTACCATTTTCCTATTTGATCAGTATACAGTATACATTTGCTTTTTCTTTATCGTATATATCAATAAATTATAATGGCATAAAAAATAGGCTATCAAAAGTCAACTTTAACCTTCATATATAATCTCTCTGTGTAGAGAGAATGCGTATAGATAGAAAAACAATCACACAATTCTTTTACTTTTAACCTTGTTTTGAAAGATATTTTTATCATTCTAATTATAGAAAAAATAAAAACATTACGTCCTAAATGACAAACACATATATAAGAATTTGTTAGCCGTATCTAAATACAGGAAATTAAAGTTTTTATTCCTAATATTTGCGA
>NC_029793.2:9270437-9273139 GCF_000816755.2 Arachis ipaensis | reverse complement strand
ACATTAATTAATTATTATAATAATTAATAATAAAAGTTAAATAAAACAAATTTTAACTTTTTTTTTTATCTCTCTAACGTTATTCGATGTAAATACATGTTACGAATATTCTGTAGCAATATATAAGTCGCACATCAAAGAACTAATACTTATAAAAGAGTTTTATAACATTCAATTTGGACATAACGTGATCTACCGATAACCACTTCATCTGGCAAATAGAATGCTCCATGGGAGAGCACATGACCTTATAAGTTTTTTTTTTTTAAATAAATGACCATTTGTATCCATAAAAAATAAAAACATTGACATATGTACTTACACTGGATTGAAACTAAATTTATACTCACGTAAGATGTTCTCTGTGTGATAAAAGTATCCTACGTAGCACTCCAACCCTCCGAAAACAGGATACTTTTATCACACAAAAGATATCTTTCATGGATACAAGTTTAGTTTCGATTTAGTATGGATACGGAAATGGATCCTCTCCATTTTTTTTGTCACTGGAGAGAATAAAGTGTAATCTCCCACCTTTAATTCTACAAGTGGGACTAGAAATAAATATAAGAGAGAATGCAATGAAGGGTGAGATCTTTCACTGGATATCATCCAGTTTTTTTTCACTGGAGAGGATCCACTCCCGTATGGATACATATGTCAACATTTTTATCTTTCATTGATACAAATGGTTATTTATTTATTTTTTTTATAGATGTTATTAGTCTCCCAATGTGCGACTTTTTTTCAGGTAATTACTAATTAGTCTTACGAAGCTCGTAACAATGTTACGTTGTGGTGCATATAATTTTGATAAAGTTCAAAAGATATAAATGTAATTGACCATTTTTGTTAACTCAAATTAATGATCACTCTGACGAATGAATCATATGATGATGACATGGTTAGTTGATATGTTGATTTGGCACAATAAGTAACACATTAATAATAGCACACATGCATAGTGTAAGTTAAGGCTTTAATTTGAAGAAAATTAGTAAGCTTCTAAACTAATAACAAGTAAACATACATGCACGTACATCTCTCCCTTTGACTTGCACATTTTCAAGAAGATGATGCCAAATTGGCAATAATATATAGAATTTGAATATGTAGTACAATCTAAAATAATTGGATACAAACAATTCAAACTCTTCGTAGCTAATCTCCAATAAGATCATCATATCATGACATATGTAATCTAAAGTTGAAGATAAGAAGTTAGCTAAGTGGACTTTCTTACAAGTTAAAAGAGTGTAATGAATAATGATGATATGACTATTTTAAAAAAAAAAATTTAATATAATCAATTTTACCTAAAATTAATATATTAAATTTTTATTTAATAAATTTTAATTATCAATTTCACAAAGTTAATTTCAACTAAATTTTCAAAAAAATGTAAAGTTGATATTGTGTGTAAGTACGGTGAACAATAAATATGAAAGACACCAACGTGGGAAGATGGAAGCCCCGTCACGAGGTTTTCGACGGTGGGTGAGCCACGACGGTAGCATTCATACACGCCCTACGTGGCACAATCTCTCACCACATATTTGTCGTTATCGTTAACCCCACAACTATGCCCCCCGGTCCCCAATCATTCTCTCTTTTTCTCTCTCTCTTATTTATTATTTTTTTGTACATATAAATATTAGGTTATGCGACATATTTACAGTTTCCTGATTAACATGTAATTAGTATAACAGTCCGGTTTAATCGTTTGTGAATATCGTCTAATATTTTTTTTCTAATATTTTCCATTACCTTTTAATTATGCGACATATTCAATAAATAATTTTATATTATTAAATATAATTTTATATTATTAAAAATATTAATAATAATTAATCGATAACTATAAATTACAAAATCTACTGATTTTTTAACGCCCTTCATCTAAATTAGTTGAATATTATTTTTCAGTTTGGCACGCTAAATTTTGCAATTTTTAATAGTAAGTGACGAGAAAACCTTTCACATTCATCCATAAAAGATGTTAAAAAAAGAGAGGTCTAAGTCTCAACAAAGGCAACTTGCTTTGAAAAAAATATTTAAAATTTTATAAAAAGACATTAAATATTTAACCTAAGAACCGAAAAAAGGTTCTTCTTCCCCATAGTGGACCCCCATTTGCCTCTCCTATAAATGACTTACACTCCTTTGTGTCTTTTTAATTATTTCACTTCCAACACCATAAAGCAACTAGCACGAGTGCCTCGCTTTCCTTTGCTACCTTCGAACACCAAAACCAAAACACACAAACAAACAATACACAAATCACTTATATACCTTCCATATATATATATACACCTTTATTATAGCAACTTAGCAAGTGAGAAAACAAGTAATGCTATAGTAAATAATATAGCCGTTAATTAATTTGATTTTTATGTAGTATAGAAATATGGGAAGGGCTCCTTGTTGTGAGAAAGTGGGGTTGAAAAAGGGAAGGTGGACAGAAGAAGAGGATGAACTATTAACAAAGTATATTCAAGTCAACGGTGAAGGTTCATGGAGGTCATTGCCCAAAAATGCAGGTATATATGTAGAGGTAACAATAATTATTAAATTAATCATTAAATTTTATTGAATTCTATGATGAGCAGTCTTGTTTATATATAGTTGGTAAAATATAATTTGGTTTGATTGAGAAGAAATTTTTTCTTTAGTTATTTATCAGTGGTCATTAAATTATAATT
>NC_029793.2:9267468-9269244 GCF_000816755.2 Arachis ipaensis | reverse complement strand
CATAAAGTTTTTTTTTAATAAAATTGATAAATATATGAAAATTATTAAATAAATTGATATATTTAATTAAACTGTTATCTAACAGTTTTCATCTCTCATTTTTACATGTGAGTAATTAGCATATTGAACACATAAAGTAAATTGTCATCACATTATTTGTGCATGGTTTCATAGGTCTGTGTCTTACATTTTTTTGGGATGCTTTATTTGAAGGATTATTAAGGTGTGGAAAGAGTTGCAGATTAAGATGGATTAATTATTTGAAAGCTGGGCTTAAGAGAGGCAACATTTCTTCTGAAGAGGAAGATCTCATTGTCAAGTTGCATACAACTTTTGGCAACAGGTTTGTGCCAACTTCAATTTTAATAAAATAGTTTTTTATTTTTTTTAAGTTCACAAATAAAAATTAATAATTCGTAATAAATAAAAATTATATTTTAAAATTTAAGAACAAAAATAAGTAAAAAATTACTGCTACTAATTAACTGGAACACATTTACAAAAATAATAAAAATTACGAAATAAAATATTATGTTTTATCGTGTAAACTTTATGTCATGGGTTGATTTTACTATGAACTTTTTAGTTTTAAGAATGACGTGTAAACTCCTACATCAGCACTTTTGTCTTAAAAGTGCAGTAGAAAATAGAAATTTAAGGAGAAGAGAATCAGAGATGAAGGGAATATATATATATATATGAGCAGTCAATTTGCAAAATTCTAAAAGTGTAAAGATAAAGTGCACAAAATTTATAATTCTAAGAAGTGTTAGGAAGTCAATGAGTTATAGTTCAAATAACATAGTCTTTCTATATTCACTTAAAAAGTTGCGAATTTGATTCTCTCTATCTTTAGTAAAAAAAGAAAAGAAAAGAAGTGTCAAAAAGTACTTTTCTTGAAAANNNAAACAAAAATAAAAAATATTTTTAATACTTAATTTTTTTAAAAAAAATTTATTTAAATATAAAATAATTTTTTTCTATTAATTTTTTTTAAAGATAAAAAAAATATATTAAAGGTTTTATCCGTAATAATAGGAGATCGAGACTTCTATCAAGAACCTCTGACTTTATATTAAAGGTATCTAACCTTTTCGATATACAAAACAAAAACTCTTGAATGAGTTAGAAATGATTGATCTTAAGTTGGAACAAAATAGAAAGACCCAGGAAAAGATAGTTGTTATGTTCGATGTGACAACCAGCTTAAAATATAAATTTATTAGAATGGTTTTCAAATGAATAAAATAAATCAAAATTGATATATGGTTTATTTTTTATAATTATTATTTGTAATTGCAGAATCTTGTACACACTTTTAATAGTTATGAGACAACAATTATAGACATGTACTTGGTTTGTTTTTTAATATAAAATTGCTAATTTCAGTAAAGGTTTTTTGTTGCAAAATATAGAACTAAACAGTGACTCGTGCATTATATAAACAGTATTGCAATTATTATGGGTCAAGGAAAAAAGATATGACGATGAAACAAGCCAAGTCATATTATTTTGTAATTATTTTTCTTAAAATTATGATAAATTCTCCCATATTCTTCAACTAAAATTATTATTATTATGTTAAAGTAGTATTTATTGATAAACGAGTTGTTAAAACTGTCTGAAATAATGTTAGCAACTTTTATATAATGTTATCAACTTTTTAAAATATAGATCTCAATTATTATATGATAGTGTTACGATGAAATAATAACAAATGTACCACTAATTAACTTAATTCATTTAATTTATATAAACTAATATATAATATTCCAT
>NC_029793.2:9266131-9267446 GCF_000816755.2 Arachis ipaensis | reverse complement strand
ATTTAGTTTTTTTTAATTAATTAATTTATTGTCAAATAATTTTTATTTTAAATATAAATAATTTGTTCAATTCAATTCTTTCACTGAAGGTAGTTCACAAGTTGACACATCTCATATGACATATACATTAATGTATATGTGGCTACTATGTTTCTTAGTGAATAATACTTTTAATAAATAAATAAATAAAGTGTGAATAAAACTGCGCCGACAGACGCATGCATCATGAATGTTCTTTTGGTAAAACAATAAGTTGCAACATTTATAGTAAAAAGAATTGAAGTGTTTCAGTTGAAATGTTAATTATTAATTGTGAACTGTGACTACTCATACCATAAACGAATGTAAATAAATTAGAATTAAACTGACTACATTCAATAATATATATTTAACCTATTTGATGAGATTTGTACATGCATAAAAAAATGCATCTATTGTTCAACTTTTTATGTTGAGATTGAAAAATGTTATGATATCCTTCATTCTAAAAAATTTAACTTTATTTTATATTATTTTTTAATATTTTGGATCTTTTTAAAATTAAATTCTAATTTTTTAAACATAAAATTTTTATATTATATTATAAATATCATTCATTCTAATAATTTAAATTAATAAAAAAATAATATAAATAAATATATTTCTAACAAAAACTATTTATCACCTAAATATCATTGGATAGAATATTAATTCCACTAGCTACTCAATAAAGTGATAATAGTACTCAAAGGAATACTTATACAATGGGTTATAGAAATATTTCTTTTTTCTACTTGTCAGATACTCTACAACATGAGAAATTTTGTAATATGAGAAATTGCAACGTTCATTTTTCTTTTAACTACTAATATACTGTTAAATCAAAATATTACAGAGTGATGACGACAATTAGTCATCAATAGGCCCCAGTTATTTATATATATTTTATATAATGACAATTGGTCTCAATTGTTGAATTTTCTGATCAAAACTCTCGTCATAAATTGAATTTAATACTCTTAGAGTTATTATTATTGTCAAATCAAAACTTTGTTGTTGTTGTTGTTGTTATGTCAACTCTTTTGTTCGTGATTTAGTGAATAATTAGTTATTAATGGAACTAACCCATATTTTTTCATGTGACAATATAACATATTTTTAATCGTACCGGAAATAGTTATTGAAACTTCTCAAAATTTTTATAGGATAATTTGAATTTAATTTTCCTTCTCACATTTAGATAAAACTATTATAATTTTATAATTATTTACTCATCAAACCATCCTTGTTGATTTACTCTTTCCATTTTAAAATAAGTGTCGCTTTTATCTTTTGA
>NC_029793.2:9258206-9259813 GCF_000816755.2 Arachis ipaensis | reverse complement strand
CCCCCCTACATTTTTCCCCTTTCAGGATATGGGCGCAGAAGTTACGAAGAGCTTATTTAATTGTTGTTGTGATGCTCTGTATTGTTTTAGTTATGGTTTATTGTATCCTCGCCTTTATCTTGATATAACCTGTAAGAGGGATAGGAATTGTATTGGATTATGTTTGTAATATTACTTATATATATATGTATGTATATATGTGGATGTACTCTTTATGAGTTTTTGTAAGTTGTATGGTATTTATGGATGTACGTTATCGAACGAAAGTATTTTTTTGGGAGCGGCATTGCGGTTTAAAGTTTTAAACAGGCTCATATTTTTAGTATTAAATAGTATAAGTGTCGTCGTAATGTCCGAGCTATCAGAGTCGCGCAGCCGGAAGTGTGAGCTCTGGTAGTTAGGGTGTTACAAGGGTACAATTGGTTAAACTATAAAAAAGGTGGATCCTAAAAATAGATTTGATGTAATTGAAAAGAAGCTAATTGAGTTAACCAAGAATGACATTTGGGGAGAACATGATAGTGTTAAGCAATGTGTTCAATTCTACAAAGATTATATCAAAGTACATGCTTTTTTGCAAGGTGTGATGAAAAGAGGGTTATAAAGAGACATTTATGGGCAAAGTTGAAGTCCTTAAAAAGATAATAAAATCATATAAAATTATTTGATTTCTACCAAATAAACACATATTCTGCTCTATTTGTTATGCATGTTTGATAAATAAAATAAGGGTTTATCTACCTTGTAATTTAAAGGCAAATGTTAAGTTTACAAATTAAGAAAAATAAAAAATAAAATATAAAAAAGTTAATTTTGATACATGATTATTAGTATATAGAAGTTTTGCACTATATCGAATATAATCAACATAACTTCTTACTTAATATACTGGATATACTGGTAGTATAAAATATTTTACACAGTCATAAATTACAACCATTTTATTAAATAACAATTCACGCTGTCAATACAAAATATAGTTATTTTTGCTAGTGCAACGTTATCTGATTAGATGTACGTGTTTAAACTGACTTTATTTATTAATTTATTTATTTGTATCATAATGTTATTTTTTTAAAAAAATCTTAAACTAATAGCAAAAAAAAATTAATTTTAATATACTGGTAGTATAAAATATTTTACACAGTCATAAATTACAACCATTTTATTAAATAACAATTCACGCTGTCAATACAAAATATAGTTATTTTTGCTAGTGCAACGTTATCTGATTAGATGTACGTGTAAAATAATTTTAAACTGACAGTGCAAGTATCAAAATCAAATTTAAAAAAAAATACATAAATAGTTATTTTTTTAATATGTGTCTCAAGTAATATATTTTTTACCATTTGTATCTATGAAAGATACAAACGCGAACAAATGTATCTATATATGAATAAAATGACAATTGTACCCATGGAAGATAGCTTTCGTGTGCCAAGAATACCCTAACAGACCAATTGTGTAACCAATGTCCGGATATTTTTGGCACACAAAAATTATAATTGTCGTTTTATTCTTCTATGGATACATTTTGTCAACATGTATCTTTTATGGATACTAATAATAATTTATTCTTTAAATTTATTTAAAATTTTACATAG
>NC_029793.2:9257079-9257999 GCF_000816755.2 Arachis ipaensis | reverse complement strand
TCTCTTAAAAATTTAAACAAAAAAAATATATATATAAATAAATATATCTTTAACGACTTAAATAATTTTGATTTTAGGTGGTCATTGATAGCGAGTCATTTGCCGGGAAGAACAGACAATGAAATCAAGAACTATTGGAACTCTCACTTGAGTAGGAAAATCTACAGTTTTCGGAGAGCAACTAGCCTAGACACCACCCACATAGGGTCCACCGATACACCCAACAATGTTCCCATTTATCCAAAGCCTAAACCCGGTAGAACAAGCCGTTGGGCCATGAAGAAGAACAAAACCTACATACACAACAATAAGGGTAACAATAATAATAATAATATTAATAACAACCAAAATAATGAAAAAGACGAAATTGCCCTTCGACAACTCAGCCCCGGAGAAAAAGAAGATGATGCGGTTCCAACTCCACCAACTCCTTCGCTTGAGAGTGAGGGTTTTTGCAACACTGTTGAGGATCTCATGGTGTTGGATTTGGACCCTAACAACAATAATAATAATGGGGTGGAAAAAGAAGAAGAAGAAGAAAAAGAAAAAGTTCAGTGCCCTACTACTACGTATGATGAGAAAGAAAACAAGGACACGTTGTTAGGACCATATGATGAACAAGTTGAAGATCTTACTAATAATATTAATAGTAATGGCGGTGGGGCGTTGAGTCTTGATGACATGTTGGACAATTTCATGTTGGAAGAAATTGTATGTGGGGTTCACAACTTAAATGAAGATATTGAAATCAATAATAATAATAATAATAATAATAATAATAATAATAATAATAATAATAATAATAATAATAATAATAATAATAATAATAATAATAATAATAATAATAATAATAATAATAATAATAATAATAATAATAATAATAATAATAATAATAATAATAATAATAGTGAAGAGTGGAA
>NC_029793.2:9255887-9257033 GCF_000816755.2 Arachis ipaensis | reverse complement strand
GATGAATATTTGGATTGGGAGAGTGTTATGGAGTTCATGAATAATAATAATAATAATAGTGAGTCATCAGAGGGTTGTTATTTGGAGCAGAAAGAAAATTTGCTGACGTGGCTGTGGAAAGATGATGATGATGATTGGGAAAGTGAGTGCATGAAATTGGGGGAGAAGATGGATAGTAGTGAGAAACAAAATGATGATGATGTTGTTGCTTGGTTTCTCTCTTGAAGGGAAAAATACCATGTGTAACCCCCTTTATTTCAATCTATTTTTGGAGTGTGTTTTGTGATGAGGCTTTTTTTTCTTCTCCTTAAAAGTTCATGTCACAAACTCACCTTTATTTTAGGCATGTAATTTGTCTTTCTTTTCTATCTTTTAGTGTGCCAGTTGTGTTTTAGATTTTTAGTAGATTCTGCATGTGGCCATATTCGGCTTTTAGAACATAATAAAGGGTTTCAGGTTTCTTTTAATTTTATTTTATTTTATTTTTTTGTTAGAATAGATGTGTAAAAGACTAAAAGGACTCAGATTTTTACATTATTGTAGAATAAAGCAAAACATGTTCGTTTATTTTGATATTCTTGATAACAAACGGAAATAAAGGAAAGAAAATACGGTTTAATGCTAGTATATAAATATTTTTACACGTTATTATACATCTCGTTAACTTGTTTATTGTAAAAATAAGATATATTTATGGTGAAAACTCATCAATTTTACGTAAAGTTAATAGGTAAAAACCATTAAATAATTTGATTAACTAAATTTTCATATAATGACTCTTCGTTATTAATTTCACGTAAAGTTAACTCCGTTTGAATTTTCACTTATGTTTATATCTATCTTATTTATAGTTATAATTGAACAACTAAAAAAAAATGATATTTTCAATATGATTTAGATTGATTTAAAGAGTAAAATGAATATAATTGGTTATGATTTAAATTATATCGATTTGTCTTGTACTGAAATTTTATGGATTTGAATTGATATTTGCATTATATCGATTTAAAATTATTTTTAATTGAATTCAGTTTAAATTATTGTGATTTAGATTTTATCGGTTTATTCGATTTTAGAAACAATTATTGGTTTAAATTTTTAAATTATAAAATTTTTAATTTAAAATTTAGATAGATATAATTTGGC
>NC_029793.2:9233661-9255791 GCF_000816755.2 Arachis ipaensis | reverse complement strand
ATTGAAGGAATAATTTTTTTAAATTTTAAATTATTATTTATGATATATAATTTTATAAATATTTTTATAAAATTTAAAATAAAATAAAATTAAAATTAATATTAAAAATGTTTTTATGAAATTTAGTAAAAAATTAATTATCCTTATAATAAAGTTCGGAGATTTATTTATCTTTTTGGATTGTAATAAAAAGGTGAAAACTCAGGTGCAGTCGACTTCACGTGAAGTTGATAGTCGAAAACCGTTAAACAAAAATTTAGTCAAATTAATCAAATCATCTAACGGTTCTTAGTTATCAACTTCACATGAAGTTGACTCCACCTGAATTCCACCTAACAAAAAATGCGGTGGATGAGAAGAAATGTCAATGTCACCGGTTATGTCGCTTCCATGAAGGTGTGTATCCTATATGCATGTGTGGACCGGTATAAGTTGACTTTTTTCGGGAAGGTTATAATTTATATTTTATTGTATATGTATCATATTTTTTTATTTATTTTTTGACAACTTTATATACTAATCATTCTACAAGTATTCTATGATGAGTAAAAATTTTTAAAAGTAAAATAAAGAAAAAAATTACCTAGAATGAAAATAGTATGATTAAGAATAATTTACTTAGATGTGATTAAAAAATAATTGAATAGCTATGTACCGTATAAAATTGATATTATTAAAGGATAAAAGTAAAATTTATTTTGAGTAAAGTATTGTTTTTGTCCCCAATGTTTGGGGTAAATCCTATTTGTATCCCTAACGTTTAAATCGTCCTATTTGTATCCCCTAACGTTTGTAAAAGTGATTCAATGTTATCCTGCCGTCAATTACACATCATGAGCACTTTAGTTTGAGTTTTAAAAATCTCTTCTTGAAGTTAGAATATAAATGTTTGGGATAGAATCGATGATCTACTCTGAAAAATAGCTTATCAGATGTTGAAAATAATTTCTACAACATTTACATAATTCACTTTTCTAGGGACATAATTAAATCTAAACACAAATAGTGGGTATAATATTAAAATCGAACACATCCAAGTGAGACCTAATTGAGAATGAATACATCCAAAAGAGAATAATTGAAAAATATAATATGATTTGTTAGTATAATTGATAGTAGGATAACGATGAATCACTTTTATAAATGTTAAGGATACAAATAGGACGATTTAAACGTTAGGGACACAAATAGGACTTACCCCAAATGTTGGGGACAAAAACGATACTGTTCCGAGGGTTACCTGAAACTGGAGGTCGATCTCGGATGAGATCTTCTGTACTGGTCGGAGATGACGTGTCCGGCTGGCTGGTGGCGGCCGGAGCTGTTGTGTCCGACTTGTTGGACTTGCTGCACTGCTGATCCTTGGCCACCGGAGGGTGGGGGGTACCTGCAAGAGACTCCGATGCTTAAGTTAGCACGGATATTAAGCAGGTTTTTAGTAGAATCAGAGTATGAGTTATACCTGGGTGCTCCAGTGTATTTATAATGGTGAGAAGTGACCTTCTTAGATAAGATAAGTTAGTTATCTTATCTTATCTTATCTTATCTTTGGGCGAGGTCAGCTTATCTTCAACGGAACCGCCCTTCTCTCTGTAGGCTTGAGCCGCCTTTAGATTGGGCTGTGTTCCTTCTATTTGGGCCCTTATTGGGCCTCTGTAGCGTTTTGTCCGAGCTCTTTGTGAAGAGGTCGGTCATTGACCGAGCTCTTTGAGAAGAGGTCGGATACTGACCTGAAGAGGTCGGTCGGCTTGTCGCTAAACATCCCGGGTCGGACATCTTGACCCAGGGTATGAACAGTGTCCCTGCTTGAGTTCGATCTTTCCGTGAGATCGAGCTTCGATCTCTTTGGAAGTCGTGCTCAAGCATCTGTCTGGCTTGTTTCTTCATTGCTTTGCAATTCTGGCAGATTTCTAGAGGTTTGGTACGTCACAGTTCGTCCTCTTTTGAGTGGTAGTGTGGGTTTTCTACCCTTGCCTTCTGGATCACGCCTTGCTTTTGTGTTGACAACCCTCTGCTTTGGCGAAGTTATCCTTGCGGCTTGATATCCGGGCTTTTAGTGACTTGTCCAATGACTTTTTAGTGTTCTTTATATTGAACCTTTTTAGTCTCGGATGACGTACGTAGCCCTGTTTGAGATTGTGCCTTCTTTGAGTGGAGTTGTATCCCTTTTAGCTAAGAACATTTGAGCCTTAAGTTGTTTCTCAACCTTTTGGCTTGTTCTTTTTTGAGATCGTACTTGCACCTCTTCTTAGCTGACGTCGACCTGTACGACTTTGCCCCTGCTTGAGTTTGGACCTTTCCGTGAGATCGTGCTTTCGGAGCTTCGATCTCTTTGAGGAAGTCGTGCTCAAGCGTCCTGACTTTGGTCGATCTTGAGTAGTTTCTCCTTTGTGCGAGTCTGGTATTGCCTTTTTTAGTTTGTTGAGAGGTCTTTTCAGCTTTCTTCCGACTTGTTTGTCTTCACTGTTCGGAATTTTTAGTCATAATCCAACAACTTTTTAGGTATAGTTTGTTTGGACGACTTTTTAGCTCCGTCTTTGAGGCCGTGCTTTTCGCTTTTTAAGTAGTGTCTTTTTTCAAGACTTCGTACCTTTCAGCGAAGCATTCCTGGCCTTCCTTTGACCGTTTGTGAGATGTCTTCGTCCCCTTTGTGGATCTTTGTAGAGTGTCGGTACTTTGTTGTCCGACCTCTTTTGATCACTTTTGGTTTTGTCCACTTTCTGTTTGGTCGAGGTGGTCCTTGGGGCTAACTTATCCGACGACTTTTTAGTGTTCTCGTAGAACACTTTTTAGTCATTCTGAACAATTTTGATAGCCTTGTCGTGGAGCCGTGGCTTTTTGGGCGGAGCTATGTCCGTTTTAGCGCACGTTTTTTGTTGGTCCGACTTCTTCTTGTCGGTCCAAGCTGTAGCTTTCGTTGGTTCGACTTCTTCTTGTCGGTTCAAGCTGTAGCTTTCGTTGGTCCGACTTCTTCTTGTCGGTCCAAGCTGTAGCTTTCATTGGTTCGACTTCTTCTTGTCGGTCCAAGCTGTAGCTTTTGTTGGTCCGATTTCTTCTTGTCGGTCCAAGCTGTAGCTTTTGTTGGTCCGACTTCTTCTCGTCGGTTCAATCTGTAGCTTTAATTGGTTCGGACTGACTTCTTCATGTCGGGCCCTTCTAAGTTATTTTTGTAATCCTCTTTCTTGGACCTTGTTCAGGTCTCTTTCAGGGATTACTTTTATAACTTTATGTTTTAGGCCGACTTCGTCATGTCGTCCTCTTCTAAGTTATTTTGTAATCCTCTTTCTTGGACCTTTGTCAGGTTTCTTTCAGGGATTACTTTTATAACTTGTTTGTAGGAGGTCGACTTCTTTACGTCGTCCTCTTCTAAGTTATTTTTGTAATCCTCTTTCTTGGACCTTTGTCAGGTCTCTTTCAGGGACCACTTTTATAACTTTTTCATTTTGGGATGACTTTGTCATGTCTGGCCCTTCTAAGTTAAAGTAATCCTCTTTAATAGGGTTGGCCAGACCTCTTTCCAGGGTTTACTTATAACTTGGATTGACTTGGTCCGACTTCTTAACGTCGCCAGTCTTTAAGTTATTATTTTAGCAATCCGTAAGACCTCGTCAGGTTCTTTTTTGGATCACTTTCGATAACTTCTTACATTATTCTGTGTTCATCTTTGCCGATTTGTAGAAAGTGGTTGTCATCTCTAGATCGTCTTTTGGGTGAATCGCGTTTTCACCTTTATCGGACGATTGTCTTTATCGTGATCGTGCAGTGAAATTGTTTTTCACTTTCTGCCGATCTGTTGCTTTATAATCGGACGATGAATGCTTCAGATTAATGCGTCTTGGTATAGTAGTGAATTTTGTTTTCACTTTGTCGACATTTGTCGAAATCAAACGATGAATTCGGTTTTCATCGTGGTCGGGTGGTGAAGTTGGTTTTCACCTTGCCGACTTGTCGCTTTGTAATCAGACGATGAATTTGGTTTTCATCTTGCCGACTTTGTCGTGATCGGGCGGTGACTTTGGTGTTCACCTTGCCGACTTGTCGTAGTCGGGCGTCTTGGTAGGAAACTTTATAGGGAATCTGCAATCTTTTAAATAATAAAATGAAGATAAGAATGTTACATGTTAGTACTTACCTTTCTAGGTCGGCAATCTTTTTGGATCTCGGCCTAGCGCCTTTTTTAGATTGCAGGCATGCCATGACCTTGGTAGCTCTTGCCCCTCGAGGTTGGACACTTTGTAGCAACCTTTCCCCAGTTCTTCTGAAAAACTTGGTATTGTCCTTTCCAGTTGGCTGCCGACCTATTTTGATGTCATTTCGGATTAGGATGAGATGGTTGTTGTTAGATTACCTTCTGATTATATCTTGAGGCCATTTGACGTTTTAACGCCTCTTTCTTGATTCGAGCTCTTTCTCGGGTTTCCGGAGGTAGGTCGAGTTCTTCCTTTTGAAGTTAGGAGTTGGCCTCTTCACTGTAGTGGATCACTCTGGGCAATCCTTCTTTGGCCTCCATTGGGATCATTGCCTCCATTCCGTAAGCTAATCGGAAGGGTGATTCCTTTGTAGTGGAGTGTGAGGTTGTCCGATATGCCCATAGGACTTGTGGGAGCTCTTCAGGTGGGGCTATAGGGAAGTTGGCATGTAAAGCTTTGACTTTGTATTTGCTCTGCAGAACTTTGGTTCTTTCTGCAAAAAGTTTGCATCTTTGATCGTTTGTTGTCACTTTTCTTTTGTCATTCGCCTTTGAGAAGAATGTGTGCTTTGCTTAGGGTTTGGTTGCTGTTCCTGTTTCTTTTCATCGTTCCTTGACTCCTTTTGTACAAAAGTTCTAGCTTTTGTTTTGACATTTTGTTTGAGAGGTGTTCGGACTGTTTGGGTATAGATTGTCGACTTCTTTTCTCTGTGTCCTTGCCCTGTTGTTGCCTCCAAAGGGTGCCCCTGGACTTTCGTGTGAGTCCTGGGGTTTCCTTTTTATTGCCACATCTGTCACTTGATGTTCTGTTATTATTGTCCGATTTGTTTCCTTATTTGCCCGAGTTGTTTGGTAGTAATCCCATAGTCGACCTATGTCTTTGAGATGTATACTAAGATCCCGGACGGCATGTCTGATTGGCTGAATTCCATAGTTTTAATGCGTGTTACTGTGGCTGACCCTGAGTACATCCCTTATACCACCTTCGAGATTGACTTGTTGTGGTCTTTGTAATGTAGCCTGGATGAGGCTTCTGTTATTGCCCCCTGGTTTGGTGTTGGCTAGTTTTGAAAATGCATCAGCTCGGGCATTTTATGTGTCGGACTTCATTTTCCCTGATTTGTCCGAGCTGTTGGTGCTGGTTGGTTTTGAAAGTGCATCAGCTCGGGCATTCTGCTCCTGAGGTATGTGTTGGACTTCATTTTCCCCAATTTGTCTGAGCTGTTTTCTGTTTTTGTCCAGGGTCCCCTGAATTGTTCGAGATGTTCTCTGGTTTTGTCCAAGGTCCCCCGAATTATCCGAGCTGTCCTTTGTAGGATTCTTCCAGCTAAGTTTATTTTCTGTAGGATGCCTTTTATGGGCTGGTTGGTCCGAACTCTGATAGTGTGAGCTTGAAAGTATGGGTGGAGTCGTTGAGAGGTGAGTATGTGGGCTTAGGCAAACTTTTTCTATCTTTTGATAGTTTAGTTCGGCCCCTTGTAGAGCTTTGCTGATGAAGTAGATGGGTTGTTGCCCACTTTCGTCTTCTCTGACTAGTGCTGAGGCTATTGCCCGACTTCCCACTGCGAGGTATAATATGAGTTCTTCACTTTCCTGGGGTCTGGTGAGAATGGGTGGTTGCCCCAAGGATTTTGAAATCTCGGAAGGCTTGTTCGCACTCCGTTGTCCTTTTCAACTCGTCCGACCTCTTTGGTGTGAGGTGGACGTTCAACTCGTCCGACCTCTTTGGTGTAAGGTAGACGTTCAACTCGTCCGACCTCTTTGGTGTGAGATGGATCTTCAACTTGTCCAACCTCTTTGTTGTGAGGTGGACTTTCAACTTGTCCGACCTCTTTGGTGTGAGGTGGACCTTCAACTCATCCGACCTCTTTGGTGTATGGTGGACCTTCAACTCGCCCGACCTCTTTGGTGTGAGGTGGACCTTCAACCCGTCCGATCTCTTTGTCGTGAGGTGGACCTTCAACTCATCCGACCTCTTTGGTGTAAGGTGGACCTTCAACTCGCCCGACTTCTTTGTTGTGAGGTGGACGTTAACTCGCCCGACCTCTTCGGTGTGAGGTGGACCTTCAACTCGTCCGACCTCTTTTGTTTTTGATTGGGCGAGGTGGTGGGATCTTCTCCGTATTGCATATTTCATGGTAAACCTCCACAAAAGATACTCGAAGAGGGGTGTAATTGCGGTATTTTCTAGGCTTCCCGGGTTGATCTTCTTTTTTCTTGGACTCTTTATCCTTGTCCTGTGGTGGGTTAGGAGAATTCGGTTTCTGAGCTCTCTCCTAGTTGAGAGTTCTCCTCCATGTTGATGTGTTTCTTTGCCTGTTCCTGTACCTCGTTTAAAGATGTTGGGTGCTTCTTGGATATTGAGTGGCTTTAAAAGGTCCTCCTCGTAGGCCATTGATGAGACCCATGATATCTGCTTTTGTTGGCAGACTTTGTATGTCCATGCACGCTTTGTTGAATCTTTCCATGTAGTTGCGAAGACTTTCCCAATCTCCTTGCTTGATCCCTAGCAAGCTTGGAGCGTGTTCGGCTTTATCCTTCTGGATGGAGAATAATGGATTGCATCTGAGGCCTCCGTGAGATACATCCTGCTTCTGGAATTTCTAAGATGATGGCTTGGATCTGATGTGCCGTCGTACGGGGTCATATCGGGAGCTTTGAAGTCCTTTGGGACTTTAGCTTTCATGATTTCTTTGGTGAATGGGTCTTGATCTTTGTGGGGGCTGTCTTCATGACCGGATCGAGTTGTTTTGGCCTTGATATCTGCTTCGAGTTTTAGGAGCTTGTCCTCTGACATCGTCTTGTTTCTCTTCCAAAGGTCTCATTCGGCTTCCCGTTGATGTTCAGCTTCTTATTCCAGCTGTTTAAGGTGATTCTGTTGCTCACGGATAGCTTCCAAAATTTCTTGTTTGGTGGTTGCTTATTTCCCCCGTTTTGAGGTGCATCTTTGGAGGTGGCGTCCGTGTCTTTGTTTGGCGTTCGGTTCGCCAAACTAGAGTTGTGATCGTTGTCATGGTTGTCCGCCATGGTGATGGGATGACTTCCAAGTTCCCCGGCAACGGCGCCAATGTTCCGAGGGTTACCTGAAACTGGAGGTCGATCTCGGATGAGATCTTCTGTACTGGTCGGAGATTACGTGTCTGGCTGGCTGGTGGCGGCCGGAGCTATTGTGTCCGACTTGTTGGACTTGCTGCACTGCTGATCCTTGGCCACCGGAGGGTGGGGGGTACCTGCAAGAGACTCCGATGCTTAAGTTAGCACGGGTATTAAGCAGGTTTTTAGTAGAATCAGATTATGAGTTATACCTGGGTGCTCCAGTGTATTTATAATGGTGAGAAGTGACCTTCTTAGATAAGATAAGTTAGTTATCTTATCTTATCTTATCTTATCTTTGGGCGAGGTTAGCTTATCTTCAACGGAACCGCCCTTCTCTCTGTAGGCTTGAGCCGCCTTTGAATTGGGCTGTGTTCCTTCTATTTGGGCCCTTATTGGGCCTCTGTAGCGTTTTGTCCGAGCTCTTTGAGAAGAGGTCGGATAGTCTGACCTGAAAAGGTCAGTCGGCTTGTCGCTAAACATCCCGGGTCGGACATCTTGACCCAGGGTATGAACAGATACTTTACTCATTTATTTTAAAGTTAAAAATAAATATTTAAATTAAACACTAAAGAAATTCGATACATTAAAGATAAAAAAGTATTATTTATATTTTATTGTATATTTAAAAATAAATTTTAAATTTATTATTTATGTTAAAAATAAAAATAATATTTTAATTTTTTAGTTTTTACTCCATGGACAAAATTACAAACACGGTATAAATTAGTTTTAAGAAAGTCAATGTATTCTATATGTGCGTATAATTGATCCCATGAAGTTTTGAGTTACTGGATTACAGTATTGGTTTAATTCCAATTATTAGTTCGACCAATAGTCTTTATAAAAGAGGCTTATAATCAGCGATGGATTCAAAAAATTTCGATGATAAAAACAAAGTATATATAATATATAATAATAAATTTTATAAAAAAATATTATGTATATATAAAAAATTAATTATTAAATTATTTATTATATATTTGTAAATATACTATTCAAAAAAATTTTAAATTACAATAGGCCAGGATACTTATTCCCATACCAATGCAAATAGAACCGTCCTTCTTATAACATAATAATTGGCTTGACTAAGTGGCAAGTAACAAAGAAGCAAGGCACCAAGATGGCATAGGAAGGGTCAGAGATGGAATGAGGTGCTATGAGAACTGTTCGTTATCTGATGTTTTCGGGTAGTCGGATGGTGATGAGTAGGAGAGAGGGAGAGACCCCGAGCGGACGTGGAGCGAGGGTTGAGGTATGCTGGCGACGCCGGAGGTTGAACGGAACGCGGGGGGTGGCCACCTGCAAGGACACTCCGACGATCAAGTCAGAGTCTGTACCAAAGAATAGCCGAATTAGGTAAAGATGTGACGTACCTCGGGGGGAGAGCTGACCTCTCCCCTTATATATGGTGTTGGATGGGCCCAAAAGATGACCTAGCCCACTGGCTAGGGTATTCGCGAGCTGCCCCTATCCACGTGGGAGATGCTGGTCGTTTCAGATTTTGGGTCGGGGCTACGGGTGCTTCCCAGGGGAAGCCGACCCGACCGGTTTGCCAGGGTGTGCTGAGTTGCACAGCTGGGGAGACCGAGTGCGGTCCGGGTCGAGTGCAAGGACCGGCCTGTTGGCTTCCTTTGTAAGGGGTAGCTTGGGCTTGGGTCGGAGGTAGTGACCCGACCCGTCGACTAGTTAGGCTGGACTTTGGTAGTTCGTAACAGTGCCCCCAACGCGCCACCCTCGAGATTCGAAGCTTGTGGCTAGGCGCGTTTGTCTTACTCGCCAGGGGATGTGTTCTCTCTTCCTGGGAGTTCGTCCATGGCGCTTCGTGTCTTGTTACGCGTGGTTACCTCGTTTTTGGCGTTGCCTCCTTGGCTTCTGTGCGGGTCATTAAATGCCCTATCTTCTCATGATTTGAAATTTGTGTGAAATGACAGGTATGCCCCTGCCTTTTGGCGCTTCTTTCTGACGGTTACATTTTTCGCACCTATATAGACTTTGCAACTCCTTATTTCTCCACTTTTCTTTTTCTTTTCCTCTTCTACTTTCTCGAGCTGCTTCTGCTTTCCATCCCAGCTCTTACTGCTGCTTTGTTCTTTGTATTTCTCCTTCAACTCTCTCAGATTCCACACTCCTGGTACGTTGCTGTGGTTTCTCTTGCCTTTCTCTTCTTTGGTTTCCTTGGTGCTTTTATGCGTTGCATGCTTGGGTTTCACTTGCTTCTTGTTGCTCTCTTTGTTTGTCACTTTTTCTCTTAGAGGGGGCGCCACTGGGTTTTCTGGGTTAGTTTTTAGGTTCTGGGTTAGGATAGGGATTCTGGGTTAGGATAGGGGTATCTTAGGAGGTGGTTTTAATCTGCAACTTATTTTACTATTTTACGGGTTTCCGACCTCCCGTTCTGATTAAGTGGTGCCCCCGTTGTAGGTATGGCTGATCGCCTTGTTCTCCCCGACCAGGCCCAGCGGCTGCTGGCCGATTTCGTTGATCATTATGCCTGGGTTTCTTTTGATGTGAGGGATACCCCTTCCAAGGTTACAAAGGAGGGCCTCCAAGAGTTGCGCCAGGCTAGGCTCTTGTGTGGGGGTGGTCCCGAGGAGGCTCTCTACCAAGTTTATGTCCCTGCTAACCGGGAGCGCGTTTGCCAGAAGAACTTGGCGGCTCCTCGGGTTGTTGACTGGTTGTGGGTTTATGAACCCATGTTCACGACCTTGGGGGTTCACTTACCCTTCTCTCCTTTTGTCATGGGCTTGCTCAATCGTTGTGACGTTGCTCCATCGCAACTGCATCCGAACAGATGGGCAGCCATCCGATGCTTCGAGATGGTCTGCGAATACCAGGAGCTCCTGATTTCTATAAACGTTTTTCTCTACCTCTTTCTTCTCACGAATCCTTCTCGCCAAGGGAAGGCGAAGAAGGGATACATGTCCTTTAGGGCCCAGCAAGGTCGCCGGATTTTTGGTCTCTTTGAGGACTCCTTTCATGGCTACAAGTATACTTTTTTCAAAGTGAGGCCGATCAAGGGTCATCAACCCTTCTGGCTTACGGCCGAGGGAGAGAGGCGGATCCTGACCTACTGGAGTCTTGGGACGAGATCCGATTATCTAATAAAAATCTCTTATGACTGGTTGAGCCCGGAGGATCGTAATATTGCTGACATTTTGTTGACTATTTTTTGCGAGAAAAACCTTAATCCTCGCATGGTTATGGGGGACCGAGAGGTCGGTCGGTCATATGTTGGTGAGTTCTTTCTCCTTTGTGCTTTTTTATTGTTTTGTTCTTCTATCATTCATACTTTTGCTCTCTCTTCCTTTGCTTGCAGTAACCTTGGGCTTGGTTCCCCGATCTCGACTAGGATGACTGCGTCGACCCCGTATGTGAGTCGGAAAGGAGTTTCGCCGGTAGATGACTGGGGGTGGTCCTATAGGACCACAAGACCGAGGCTAGCTCGTCTGCCTATGAGTCCTTCTTTCCTTCAAGTCGCTTCTTTAACTATTTTAGGATCACTTTGTTGGCTACCTCCACCTGGTCATTGGTTTGGGGATATTCGACTGAGGAGAACCTTTGTTTGATCTTTTGTCCTTCTAGGAATCCTTTGAACATCTTGTCGGTGAATTGTGTTCCGTTGTCCGATATGACAGTTTCCGGGATTCCGAACCTGGTGATCACTTGCCTCCATATGAACTTTTGGCAATTTGCTGAAGATATGCTGGCTAGTGGCTCTGCTTCTACCCATTTGGTGTAATAGTCTATGGCCACTATCAAGTATTTCACTTGTCCGGGTCCTGGTGGGAACGGCCCTAAGAGGTCGACTCCCCACTGGGCGAAAGGTCGGGGGGCCATCATTAAGTTGAGCTCTTCGGGTGGTGCTTTGTGGAAGTTGGCATTTTCTTGGAATTTTTTGCATTTTTTCACGAACCCCTGGGCGTCCGACATCATTGTAGGCCAGTAATATCCTGCCCGGATGATCTTTCTTGCTAGAGATCTTCCCCCGATGTGGTGATCACAACATCTTTCGTGGACTTCTCTGAGGACGTAGTCCGTCTGATCGAGGTGCAAGCATTTGAGTAGGGGCTGATGGAGCCCTCGTTGTACAACTGCCCCTGTATGATTGTGTATTTGGGAGCTTCTCTCTTGATAGCTTGTGCCTCCTTTTCATCTGGGGGTGTTTCTGCATGCTCCAGATATCGGAAAATAGGGTCTATCCATGAGGGAAGGTTTGGCACCTGGGCTGTGCACATGACGATTGCAGATTCAGTTGCTAGCCCCTGGATTAGGGATCTGTTCTCCGTCCCGGGTTTGGTGCTTGCTAGTTTAGAAAGGAGGTCGGCTCGGGCGTTTCTTTCTCTGGGGACGTGCTGGATTGTGACTTCTTCGAAGCTTTGGCATAGTTCTTTTACCTTTTTCAGGTATTTTTGTAGCAGCGCATCCCTAGCTTGGTAGCTGCCATTTACCTGGGAGGTGACGACCTGAGAGTCACTGCTGACTTCCACCCTAGACGCCCCGACCTCTTTGGCTAGTATCAGTCCCCCTATCAGGGCCTCGTATTCGGCCTGGTTATTGGAGACCGAGAAGTCAAACTTGATGGATTGTTCGTAGGCTACTCCTGCCGAGTTTTCGAGAATGATTCCGGCCCCTCCGAACGCTTGGTTGGATGCTCCGTCAACGTGGAGTTTCCACCGTGTGTTCGGTAGGCCGGGAGCCTCTCCTGTGACTTCTACGAGGAAATCTTCCATGGCTTGGGCTTTGATTGCCTGTATGGGCTCATATTACAAATCATATTGAGAGAGTTCTATCGCCCATGCCATCATTCTTTCCGCCAGGTCGGGTTTCTGGAGAACTTGTCGGATGGCCTGATCGGTTCTCAGGATGATTGTGTGCCCTTAGAAGTATTATTTTAGCCTTCTGGATGAGATCAGTAGGGCGTAGGTCAGCTTTTCCAACTTGGTGTACCTCGTCTCTACTCCTTGGAGTATTTTGCTGATGAACTATATCGGGTGCTGAGTTTTGTCCTCTTCTCGGACCAGTACTGCCGCTATTGCTTGCGTGGTTACATCCAAGTACAAGTATAGGGGCTCCCCTTCTCTAGGCTTGCTGAGTACGGGAGGTTCCGAGAGTATCTTCTTGAAGTGGCTGAACGCTTCTTCGCATGCCGGGGTCCACTCGAAGGCGATCCCTTTTTTCATTAGGTTGAAGAATGGAATGGCCCTTTCTACCGAGGTGCCGAGGAACCGAGACAAAGCCGTAAGCTTCCCGGTGAGTCATTGTACATCTTTGATGCACCCAAGGCTTGTCATTTTGAGGACGGCTTCACATTTGTCCGGGTTGGCTTCTACCCCTCTTTGTGTTATCATGAACCCTAGGAACTTCCCTGCTTCCATGGCGAACGCGCATTTAAGTGGATTGTGTCTCATGTTGAATTTTCTTAGCGCCTTGAAGACATCCTAGAGATCGTCTATTAGCTTGTTTGGCTCTGCTATTTTTACCAGGATGTCGTCGACGTAAACCTCTACCGACTTGCCGATGAGGTCATGGAAGACTCTGCTCATTAGTTTTTGGTAGGTGGCCCCTGCGTTCTTCAGTCCAAAGGAAATTATTTTGTAACAAAAAGTGCCCCCTGGTGTTATGAATGCCGTTTTGTCCTTGTCAGGTCAGTGCATCGGGATCTGGTTATAGCCAGAATAGGCATCCATGAAGGTGAGGAAACGATATCCTGCCGCTGAGTCAACCAATGTGTCAATGTTGGGGAGGGGAAAGGAGTCTTTTGGGCACGCTTTGTTTAGGTCAGAGTAATCGACGCACATTCTCCATTTTCTGCTGGCTTTTTTGACTAGGACGACATTGGACAGCCATGTCGAGTACTCGAGTTCCTTGATGAACCCTGCTTCTAGTAATCCTGCTATTTGTTTGGCGACTTCTTCAACCCTTTCTTGCAACATCTTCCTTCGCCGCTGGGCTATCGGTTTGGCATCAGGTTTTATGGCTAGCCGGTGGGACATGACCTCGGGATCCAATCCCGGCATGTCTGATGGGGTCCATGCGAAGAGGTCGCCGTTTGCCCTCACGATCTCTATAAGGGGCCCTTAAGTTCATGGGGCAGGTTTCTATTTACGAAGGTAAACTGATCTGCCATTTTTCGTATCTGGAACTTTTCCATGTCCCTTCTGGTTCTGGTCTTGGCTTGTCCTCTATCCTGACATCAAGATCTGCCAGGAACACGCTGGCTGCCCTCTTAGATCCTTCTTTAAAGAGAGATTGGTGCTATCGCAAGCGACTGCCGTTTCTAGATCTCCCCTTATGGAACCAACTGTTCCCTTGTCCGTTATGAACTTCATTGTTAGGAACCTGGTGCATATTACAGCTGAGAATTCATTGATAGTTTTTCTTCCTATGATGATGTTGTAGATAGTGGAGTCTCTAAGGACTACGAAGTCTGCCATAACCGATTTCCTGGCGTCACTGGTTCCTAGGCAGATTGGGAGAGAGATCGTCCCGTCGAGTTTAATGTAGTTATCGCCTAGTCCCATGACTCCGTGTTGGTGATTCTTGAGGTCGGATTCCCTGAGCCCCATGGCATCAAACACGTTTCTAAATAGAATGTTTGAATCTGCTCCTGTCCCGACCAGCGCGGTAACTACCATGGGAGTTTTCGGGGAGGTCATTGAACCACTTATCTTCTGGGCCAAATGATATTGTGGGATGCCTTTTGCTGGAGGTGGGGCCATCTGTCAAGATGGAGAGTACTCGGGTGTCCCTTTTGGCTGCCGACTTGGATTTAGGGGGGCTGTCGCGCCCGACCACGATGTTGACCACGAAAGTTGGGGGGTTATTGGCATCCTCTGTGGGTTCTTGCCTTGGTTTGACAGTTCGGCTCCGATCTTCCTCAGAGCGTTCCCTTTCCCGCCTCCTCGGTTCTCTAATGAGCCGGGAGAATTCGCTCAGCTTTCCTTCTCTTATGGCCTGTTCCAGGGCATCCTTGAGGTCGAAGCAGTCTTGGGTTTTGTGGCCAAACTTCTTGTGATAATCGCAGTAAAGGCTCTTGTTGCCTCCCGTTCTTTCCTTCAATGGCCTAGATCTGGACAAGATTCCCTTGTCTGCAATTTGTTGGTAGACTTCTACTATAGGCGCCGCAAGTGGCGTGTAGTTCGTGAACCTTCCTACCCGTGGGTGCTTGGGTGGCTTGTTTAGGGTGTCGTCCCTGGGAGCTTCTTTGTACCTATCGACTTGAGGGGCCTGCCGGACTGACGAGCTAGGGATCTGCCGTTTGTTGGCTATGACAACCTGGCTGACCTCTTCGTCGTTGATGTATTCATTGGCCACGCTTTGAATTTCCTGCATGGTCCATACAGGCTTGGTTGTGAGGTGCTTCCTAAAGTCTTCGTTTAGCAGGCCGTTTGTTAGGCATAGACTAGCGACTGAGTCCGTGAGGCCGTCGATCTCCAAACACTCGTCGTTGAACCTATCTAGAAACTTCCTAGTCGGCTCCCCGAGTTTTTGGGTAACCCCCAGCAAGTTGATTGGGTGTTTTGCTTTGGCTATGCGCGTCGTGAACCGAGCTAGAAAGCTTCGAGATATGTCTACGAAAGTTGTGATGGACTCTTGTGGGAGGGCGTTGAACCATCGAATTGCTGGACCGGCCAGTGTTATGGGGAATGCCCGGCATCTGACCGCGTCACCTACCCCTTCCAAGTTCATCCTTGCTTCAAAAGCTGTGATATGCTCCTGGGGGTCCTTGGTCCCATCGTACCTCATGTCCATCGGCTTGTCGAAGTTTCTCGGGAACCAGACCTTGAGGATTGAGGGGTAAAAGGGGGTGGCTCCCATGATAATGGGGTCTTGTTGTCTCCTGGGTTTCCTTCTCGTGGATTCCCAGCGGCTTTCTGACTCGCCTTGGGTAGGTCAGGAAGTTGCTTGTGTGTGCACCTCTTCGTGCCTTGTTAGGCTTCTTCCCTGGCTGTCGTGTGCTAGGGAGAAGGATCGGGTACGGGCGTGGGACCGGCTGTCGTCGCCGTGCGAGTGGCTGACGCCTTCGTGGGATCGGTCCCTTGCCGCCAGCTTCCGCTCAAGGTTTTGTACTCTATGCCTGAGTTCTTGCATGATCTTGGCGCTGTCGGCTCCCGTCACCCCAAAGGGACGCCTTTCGGGTGTCTTGGTGTACATTTGTTGGTTGGGTTGAATAGAGGATCTCGGCTGTTCGGCAACGCGAGCTGTCGAACTCGCCCTACTCAAGCGGGCCCCGCCTTCTTCACAGAGCTCCTCCGAAGTAATGGGTCGCTCCATGTCTACATCGGGTCCCCACAGACGGCGTCAATGTTCGTTACCTTATGTTCTCGGGTAGTCGGATGGTGATGAGTAGGAGAAAGGGAGAGACCCTGAGCGGACGTGGAGCGAGGGTTGAGGTGTTCTGGCGATGCCGGAGGTTGAACGGAACACGGGGGTGTGGCCACCTGCAAGGACACTCTGACGATCAAGTCAGAGTCCGTATCAAAGGATAGCCGAATTAGGTAAAGATGTGACGTACCCCGGGGGGAGAGCTGACCTTTCCCCTTATATATGGTGTTGGATGGGCCCAAAAGATGACCTAACCCACTGGCCAGGGTATTCGCGAGCTGCCCCTGTCCACGTGGGAGATGCTGGTCGTTTCGGATTTCGGGTCGGGGCTACAGGAGCTTCCCAGGGGAAGCCAACCCGACCGGTTTGCCAGGGTGTGCTGAGTTGCACAGTTGGGGAGACCGGGTGCGGTCCGGGTCAGGTGCAAGGACCGGCCCGCTGGCTTCCTTTGTAAGGGGTAGCTTGGGCTTGGGTCGGAGGCAGTGATCCGACCCGGCGACTAGTTGGGCTGGACTTTGGTGGTCCGTAACAAGAATCAAAGTTGTCAAGTACTTTTTACCAAAATTGTGATAGTAGAGAGTCTTTTGTGATAATTGAAGGATAAGTGCTTTCAATTGGATGATAATAATAAAAGAGAATATGAATTAGGAGTTTATCTTGTGGTAGTGTAATCATGAAAATGCATAAATATTTAGTTCTGGTTACGATTTTTTCTGCTTTTTGTCGGTGCGGAATGCTTTGTAACCAAAACTATCGGGGAAAAAAAAAACACCAAAGTCAGGTTGAACCTAATCATCAAGTCAAGTTTTGAAATTATTTCAAAATTTCTCTTGCAAAGTTCCAATAATCCATCCTTACACTACAAAAAAATGCTGAATATCGTTTGATTTATCGTCGAATCTAATATCGGACATTAGCGGTAACTTTATCGGCAGATTTGACAATAAATTCGTTGGGTAAAAAAATTATTACTGGATTTAGTTTTCCAATGATAAATTTGCCGGTAATAATTAATAGGAAAAAAAATTGGCACGATCATTACCATCAGATTTATCGGTAGATTTATCCGAATTAATGCAACGCTACATTTTGGTCATTTGTATGCAAAAGTGTTACTGTTGGATTTATCGGTCGTTGGTCGTTCTATTGCTACCGTTTTCATCATTTCTGCCACTGCTACCACCACTGTCGCCATTGCTCCCTGTGTCACTGCCTCCTTCCTTCCCCAAGTATGTTGTCCTCCTCATTTTTTTTATTATTTTTTTAATTTATTTAAAAAAAACCCTTATGTAGCCCTACCGATTGGCTACCGCCGCCACCACTTTGCCGTCCGTGCTGCCACCACGCCAGAAAAGTCCTTTGAGCCGCCACTGTTTTCAAGTAACTCACTAATTAGTTTTTGATAGTTAAACTTTAAACTCTAATTTATCTTATTTTAATTTGTTATGTATTAGAAAATTTGCAATTAAGATGTTTGTATTAGAGATTTAACTGTTCTTCAGATTTAGTTCATATATTAGTTTATTGTTCTGATTTCAGTTTATTATTCTGTAAGTGTAAGATCACCAACTGCATTGTTCTAATTTCTGCTATGATGTTGTTTAAGTTAATTATTTTCTGAGTTAATTGATTGTTATTAATTGTCTAAGTTAATCTTCATATGTTTATTTTTTAAATTAATTGTTGAGTTATTTTTTATTGTTGTTAATTTTATAAGTTTATTATTATCCGAGTTAATTATTTTTTGAATTAATTAGTTGATTGTTGTTAATTATCTGAGTTAATCTTAACTTGTTTATTTTCTAAGTTAATTATTGAGTTATTGTTTATTGTTGTTAATTTTCTAAGTTTATTATTAGTTGATTGTTGTTAATAAAAAAATATATAATGAAAACTTCACTAAGAAACCTGAATAATCAAAACAAATCAATAATAATCAACACAAATCCTATTTTATAATAACAAGTAAGCTCATACCTTAATTCTATTTTAGAATTTCTGAAGCATTACTTGAAATGAGCTTTAATAGGGGAAGGGAATGGCTGGGTAGGAGCTTCTGACCTTCTTCTTCACGCCAGTGCCGAGAAGAAGAGTAGCAGGAGAAGAAGAGTAGAAGCAGCGGCAGAAGCGTTTGCAGCAGTAGCGACAGCAGAACGGTAAGAGGGTGCCGTACGTCAAAGGGGGCTAACGATGAGGTGTTGACAGAGAGGAGAGATGAGAGAGTTAGAGAGAGACTGGGAGGCGAGAGATTCAAAATGAAGGAAAAAAGGTTCGTGATTTGAATTTAGGACACGATTACCGTCGGATTTACCAGCGGATAAATCTGACAGTAACGCATTGCAGATCACCAAAACCCCTGCGTTTCACTAAAGTGTTTACGGCGAAATAATTCGATGATAAATCCGACACTAATTTTTGCATCTATCTTTTTCGTCTTCCCTCCAATTATTACCGGCAAATTTATCGTCGGAAATGAAAATCTGTTGGTAATACTTTGACTTGACGAATGTGACACCAAACTTACGGTAAATCTACTGGTAAAATCGCTGCTAATAATGTCTGCCACTAAATCTAACGGTAAATTCCATAGTATTCAACGTCTTTTTTGTAATATATAACTCCAAGTTATTTTTTTAGAATTGAGTGGTGAACTTATTGGAACTTTACTTGATTGAATTAATAAACATTAATAGACTTTCTAGATTTTAGTGTTCACCGATTATTAGGACAATTCAACCAATTCTATTAATATTCTGGAAGGGACTATGATAGGTAATCCTAGGACTAATCTTAAAGTCAAAACTCTTTTATAGTCTCGAATTTAATTTCTTGAATAATTATTTTAAATTCACGTTCAGAACCCTAAAATCCACCTTTAATTCATAATCAGTGGTGTTGTCTTCGAGATATGACTTGGTTAGATAACTCGCAACCTAATTCTAACGTTCCAATACCCCTTTTCTTCTAAATTTGATTAGTGGTGAATTGAAGTGATAAACAACGGCTTTCAAATATTAAACATCATTTTGTCATGCCAAAGTGAAACACGGGAAATAATGAGTCCTTATAGTTTCTGTTGGTTAACTTAGTGTGAGTTCACCAGATTTGACGTATTTAATTTGATTTGAACAATATATAGTAATAATTTTACTGCAACTTTTAGTAAAGACTGGATATAACAGTACACTATAAGAAATTCGCTTATTACCGTTAAATTTATTGGTAAAATTTTAAAAAATTCGACAGTAATAAATTTATCGTCAGATTTATCGTCAGACAAAAACAAATGGTATAAAATTTGTCGATTATCACTTATCATCGAATTTACTTATTCCATCAATAATTATCGTCGGATTTTTTTAACGGTAACCAGTTTCAGGATGCCAAACTTAGATAGAATTTATCGACGAAGAAAATTTAACTGTAATATTGGCATAATTTGTATTCGATTTCGTGCCGTGTTATCGTCGAATTTATATCCCCCAATAAATTCGACGGTAAATTATCATAATAATTATTATAATTAGAAGAGAAAAAAGTAAAAAACACAATTTAAAAAAAAATAATTTTTCTTACTAAATAAACTAAATTAATAAAGTTTTTAAAAGATATATATAAAAAGTCTGCAACTTGGATGCAGTGGAGACGCAATGGTGGTGGTGGAGGCGCAGTGGCAGCAGTGGCGACTGGGGTGGCATTAAATTAGGGGGTTAGTCTCAAGGTCTTTCTAAAATCAAATAAAAACAACTAGGGTTAGGGTTGTTGCTTGGGTAGCTGAAGGTGGTGTGGTGGCTGGAGGTGGCATTGTGGAGGTCGGCGGTCTTCACAGTGGCGGTGAGAGATGGAGAGGGTAGGTTGCGGCGGTGAGACAAATAGACCTGGGACAACAATGACGTGCACGACGACGACGAAGACTTGGTGGCAATGTCTTTCCTAGAGTTGGTAGAGGAGGAGAGAGTGAGAGAGAGAGAGAGGGGTTTCAAAGAATGGGGGGAGTCGCGGACCCTAAGTATTCAAATTACTGTCAGATTTTTCAATGGTAATTAATCGTTTCATTTAACAAAACGGTGCTTTTCAAAAAATGAATTACCGTTGTAGTTCTAATAAATAGTTTTTCAGCCGTTCATTACTGTTGGATTTCTGGCGAAATGCTAAATTTGATTATAAGGTTTATTCCTCGACAAAATTATTATACAAACCGTCGCAAAATTCACCAATAAAACCATCAGTAATGACCACCGATAAATCTGACTATATGAGCGTATTTTTGGTAGTGTAAACTTCATTGCACTTGGAGGTTGAATTATGGTATATGACTATATCATCTTCCTTTTCCTTCCTTTGTCTTGCTTTGTTTTTGTTCGTTATAAGACCAAACCAAAAAATCTCCTAAATTGTTAATTTCTATCTTAAGGTTTCAAAAAAAAAAAAAGATTAAATATCTCTTTCTGAACCATCACATATGTTCTTACGAACTTTGACAATAAATCCCCGCACAAACAATGTTAGAAAGCAGCAATAATACTAAACTACATAGCTCATTATATATGTTTGTTTCAATATCTAGGTATTATTACGAGAAATATGATTAACATAGCTTGAAAAATGTGTGTACACTATATTGTTTCCATTTCTAATATTTGAACATGAGATACAATAAATATGAAACAAACTTACGTATCACTTGATCAACTTAATTAATACTGGCTTCGCTTTGCAACAGGTTTCTTCAAGCATATTCCACAAAATGGGAAAAATCTCTTTTTTTTGGGGGGGTGGTTGGGGGGAGGGGGTTGTTGTTTGATAATGGGGTGGATCGTTGGTATTGTACTAAGGTAGATCAAGTAGGTGAAAGAACTAATGGGTCACTGGGTATTATGTCAATAAATGAACATGTCTTCTGTTGTGACAATTAATTAATATGCGCTCTTTAATTTCTTTGGAAGATGGAAGATTAGGAAGGGGGCCCTATTGTTCCCAATAACATGCATGGCTAAAAAAGCCCATGGCAGTGATGATGACATATTAATTGCAAAGTACATAGATGGTGTTTTTGTGTGCTCGGACTTCAGATATATATAGATGTGATCTATGATAGATTATACATTTTCCCTCCCTTATTTCCTTATAGGGAAAAAAAAAAGCAAACATACCTTGTCATTTACACATTCGAAACATATATCAAAGTTGTATATATATTAAAAAAATATATAATCAGAGGAAATTAAATGGAGACTATAATCTAATCAAATGGTTATAAATTAGATTAGGTGTTTATAAATTGCGTTATGAAAATGTTACATTTCGATCCTAATTGAATTTTATGTAATCCGTTGGAGGTTAAAATGAATTTGTAGAGTATAAAATTTCTATATATATAATTTAATTTGCTAGAGGCTAAAGCGAATTATGAAGATATTTTAGCACATGATAATCCGTTAGAAGTTATAGCGATTTATGAAAAAGCATAATTCGCTGTTCACAACGACGAATTATGAAGAAAATAAAAGTCAGTTTGAGATTGCTATGAATTATGAAGAGACATTGGTATATAAATACAGCTTAAATATGATGAGTGTGTTGTAAAGTGCCTAAATACAATGTCTAGTGATAAAAATTTCTTAACTCTTGTGCATCATAGAGGGAAAATTAAAAAAAAAAAGAGATACAATAAAGTTTGCTGATAAAAATCCAACAAGTATTTTTATCCGTGAATCAAGTAGTTTTGCTGATTGGAAAGCCAGTGTAAAAACTCAGAATGTATAGAATCAAACGGGTGAAAAAATTAGTTTACAAGATCTCGATTTTCATGGTGTTAACCACTGTTAAGTATGATTCATTTGTGATAGGATGCGATAAAGATCTATAAGTTCTATTTCATTGTTGAGAAAATTTTCAGAGGTGAGAACTACTAAGAACCACCTGTGTCGCAGTCTTCTCACCAAATAGCTGAGTGGAGAGCAACATCATAATATAGATCCGAGCATATCTCCTCATTTGTATCTACTGGGAGCACCTTGAATGTGTCATGAAACCACTTGAAAGTCATTGTCATCTTATCGATGCATCTAGCTGGCAAAAGCTCGTCTAATAGCTCCTCAAATTAAACTCACGCTGACTTCTCATTCAGAATGAACTACGAAAAACGTAAGAGGCACTCGTTGACTGCCTCGCCATCAATAAGCAAACCCAACTAGTAGGCCACGTCGAGTAGCATGATAGTGCACTTTTCGAATGGCATATGAAACGTGTGTATTTTGAAACAACACCTCTCAATAAATGAGCTGATAAGAGGCTTATCCAACTTAAATTAATAGTTATTTAGCCTAACAAGGTGGTTTAAGTCAGCAGCCTCAAAATATAGAATGATACAATCGTGTAGAAGCATATTCTGTTACCGTCTAATGCTAATAATACAATAAGTCTGCTGTATCACAAAGTAAAAATTGCTATTTTAAAAAGTACTCGATAAATATATAATTGAAATAATAAGAAATCCAAATAAAAAAATATTAAATTA
>NC_029793.2:9227966-9233648 GCF_000816755.2 Arachis ipaensis | reverse complement strand
ACTACTATGTCTAAAGTATCCAAACTACTTATCAAAACATTCACTATACTAATCTGTATCCTAATCTACTCACCATCGTCACTACTATTCTACTTCAAATGATATTTTATCAAACAACAATGCTAGGAAATCAAGAGGGTATCAGCTAAAAATTAGCCAAATGTCTTTGGGTGAATCCAAAATCTCTACGTAGATGGTAGATGGTGTTTATGCTAAACATTAGGATGTTTCTTCTACTAAGTATCAGAATGTTTCTTTTTTCATACTAAATGGATGTTCTTTTATATATTTTATATATTTTTTTATATACTAAGAATTAGGATTGTTGGAAGCAGTGATCCCCGCTCATTCAGAATTTTAATTTGGGGTGAGAAGTAATTAATATCAAATATTATAAATTAAAAATAAATAAAATTAATTAAATATAATTATAAATTAATTAAATTGTTTACTTTTTGGCTGATCACCTCTTGGTTACATATACTTTTCCTTTATCAAAACTAATAAACAATAATACTAGCATTTTTAACATAATATCACTACCATTTCTAATCTAACAGTACTATAATCAACAATATTACTATCATTCTAAAACTATTTCTAATAAACAATAACATTACCATTTCTAATCTAATCGAAAATCTCCTAAATTAAGAGATATTACTACACTAACCTCCTGATTGATGTTTTACAGATATTGCAATTGGATAATATCTAAATGCCTTTAATTTATTTAAGCAATTTATCCTAAAATTTATTTAAGCCCTTTTACTTTTATTCAATAATGTTTGTTTGTATCCAAGTGAATTCAATTTATTATGTCATTGTGAACAATATAAAACAAATTTTCATCCTCTTGTTCGAGCCATCTGCCATAATGTCCCTCTGCATTTGCCATAGCCAACATGCAAAATAAGGACTCGATCAACATCATTGCTATTCATTAACTATTATTCATCTTCAGTGCTAGTTATTATTATTATTATTATTAGTTTTTTTGGGTCCATCACAAAGCAGTACTATAAACATAAATATAAATAGTACAATGCACATTGTATTGTTTGTAGTACGTGTATAAAAAATAAATTTAAGGTGACGGTTGCAATCAAACCGAAAAGTGACAAGATAGCTAAGGATCGACCTGAATCTTGAATGTGTACTTTCACACACATATATATATAGAAAAAAAAGGAAGGGTTGGGGGGCAGAAGTGTTATTCTTCACTGAGGAGTTGTTAATTTAAAGTTTTATAACAAAATTCTCATTTTCATTTTACATTTGTGTAGTATTTAAATTTAATACTTTCTCTGAGTCTTTTAATTATATTTCTCTAATAATAATATTATCCCCTCAGTTTTTTTTAATAATGTTTAAACTCCAAAAAAATAATAAAAATGGAAAAATTATATTTACACCACTAAATATACACCTTGACAAATTTTTAATTTCTATCATTTTTTATCAATCATTTTTTTATACCAAATGTATAAATATACATAAAAGATATATAAAAAATAGTGAATATAACATTTCTTCTAGAAGTCCTAGCACTCGAATTATCTGCATTGTTGCTTATTCTCTTAATTCTTAAATGCAACCATATCTTGTCTCCTTCATAAATACTTTGGTTTTCATATTAGAAAGGAAGGTAATGTATAAAAAATCATGGATTTGGATCCTCTAAAGTTTGAATTTTCACTCTAGAGAGTAAAGTGTAATCTTTTACCATTAATTTCATAGATGAGACCAATAATAAATATGAAAGAGAAATTATTCAAGGGTAGAAGATCACACTTTACTCTTTAAAGTGAAATTCAAACTTTAGAGAATCTAAATCCAAAAATCATAACTAGTGAATTATCCGCACATCCATACCACTGGTTAGATCATATTAGAAGTAAGGAGTAAGAAATTCCAGTACAAAGGAAGGATTATTACTATACCTAATTCTAATTATAAGTCTTTTACAGTAGTATAATCTATTCAAAGCTAAGTGGCAACACTTAACATACAAATGAATTTATAGAGTGTAGAAATATTAAGGGCAAGTTAAATAAATAAATCAAACAGACTTTAAAATTATGTAATTGCAACTTTTTAAAAATTGTTACATATTTGTGTCATTTTATATTTCTATATAAATCGCTACAGGAATATAGCGGTTTATGAATACATAATTCGCTACAGAAGTAGCGTGGATTATGTAGAAAAATTTTTCACATAGAAACCGCAATATAACGATTTTATGAACGATTTTATACATGCATAAACCGTTGTATCCTGTTGCGGTTGAGCACTACTTCTTTATAAATCGTTGTATCTTAGTGCGGTTTATGCATGTTCAAAACTGCTATATTTCTGTAGGAATTTCTGCATAAAATTTTTTTAACGTAATTCACTAATTCGTGCTACCCATGTATATGACACAAATCTGTAACAATTTTCAAAAAATTACAATTACATAATTTTGAAGTCCATTTGATTATATTTATTTTGGTATCTTGTCCAAATATTAATATAACATCCTTTCGACTTGTACACTTCAACATCAAAAAACAAATTATACATTTTAGAAATTTAGGATATGAAATATTCATGAACCTAAGTTTTAGGGAGTTTATTGTTTCTCCCCTCCTAATGTGAGGTTTTGTTAACAAAAATACTCGTTGGAAACTTGGAATAATGACTAAAAAAGGGGTCAATTCAGATTACACATTTTTTTTATGGTAAAACGTGAATATTAATGAATTAATCAGAAAATATGAAACATGATAAATTCTTATATTACTTTTTCTTGTTATTGAATAAAATTTTAGATATCATAGGTAATCTCCCATTTTTTGTTTGATAAATAAAAGCAAATTATTGGTATGAAATTGTATTCATATTAAAGATAATAATAAAAACCCGTTAAATAATCATTTAATTAAAATGTTAAGCTATCTAATAATTTAATTTTCACCTATTGTCTTTCGGAGAAAACAACTACATCTAAATAAAGGGAAATAATAGATCCACTCCTATTTTTTGATAATGCTACTCTACATATGATTTTTTTTGTATTGTATATTTGCTATTTATATTTAAAAAAAAGAGTCGTGTTATCAAAATTAGAGTGGCAATGTTCATTTTCCTAAATAAAGTACCAAACTTTTAAACAAAAAGAACAAAACATAGGGAGATCACTAAGACAAAGTTAAAACAAAACACAATAAACATTTGAACTCCAAGTATAATGTTCTGAAACACTCATGATCCTCATGATGCTTTAAAGCGCTCTGCCAAACGCTCGTACCTACGCCTTTCCTGATCCAAATAAGTGAAACAAGTTCCAACATTTCTGCAGTAAGATAGCAGCTTTAATGTGGGAAAGAAATATACATAGAAGAATGGGCCATACCGCGGGAGACACAGAGGGAGAGACTTTAGTAAGTGCTATCTCGAAATGCCTTGGCATGTATGTATTAGTATCACTAGTAGCTTCAACTGAGGTCAATTTCTCATTGACAGCAGCTTTAGCTGCTTCATTCATCTGTATCAAGAAAATCACAACTTCCCCCGATTATTCCTCCTTTCTTACAAATAACTTGATAAAGTGATTAAAACAAGCTGAAAAAGATATAGCAGAGACAAACCAATGCAGCAAGGTCTGCGCCACTAAAATTTTCACAAGCTTCAGCTATGGCTCTCAAATCCACAGTAGAATCAGCAGGCTTCTTCCTTGCAAGAGCTTTCAATATTGAAAATCGCTGGTCAGCGTTCGGCACAGGAACGTAAAGAAATTTACCAAGTCTACCAGAACGGAGGAGAGCCTCATCCATCACATCGGGCCTGAAAAATGAGAAGTTTACTTCAGTGAAATGATGAGATGGGAAGAAAAATAACTAGTTAGATATGGTGAACAAAATTTTACCTATTTGTAGCACCAATAACAAAAACACCTTGGCGCTGGTCGCCACCATTTAGCTCAATAAGTAACTACAATTGCAAACAATGGTGTCATTTTTTAACAACAGAATTAAATCAGTAGTACGATACCAACATGAGAATTATTTATCCAATAATTAGTAATTGTCTGACCTGGTTCACTACTCGTTCGACTACCGATCCACCTTCCGAATCCCGTTTGGTTGATAGAGCATCCACCTAAAATTGATTAAAATAGTCATAAAGAACAGGTATTATTCCCAAATCAAAGTAACAGAATACAAGAACCATAATTCAAGAGTTGGTCTCAAATTCTCCCAAGAGACTAAATAATTTCTCCTACCTTTCATTTATAGTGATTAACCTCTCTAACTAACTCAGTATTGGGATCCTTACACAACATTCTAAAAAAATTGCACAAACGTAATCAAAATTAACACTCTCTGTATAAGCAAAATAAGTTAACAGATAAGCCACATAACGTGTTTAAAGCCTCCCTCCCCTCTAGCGCATATACTTGCACTTAACAATGAATAATTAAACACACAGGAACTGACTTTTATAGTTAACATATACTTTTATAGTTAATTTGGATAAAATCGAGTCAAATATTTGAACATTCATTAAGAGATTAAATTACTAACCTCGTCAAAAAATACTATACAGGGTGAACATGCCCTTGCACGACTAAACACTCGTCGAACTTCTCGCTCACTTTCTCCAACAAATTTATTTAAGAGTTCAGGCCCCTGAATAATTCAACAAAACCAATTTGAAATAAGGGTTTATTCGATATAGTGTAAGTTTCAGTAAAGCAAAAGCAAAACCAAAAATAAATAAGAAAGATGAAGTATTTAGATAAACCTTAATATGAATGAAATTAGCTCCTGCCTCATTGGCAACAGCTTTGGCAATAAGAGTTTTACCGCAACCAGGGGGCCCAAAAAGCAAAATTCCCGTCTCATTTACCACCTCAAATGTCTGAAATAGATAAATCCAACAACATTCATCAACCAATGAAATTAAACTAACCACTATTTTCAATGGAAAGAGGGGAGGCAAAAATCAATTCATCAATTTTCAAATGACAAAATGCAATTAGTGCAAGAACTAAGAGACTGCTATCAACCAATTCTCAGAGAATACGAAAGCCTATTATATGGACAAAAAAGCCTGTTTAATCTAATAGCAAGTTTTCTCTAGGTTAGACTTTAGGACAAGAAAGTAAAGTGTACTTCGGAAAAATACCTGATAAACCTCGGGATATTTTATTGGCCTTATTATACTGGATTCAAACTCCTCCCTTAAACAATCAAGGCCCCCAACATCTTCCCATTTCACATTGGGAACGGATGAGAAGCCCTCTCTTCTTAATGAAGGTTGTACCTTTTTCACTGCTTCCTGCATGAATACCCCATAAATATGAGTAACATGTTTAACAACTATAATAACATTATAACAACAATAATAAGACAAAGTAAACAAATCTAGGGAACCTGAAAATCAGACATTGTGCAAACAAGCTTATCCACATCTTCATGCGACCAAGGTTCCTTCCACCAGTCTCCAAGACACCTTGTATGATCCTGAGATAGTTCCCATTTCCTTCCAGAAATGATTCTCTTTATTGCCAAATTACCAGCCTCCTTAACCACAGCTACCAAATCAGCACTGACGTATCCTGGCGTAGATCTTGCTATATGTTTAAGATCCAATGAACCCTCAAGTTTAAGATTGCGTGTAAGCATAGTAAGG
>NC_029793.2:9225394-9227940 GCF_000816755.2 Arachis ipaensis | reverse complement strand
CGATCAAACCTCCCAGGCCTTCTCAAGGCCGGGTCAAGAGTATCAGGCCTATTTGTTGCTCCAATTATAAGAACATGGCCAGGATGAACTTTAGAACTGTCCGAATCATTAGCAGATTCCATACGCCTACTTGATTGATCCATGCTAACCAGTAACTGTGTTACAATTCTCTTCTCCATCTCTCGTTGTAAATTCTCTCTTTTCGAAGCAATTGAATCAATCTCATCAATGAAGACGATTGATGGGGCAGTCCTATATGCTTTAGTGAAAAGCTCTCTAATATTCTCTTCAGATGCACCTTAAGAATTCATGGGACAATAGGGATGAAAATAAGCAGTAATAACAGGCAAGGACACTAATTTGTAAAGGGCAGCTTGGTGCACAAGCATCCCACATTAACGCAGGGTCCAGGAAAAGGCCGCACTCAAAGGGTAAATGTACGAGGCCTAACCTAATATTGTTTCCTCAGCTTAACCCGGTACCTTGAGATCACACGGAGATAACTCAACTGTTGCTCCAAGGCTCCCCTTCAAGGACACTAATTTGTAATAAGCACTAATTTGAAACTCCATTTTTCGAAGAAAGATCAAATTCTTTAGGATTAATCTTACAAGAACACGCGCAACCATTTCTTAATGTCTATCAATAATATGTCTAATCCCTAAACCCTAATCCCTATCATCATAAATAATGCCTGTGGTTGGTCCCTAATACTGATCTAAGAACATTCGAAATGAAACCTCAAGTTTAAGGAAGGAAATTATTATGAAATACCTGAGACTCCTGAAACCAATTCAGTAGCTGATATCTGATAGAAGGGAAGACCGGTCTCATTAGCTATGGCGTGAGCCAGTGTGGTCTTGCCACAACCAGGTGGCCCATGCAGCAAGATTCCAGTAGTAGGAGTAACACCCAGCTCTCTTGGCAACTCGGGATGATACAATGGCACAATCACTTCCATCAGCTCCTCCAAAACATCCTGCATTCCACCCAAATCACTGAACCTCGGTCCCGTCTTCTGTTTCAATTCAACATCGCTGCCACCACCACCGGTGCCATTCGAAACGGAACCCTTTGAATTCACATCCTTCGCAGCAGCTTTCGCTTCGCCTCTGCCTCCGTTCACAGCACAAAGCTCGTTAGTAACCTTGCTACTATTGGCCACCTCCAATTCAACGTTCTTATCCTCCACAACTGGCTTCTTCTTCCTCACATTATCATCCTTTTTGGGAGTGTACTTATTCCGCAGCATCGTCTTCATCAAATCGAAAGCAGGTTCGTACTTCTCCCCGTAAATTGCGTCCTCCGATGTCGACATAGATACTGCGCCATCATCATCATCCTCCTCCTCCTCACTGCCGCTGCTCCCGGACGCGCTCGAGCTTGAAGCAGAGGACGTAGAAGCAGAACCCTGAGCTTCCTCTTCTCCCTGCATCCTTTTACGCAGGTGCAAAGCCTCCATCTTCTGCAACCTTTCTTCGCCTTGGTCGATTGTATTCCGTCTCCTTCGGGGCGCGCTTCGACCTCTTTCTTCGTCATCGTCTTCGTCGTCGCGCGTGGGAGAGACTTTGGGCGGCGCGTGTTTGGCACGTGGCTCGAGGACTTGTTGAACTAATCGAGTGAGGGCTTGCTGCTTGGTGCGCTGGTAATCGGGGTAAGTGGAGCGGAGGTGGTTAACGATGTCATCGACGGTGGTGTAGCGGGACTTGCACGAATCCAATCGACGACGGAGAGTTCCGAGCAGTGGCCTTCCCCCGTTTCTTCTCCCCATCTCACCGTCTGTGAGAAATTGAAGAATGATGAAGAAGAAGAAGAAGAAGAAGACTCTGCCTCTGGTAATTGGTGGAGTGAGGCTGTGAGGGACAGAAAGTGCCACACGAGGCAGCACCGCAGCAACAATAAACCCTAATAATGTAAATGAAGAATGCAATTTATATATTAAATAATTATTTATAACTGTTGTGCCAAAAATTTGACACAAATGCTCAATCTCAGAAAGAATTTCACTGTTAAAGTAGAAGATCATATGCATGTGAAACACATTAACGAGTTAGATTTGATGGTCAGGTTAGTTTATGCTTGGAGGTCAAGTTTATTTGAAGTTAAAAATTACTGAGGTCTAAATGTGTTTGACGTCCAAATTAACATAAGATTTTTTTTTTTACAAATATAATTAGTTTTAATAAATTAAAAGAGTTTTTATTTATTCATTCATTTATTTTAAAAAATTTTAGTCACATTAATATACGAAAATATAAATTATGAATTCATATAAATATTAAAGACTAACTGATAAAAAACATTTATATTTATTCTTTAAATTTAGATCATTGATACAAAGTTAATTAACTTTTTTATTTGATATTTTTTATGTTGTCTAGATTATTTTTTGGAGAAAACTCTTGGAATGAAAAATAATTGTTAAAAAATATTCTCCAGTAAAGTTTCAAGAAATGGATTTTAAATTATTATATGAACATCCTAGACCAATGGCGGTTTCAAGGGGCCATGGTCCCTCTTTTTTAAAAAAAATAGTATTATTAGTT
>NC_029793.2:9190135-9225311 GCF_000816755.2 Arachis ipaensis | reverse complement strand
TATATATATATATATATATATATATATATATATATGGGTAAAGTACTAAATTGGTCCTCTAAGTTTGGGCGTAATTCTGTTTTGATCCTTAAAGTTTAAAGTGTTTTATTTGAATAAAAAAAAAGTTTCATTTAGCATCAATTTAGTACCACAGTGAGGTCAAAATTAAATAATTAACAAAATATCCTACATAACAACAGTTCAAAAACAAAATCGATAATCTAGTATAGTATTTATTATAAAAGTAAAAGACAAAAATTTAAAAATGAATAAAATTTATTATTTTTTATCAGTATTTTTAATTAATAATTTAAATTTTTTAGTCTAGTAATTCAATATATTTTTAGTTTATATTTTTAAATATTGTTAAGAATCTCGTTAGGGAGCCAATGAAATATTTGTACAATATGTACAATGGGCTATTTATTTGACCGAATATGAGTTAAAAATGAACATCCAAGATAAAATATTACTAATTTCTCAAACACAATACACCCATATTATCCAGAATATCCATTCGGATACCAAGGATAATAAACATCTGATATCCTACTGAATTGAACATCTCTAAATCTCCATTGTACACATTGTATAAATATTCTATTGACTTTCTATACTTCCTCTAACTACTAGCTAAAAAAATAAATTTTATTGATTTTCTAATATTTTTCAAAATAAAATTAATTATTCAAAAGATTTTTATTGCTCAGCAAGAATAAAATCGCAAATATCTTCTCTAAAAAAATTTTACAACGGATAATCCAATTATTGATAAAATCCAATTTGATTCCATTATTTTAGTTACTATGATAATCCGATGTAATCAAATATACCTTACCTTAATTAGTTTGGATATCAAACTTTGAATTATGAATTCATGACTAAGGTGAAATTAGGTTTGTCCTGATCTTGATCTGGCCTTAAATATATATCGAGTCTATCTTTTAGACCCTAATCCAATTCTAAATCCGATAAAACCTAAACATTTTCGAACCACAACTATATCGAATCTAAATCGAGTGAAAATTGGATTTTTAAAATTTTAAAAAGAATTATTTATTAAAAAACTTATTTATGATGCACTTATTTATAAAGAAGAAATTTGTTACCGAAAAATTGATATCTATATTTGAACTTGAATTTATCCATAAATTTTAATTTGATGCTTCTTTGATCTATTTTCTAATTCAACAAGTGTGATTAAAAATAAAACAATAAGCTTATAATTAATATAACATAATATTGAAATTAATTTAAAACATATATATTTCTTTTAGTTTTTTTTAGGATGCACATGGACCGAATGAAGTTGGATTCACCTTGATCTGACCCGATCCGAAATAATAATCGGGTCTATTTTTAAAACTCTTTATCCGATCCATAGTTGTAAAAATCGGACCGGACTGACTGATTCGACTGGAAAACCGATGAACCGATCAAACCAGTTAAAACGGCACAGACCAAAATCGAACCGGTCCAGTCAACAACAAAGTCAATGGTGAACATGCGTACTAATGATGTCATGCTGACGCCGGCATGCGAGTTGTAAATTTGTCCATAAATTTTAATTTGATGCTTTTTTGATCTATTTTCTAATTCAACAAGTGTGATTAAAAATAAAACAATAAGCTTATAATTCATATAACATAATATTAAAATTTATTTAAAACATGTATATCTTTTTTAGTTCTTTTAGGATGCACATGGATCGAATGAAGTTGGATTCGCCTTGATCTGGACCCGATGTGAAATAATGATCAGTTCTATTTTTAAAATTCTTATCCGGTCCATAATTATCAAAATTGGACCAGACTGACCGATTCGACTGAAAAACCGATGAATCAAATCTTGTACCAATCCGATTTAGTATACTAAATGCTTAAGAAAATAAACCGGTCAATACCGGTACGAACTGATCAAACCGGCACAGACTAAAATCGAACCGGTCCAGTCAACAACGAAGTTAATGGTCAGCATGCGTGAACTTTTAAAAATTGCATTGCAAGGTGCGGGAGTCAAACTTGGCTCTTCTCATGTGAAAATCAAGTTGACAACCAGTGCATCAATTTGTGTTTTGGTATCTTTTATGCTTTTTATAGTATATATTTTAGTATTTTCTAATATATCAAAGATTGTTATTCTTATTGTATCCAATTAAGATACTATATAGTAGTATGAACTAATTATATGTTTATATTTGTATTAGTTATTTACAGAATTCGACTTAATTGTTCTTAAAATATTAGTAAAAATATGTATTTCAAATTTTAATTTTAGGTTTTTGATTGTTTTATAATTTTTATTTACGTGAGAGCGGTTTTACCAGTTGGACCAATAACTCATCGGTTGAACCAATAAACCAGTAATTTAATCGGTTCGATTACTGGTTCAATTTTGACAACTATGATCGAGTCCTAGACTCGGTGAAATTACATCAAATTAACCCCTAAAATATTTAGAGTCGGATCGGATCTTCGGGCTGGCCCAAACCATGTGCACCCCTACTCGAACCGACTTAATTGAAAAAAAAAATATTTATATAATTTTTACTAATAATAATTTCATTATTTCTTTTTTCTCTTTTATTATTTATTTTTATTTGTTAGTGTTATATAATTTTTTTCCTATTTTTCTTATTTTTAAGTTTTATATATCCAATCTGATCTAATTAAATTTAATTGGTTTAGTTTTTAATGCACTCAATTTCGACCGAATTACACTCATAAAATATGTATGTTTATGTTTAAGAAAAAAAATAAAAAAAACACATACTCTGAATGGCTGAATGAAAGTACATAAAAAAATCCATTTAAAAAAAATACATATTCTGAATGGATGAATGAAAGTACATAAAATTTTGTTTTATCTAAAATAATGCTCTATTTAAAAGAATTAAATAGTACTAATTAATTTTTTCGTTAATAACACTATTAATTTTAAAAAATGACAAGTGAAAATAATAAGTATAATATCAACAATTAATAAGTCTAAAAATAAAATAGTTTAGGTTGTTTTATAATAACCTTGTTTGATAAAATAAATCTTATAAACAGAATAATGTTTAACAAAATTATTATAATGAAGATGTAAATTTATTTAAAATTTTGTGAAAATTTAACATATTTTTTTAAATAATATTATTTACACTTAAAAAAAACTCAACCAACTTAAAATATGGATATCATATTATTGACTACTAATTAAAGTACCAATTACATCTTAATTCATGCTTAACAATTACCTAACATGAAACTACAACACGAGTGTTAGTCATATCATATGAAATTATGGTTTATTTTAGATAAAAACACTAATACACTATCAAGTCTTTATGTTAACAAAAAAAAAATAATTGAGTCATAATTGCTATTGTAAGGTTAAAAAAATTTACCAAAAAAAAGCTTCTCTGTACTACTAAATTTTTCACCACATAATAATATATATTCTTTTTTCTTTCGAAAAAAAAAAGAATTTTTATTAAAAAAGATAAAGGTACAAAAATTCAAATAAAGATAATTAAGAAGATGAGAATTTTTCAAATAATACTAAACTCATTGCAGCTTATTATTACAGTAATAAAAAAGAATCAAATAGTTTTGCTCGCAGATAAGAAATCAAAAGTAAAATAATTTTACAAATAAAATCGATGTATTTGGTTTTATTTTTTTTTTTAGAAAGAAAATTTGTAAATATACATCAAACATATTTTAAAATATAGAAGTACTTCTCAAAAAGAAAGAGAATATATTATAATCTAAAAATAGAATAGGAGTTTAAATGAGATTAGTTAATAAATGAGATTAGTTAAAAGATGTAGCAGATCGAGAACCAATAAATATAGATACAAACATAAACTAAAGAGAGAAAAAATTTAGAGAATGGCTGAGTCTTCAAAGAGCGGGAAAAAGGAGCTAAAAAAAAAGAAGGTTAGGACAAATAATAAAAAAAATTAAAATGATAAAGATGAAAAAATAATGCTACATTGCCTATACATAACAAGAACTAGAAATGAAGAGCTAGAAGAAAAAAGCTTAAAAAGAAGCAGGAGCTGAATAAAAAATGTTAAGATAAAGAAGTTCAAATAGGTGAGCAGGAACGAAGGAGCTAAAAAACTGCAGGTCTCGGACGGATAATGAAAAACACTAAAATGGACCTACCTATAAGCCTATATCAGATTTGTTCTGGTGAAAGATAGAAGAAGGTTATACTTTTGTGAGTAGTGTGTGAAGTTAGTTCCACATCAAAGAAAATAAAGAAGAGTAAAGAATTTATAAGATGAAAGACTCATTAACTTACTATTTTAAGGTTTTTGAGTTGAATGTGGTATCTTTTTATCTTATATTTTCTCACTTAATTTTTTTTCGATCTCAGATAAGAGATTCATTAAATTATTATCTCAAAGTTTTGAGTTGGACGTGGTGTCTTCTCATCTTATATAATTTCTTTTTTTATAATTTCTTAGACAACGTAAAAAAAAAGAAAAATATATAAAAAAATTTAAAAAAAAATATTTGATAAATTAGTATTTTTTTATTTACTTATCCTAAAATAATATGTAACTTCTTTATTATAGAGAGATTTATAACCTATTTTATGATACAAATAGCAATATTATTTTTATGTTTAAATCAATATTTTACTTTCTTCATTAAATTCTATTTATTTTAACAAATATCTCAAACAAAACTAACTAAATAGTAAATACATACGTTTGTATATATACAGGTGACTTCTATTGTAACTTGATTGGTGGCTAAGCATAGGCTATAATTTGACTAGCTAGTAATATTATTACATGTAGTGCATAAAGTTATTATTGGAAATCATTCCTCATTTAGTCGAATGTGTGTTTAAAGTAACTTTAATGGCAATAAAAAAAATTTGTCTACCAAAAAGTAGTGTTAAGTTTTATAAGAGTTAAATCTTAAAATAGTCTCTACTTATACTCGAATCTCAAAGTGATTCTTGAATTTAATAATTATTTAAATTTGTGTCCAACTTATACTTCGGGACTTACACTAGTCTCTAACACGTTTTTCGTTCATCATAACACTAAAATTAAGTCGTTTTATATTTATTAAAAAAAAAAGAAAAATACCTCACCCTACTTTTTATATTTATTAAAAAAAAAACACTCCCATCCCACTCCTTCCGAGTCTCCTTCTCTCTTTTTCTTTCACTCCCATTCTCCTTTCCCAGTCCTTTCTGGTTCTCCTTCCTCTTTTCCTTCCACATTTGCATTTTAATTGAATATAATTGATTTTAATTCCTTTCTTTATTTCATTTGGAAGCCATTTCTTTCTTTTCTCTCATTTCTCTTCTTGCCTTTGGTCACCTTACTATCAGAGAAGAAGATGGTAGAAGCAAGTAATCTGAAGAAAGGAAGCAGAGGCTAGGCATGGTAATGTAAACCTAACTCATTTTCATTTTCTTCTTTAATTACATTGCAAGTTTTTCTCTGTTCTCTCTCCTCTCTCTTTCGGTCATTTCAACAGAGAAAGCATGGAAGCTAAAGCTAGACACCAAAGAGATGAAGATGCATGCTACAAGACCATCACAATGATGGCAAAAAAAGCAAACTAAAAGTATGTTGTGGCTAAGATTCTCATTCACTTGTGGTAAGATTTTGTGAAGAGATCTTGGCTTCTCCATACCAAAAATGGTTGAAGAAGATTTCGGTAAGAGAAGAAGATCCTTGGAGAGGATGGCTTGTCTCTGATTCTGCTCAACCACCACAGGAGGTAGCTACAGTGGCTACGTGATGGAAGAGGCAAAGATTAGAGCAGAATAAGCTATCATCATCATGAAGCATCAAGGGGCAGAAGTTCATCTTGGAGAGCAAGGCAAGGATGAAGGGCTCGGATTGATGAAGAGTGGTGACCAAGGAAGGACTAGAGGTAATTGCATGTTGGGTTTTGCATGGGTTATCTCTTCTATCTCTCTGGCTGAACCGGTTCTAGTTGAAGACACTACAAGAAAATGAAACATTTGTAACAAAAAAATTGTATCAAATTTAAAATTGTTACAAAAAAATAGTATTTTGTAATAATAATTAGTGATTGTTACAAAAGGATAATATTTTGTAACAACATTACAAGTTGTTACAAAATATGACTGTTTTATTTTGTTACAAATTATGTTAATTTTTGTAATGAGATGGTGTTTTGTTACAAAATATTGTAATATTTTGTAACAAAAAAAATAAGTTGCAAAAATTCAAAATATTTTGTAACAAAATATTTTTTTTTGTTTCAAAAACTCTAATTGTTTTGTTAATTTTAGAGATTAAATTAGTTTTTCAAATATTAATACTTTATGCTCCAATTTTATTAAAATTACCAAACTATCCCTATACCTAATTTTTACCAAAACACTAAATCCCCAAATCAACCTGCACTAACCCTAATTTCAAACACCCACAGTCTCCTATGTTTCCATCAGCACCGCCACTCAATTTCCTTCTCCCCTCTTCATTGAGTTCACATACATCACCGAGAGAGAAAGAGATCCGGGAAGAGAAAGCACTGACGGGAGAGGAAGACCGCGTAGCTCGCCACTGCCACGCCATGCCCAACCGCGTCACTGGTTGCCGGCTGCGCTTGCTGTTCGCGCCATGCCACTGCCCAATCGCCGAACTGCTGCATGTGAGAAGCTGTGCCGTCATTGTCGTTGCAGTCCCATCCATGGCTCCCGAGCCCGCACCTCGCCGCCGCGTTGTTGTTAGGGGAAAAGGGAGACGCGATGATAAGGAAAGGGAGGAGCTACAGCCACCGTGCCTGGTCTCCGATGTCGCTGAACTTCGACCGCCGCCGTTCCTACCGCCGTTGAAGCCACGGTCGCCATCGTCTTTGAGTGCCAGAGAAAGAAAGAGAGCTCGAGGAAGAGAAGGACGCGATAGAGGTGAAGAACGTTGTTCCGCCATGCATCGTTGCCGTTCTGGGCTGCACCGCCGTGGATGTGGCCGCTGGAAACTGCCGCGAGAACCTCTGTCTTCTGAGTAAGCATTTTTTTTGTTTCCGAAAGCTTTGAAATCAGTATTCCGATATAAGTTGTCACAGGTTCTGAGTTGTTGGTATTGTAGGGTTGAGTTCTGATGATTTCATTTCAAATCTAAGGTTGCCATTGAAGGTTAGACTTGTTTGCCAATTTTATTATTCTAAATAAATTTGCCCAGACTTCTTCATTACAAATACAATCTATTTTAAAATGGACAGTTTTTTTAGTCTTCCTATGTTTTCCTGATAATGCAACACAGGGTCCTGAATCCTGATAATGTAAACTTTATTTTTAATTGATCCAATGTTGAGTACTGTTGTTGTGTGCTTGTTAATACCACCAATACTTACTGATTTTAATTGTTCATTGCTTAGTCATGGTGATTCTTTTAATTATTGAATGCCAATGATATTTTTTCTTATAAATGATAATGAGTAATGGTTTGGGGTTTGGCTTGAAGCCTGAAACTTAATTGAACTGATTGTATTTGCCCACCTATCTGCAGTGGCTGAAGATGATGCTTCCTTGGTCAAGCAAATTGGCCAGAGTTTCCAGTATTCTAAAATAGAGGTATATTCCTCTTCTTATATTCATGAATAGTCAGTTTTGTTCCTTGTTAACATACATGCATCATCTATGTATGGAAGACTAAACATAGATCGAATCTATTTTCTTATCAAGGCAAGAAGGGAGGAACAAATCCAAGCTGCTCATGACGAAGCCATGTTTGGTACTTCAGCACTTCCACCTCCTACCAGTACTGACAGTGATCCTGAAAGGGAGAATGAGAAAGAAGTTGATAAAAAAGCTGTTGTTACAAGTCTCTTAAGTGAAACGGTAAGTGGTTTCACTGCAGACTTATGTGGATAAGCATGATGAGTCATTTAAGTAATCCTTGTATTTGTGTGTGCATTTGTTGTTGAATAATTTCTCACATTAAGTTGTTATTGCTGCTCTATACTTGTTGTTGGTTGCTGCTGATTTTCCCCCCTCATTGCTTGCTTGTTGAATGATTGTTAAATTCAATGAGAAAGGAAATGCTGCTGAGTTATTGTTGTTTGTGTTGGAATAGATGATGGTTGCTGAACTGAGATTGGTTTTATTAATAAATCTGTTGTTGAAATCGTTTAGTTTGGCTTGATTGATTTTCTGTTGAATTAATGGATAAACTGTTGTGCCCCTGCTGCTTGCAAGTGTAATAGTTATTGACTTCAATGAATAGAATGCTGCCTGAATCCATTACTTTTGTTCATTTAACTATTTTGGGTGATGTATGATGGGCCATTGATTGCTGTTCTGCTGAGTGCTGCTCTGCTTCTTGCTGGTTGGATTAGTTTTAATTGTTTCCTCATGTTTTCTTGCTGAAATTTGCTTATTTACTTCCTTCCTATGAATTCATTATGATTTTTTGTGTTTTTAACTGTCAAAGAATTCATATGGAATTTGAATTGATTGATTGAAATTGTGAAATAGACAAATTTACTGCTGAAATACTGCCGGAATTTATCTTAAGCTGTTTTCAATATTCATCTTTGATTCAATTAATTGATTGAGTTGGTATTTAATTGCTTTTGGTTTTCAACTGTTGCTAAGCTCAATTGATTGATTATCCGACTAAGTGCTTCACTGTTTTGGTTGTTGGAAGCTGGAAGCTTGGGTTTTGTTATTCACTATTTGGTTGCTCAATTAAACTGCATTGTGTTGTTTGAGCAAACAAGTTCTATTTGACGAATTTCTGTGTCAAAATAGACCCTTGTTTGCTACATGGTTTCTGATTGCCTCAAGATATTTCTTTTGACTATGCACCTAACTTTTTGTTTCGGATTTTCTTATTTATAGGAGTGCTGAAATGGTGACCACATGCTACTTTGAGGGCTCAAGAATATTTTGATTTATAGAGACACTAATCTATGTTAGAACTTTTAACTTTTGGTTGAACTTGTGCAAGACATATAACTTGTAGAACTAATCAATATACTCACTAATGTTATTTTGTTTTAAAACAATTTTAGCTAAATAAGGCATGTTTGAATTATGTATGTTTTTACATATTATATAAATGTAGACTTGCTTAATAAAATAGTTAATATATTAGTTAATTAAAAAAAATGTTACAAAATAATTATTTTACTTTTGTAACTAAAGAAAAAAAATGTTACAAAATCAAGTTACATTTTGTAACAAAATTTTTTGATAGGAAAAAATAGATTGTCACGAAAAATACCTTGAAGATCAAAATTTGTTACTACTTTTGTAACGGTTTCTGGTTTTTTGTATCAGAAAAAATTGTTACAAAACATCATATTGAATTGTAACAGTTCCATTTTTCGTTACAAAAACTTTTTGTAACGGGACTTACTGCAACGGCTCCTTTTTTGTTACAAAAAACTTTTGTTTCAAAATTTTGACGTTTTGTAACAATTTTTTTGGTTACAAATATGCCTTTTTCTTGTAGTGAGAAGAAGAAGATTGGCTTGGTTTATTTGGTTTCAACCTTGGAAGCTGACGTTAGGATTTTTGCCAATAAAGAATTTTATAAAAACAGTCGCGTTGTAGATATACTCTCTAAACCAACAGAAATCCCTTCGTACAAATGTTTTGGTTGTCACAAGTAACAAACCCCTAAATAAATTGATAACGAAGTATTCAAATCTCGGGTCGTCTTCTCAAAAAACTGCAGGGAAGTATGTTCTTATTATTGGTTATGGAGATTGTAAATTGGGGTTTTGAGAATGAGGAGTGAATAGTTTAATTAGCAAACAAAGTAAATGAAGAACAAGTAAATTTAAATGGCAAGTAAAATAAATAAATGACTGTAAATAAATTTTTGGCAAGGTATGAGAAATTAGAGGTCCTATCCTAGCTATCCTTATCAATGATGATGAGAATTGAATCTTAATTCCACTTTGTTAACCTTTACTAAGATAAAGGAAGGTCAAGGGATTAATTGGTTTGATCTTCGAATCCTATTTATTTCCTAAGAAAAGATTGGGATTATTGAAGTTCATTTAATTAACAAGATAACAATTATCATTCATGTTTGAGTTTGATAACTCCTGAGTTACTGATTTCTTAACCAAGACCAAAAGGAGAAAAGTAAATCTACTGGAATAAAAATGTCTTCAGTTGGGAATAACAATAATGTAAATAAGAGAAAGCAATATTAAACTGAAATACCTCAAATAACATTAATTCAAAAGAGTAATATGTAACATGAATGTAGCATAAGCCAAATAGGCAACATAACTAATATAAGCATTAAAGTATCTAAAAGTAAGAGATAAATATAAAGTAAAAGAATATTGAACCTGGGATCGAGAGTCACTCCTAAAACTAAGAGAAATCCTAAATCCTAATCCTAAGAGAGAAGAGAGAGGAGAGAACCTCTCTCTAAACTAAATCTAAATCATGAAAACTAAACTAAAGTGGTGACTCTTTTTGAATGGATGCATTCTCCCACTTCATAACTTCTGGTCTATGCCTTCTGGACTTGGATTTGGGCCAAAAGGGCTTCAGAATTCGCTGGGAGTGTTTTCTGCAATTTCTGGTGCGTGGCCTCTGTCACGCGTCTGCGTGGGTCACGCGGTCGCGTCATTCGGAATTTTTCTTGTCACGCGGTCGCGTCAGTCATGCGGCCGCGTCGCTGCTTCTTCGCGCTTGGCATGCGTCCGCGTCGCCCATGCGATCGCGTGGATGCCAGTTTCTTCACAAACTCTGTTTTATGCTTTCCTTCCATTTTTGTATGTTTCCTTTCCATCCTTTAAGTAATTCCTACCTTAGAAGATCTGAAACTACTCAACACACTAATCACGGCATTGAATGGAAATAAAGGTAATTAAAATAATTAATTTTAAAGCATAGGAAACATATTTTTCACATACATCATATAATAAGGAAGGGAAAGTAAAACCATGCAATTAATATGAATAAGTGGGCGAAGGATTGAATAAATCACTCAGATTAAGCACAAAATATATCATAAAATATGGGTTTATCAACCTCTCCACACTTAAACAATAACATGTCCTCATGCTAAGTCCAAGAGTAATGTTAGGTTAAAGTGGTGGAATGCCATGCAATGCAATCTAATCTAAATGCAACTACCTAGATGCATCATGCAATTCTAATTTTTTTTCACTTGTATATAAAGCTTGCATGTAGTTGAATTAATTCACATTCTCAAGGAGTCATATATATATATATATATATAGCCAAACCTTAGATAATGATAAAGCACTTTTACAGTTGAGATGGGAGAGAAAAATATTTTATAAACTTGCAAGACAATTAATAATTCAAACAGAGATATATGTTAATGAGCTATTGAACCCTCACTGGATTTTGTGTTTATTCTCTAGTCACTCAGTGTTTATTGGGTTAATCACTCTATTCTTCTTTTTATCCTTACTTTCTATAACTTTGTTCTTCATCTAACCAATCAACAATTATAGAATATAGACATACCAAAAATCATGAGGTCTTTAGTTAAGGTTGTAATGGGGCCAAGGTAAAGGTAAGAGTATATGTATAAGGCTAAGTGAGCTAATAATTGAATCCTTAATTAGTCTAAGATCTCACCTAACATACATACTTTCTAAAGCAAAGCTTCTTTACCTATTTTCCCATATTTTCCCACTTTTGATGTTACATGCTCATGTTTCAATATTTATTATTTTTATCCTATGTGCATTGCTTTATTTCTCATTTGGGGAATTCTTTTTGTGTCCCCTTTATTTAAATACTGAAAAATAATATTTTTCTTTAAACACATAGTAATTCAGTTAATTTGATTTCACATGAGCATGCTTCCCAAAACTCTTTATTTTAAATTATTTTATTCTTTTCAACTTTTTCTACCTTTTATTTTTATCATCCATGTTCCCAATAGGTTTTTCTGCATTTAAACCATACATACTTCCTATCTTAAGCTAACCAAGGATTCAACTTGGGATTTTTATTTTGTTTTTCTGCTTAAGGCTAGTAATGTGGTTTATAGAAAAAAAGGGATTTAAAGGCTCAAGGGGGCTAACAAGGGTGATGTGAAAGGTAGGTTATTTTGGGATAAGTGAGATAAAATCAAATAATGGCCTCAATCACTCTCTTGGTATGTATTTCTATTCTATAATCGGACATATAGATTAAAACAAAGTAAAGAACACCAGAATACAAAAGAAGGGTGCTGACTGGATAGGGATCTCGGGGTCTACAGCCTGAATCTGAGGCGGAGCCTCCTGATGTGATGCTGCCTGCTGGGTGCCTGCCTGCTCTGCCTCGCTCTGGGGATGGGTCTCCGCCTCGTGATCATCCGCCTCCTCCTCAGATGCCTCGGATGGTGTGTCAAGCTCGGAGGGGATGTCGCCAGAGCGTATCATCAGCTTCAGGTGCTCATAGCGTTGCTTGTTGCGACGCTCTATCTGGTCAAGCCGTCGAAACAGGCGGTGCACTAAATGATAGATGGGCTCTGGGGCAGGTGGAGGTGCAGTGGTGGTGGCAGGGGTAGCTGTGGAAGAAGAGGGGCCGGCAGATGGTGTGGCTGTGTCAACAGTAGCAGTAAGGAATGGAGGTCTGTAACCCAAAGTCAGAAAGTTCCTGCTGTGCGGGATAATCTTCTTGCATTCTGCAGCAGGTGGCTTTTCATCAGCATCCTCCCAAGGCACGTCAACTCGACGTCCTAGCTGTGTAATCAGATAAGGAAAGGGAAGAGTGCCTCGGACGTGGACCCTGGCCATATAGTACCGGATAAAGCGTGGCAGGTACAGGTCCTTACCCTCCATCACACACCATAGGAGGGTGATCATAGCGGCTGGTATCTCAGTCTCGTGAGTACTCGGCATAATGAAGTTGCTAAGTATCTGATGCCATAGCCGAGCCTCATCATTCAAGTAGATCCGCTTGATTCCCTTTGGCATGGTAGTGTTCTAACCCATAATACAAGGAACAATCGGGTCAAGGGCTATCTGGGCCTTGACTGCATCCCAATCAAATCGCATGAAGCGCATATCCTCCTCAGCTTTTTGATAACCATCCAGCTTATCAGTTTTAGGCAGAAGCTTCAGAACTTCTTCAATGGCCTCTTCAGTGACCAGAATCTGCTTTCCTCTAAGGTTCACTGCATCTAGGGAGGTTTTGAAGTAATTGCAGTAGAATTCCCGAACCCAAGATGCATTGACCTCAGTCAGGGGTCTTTCCAGGAAGAACCAGCCTCTTTGTTTGATCTGGTCAGAGGTGTATTGTTGGAGTTCTTCTGGGATCTTCAAAGTTCTCTCCAGGTATAGGTTCCTGGAGGCTGCAAACACCGGATACCTCAGCTCACAGTATCGGTTTGCAAACTTTACTGGATCAGTAGCAGGGATTAGCTGGTCGGCCTTCTCCTGCGGGGTAAAATTTTTCTCCCGCGAGGAGGCATCATGCATGAGATCTATGATAGACATAGAGGCTTCTCCTCTTTTCCGTTTGCCAGTTGTTGCCTTTCCTTTCCCTTTTTTGTGGGAGTCCGACATCCTGAAAAACAGAATTCAATGATATAATAAAACAGGAAAACAAGGAGGCAATTTACAAAAGAAGCACATAATGGCAAAGGAACAGGAGAGTAATGAATATGAGCTAAGTAAATGTGCATTAAGGATTGAATAGGAGTTAAAAGTTCGAAAAGAAGAAATCACAATCCAAAATGTAATTGAATTAATGTTAAATAGAAAAATTAACATCATGCCATGGTCAGAATGTTAAAAGAAAGTGAAAGAAAATCAGAAGAGAAGTTTTGAAAGGTTAGGTTGGTTAGAATTGAAAAAGAGTTTATGAAGTTAACATTAGTGGGTTAGTAAAAATTGGTTTAAAGTAAGTAGCATAATAAAAATATTCCAAGTAACAAGTATTCACAGTTAGAAGCTATAAGTAACTCATAACTAAATAAGGAAAACAGGTTGATGATGATTCAAATAGATATAGAAATAGCAAAAATTGGAATCAAACATCAAAAATGTAATTTATGAACCAGAAAATCAAAAAGGATAAGAAAGCATGCCCTGGCAGTCATGAATTGGTTTGGTTAAAGCAGAGGAAAGCAGAGTTCAAAATGCCAAAACCAAAACATGAATGAAAACATTTTACAGAAATTTGGGCAGCATCCCGGCTAAAATTGGATTGTCCCGGAAAATAAACAGCAATCAAATAGTTCATATGAATCAAAATTAAAGCTGCAATTACAAATAGGGAATATAAACATGAAAATGCAGTGTACAGAGCAGCAAGAAACAAGAAAGTACATCATATGAACATTACAATCATCACAGCAACAGCAGAATAAAACAAGAAACACGAACAGCGCAATTAAACAAACCTAAATCCACTAACCACATCCTAGGCTACCTAACAACCTAAAATCTACTACAACATGCATATCTAACTAGCCTAATGACGAACATAAATAGAAAAAATGAATTAACTACGAAGGATAGAAGGGTGGCGTTCGTCGGAACCTGGTAAAAGTAAGAAAGAGAGTGGGGGCAGAGAGGTGACTGGGGATGGCGGCGGTGGCGTCCGGCGCGGCGGAAGAGGGTGGCGCGGCGGCGGTGGTTGCTGTTCGGAGGAAAGGAGGGAGAAGATTAGCAAATAAAGAAAATGAAGAACAAGCAATTTAAATGGTAAGTAAAACAAACAAATGACTGTAAATACTTTTGGCAAGGTATGAGAAATTAGAGGTCTTATCCTAGCTATCCTTATCAATGATGATGAGAATTGAATCTTAATTCCACTTTGTTAACCTTTACTAAGATAAAGGAAGGTCAAGGGATTAATTGGTTTGATCTTCGAATCCTATTTATTTCCTAAGAAAAGATTAGGATTATTGAAGTTCATTTAATTAACAAGATAACAATTATCATTCATGTTTGAGTTTGATAACTCCTGAGTTACTGATTTCTTAACCAAGATCAAAAGGAGAAAAGTAAATCTACTGGAATAAAAATGTCTTCAGTTGGGAATAACAATAATGTAAATAAGAGAAAGCAATATTAAACTGAAATACCTCAAATAACATTAATTCAAAAGAGTAATCTGTAACATGAATGTAGCATAGGCCAAATAGACAACATAACTAATATAAGCATTAAAGTATCTAAAAGTAAGAGATAAATATAAAGTAAAAGAACATTGAACCTGGGATCGAGAGTCACTCCTAAAACTAAGAGAAATCCTAAATCTTAATCCTAAGAGAGAAGAGAGAGGAGAGAACCTCTCTCTAAACTAAATCTAAATCATGAAAACTAAACTAAAGTGGTGACTCTTTTTGAATGGATGCGTTCTCCCACTTCATAACCTCTGGTCTATGCCTTCTGAACTTGGATTTGGCCAAAAAGGGCTTCAGAATTCGCTGGGAGCATTTTCTGCAATTTCTGGTGCGTGGCCTCTGTCACGCGTTCGCGTGGGTCACGCGGTCGCGTCATTCGGAGTTTTCCTTGTCACGTGGTCGCGTCAGTCATGCAACCGCGTCATATGTGTTCTGCTTAAGGCGCGCGGTCGCATAAGTCATGTGGCCGCGTCGCTGCTTCTTCGCGCTTGGCATGCGTCCACGTCGCCCATGCGATCGCGTGGATGCCAGTTTCTTCACAAACTCCGTTTTATGCTTTCCTTCCATTTTTGTATGTTTTCTTTCCATCCTTTAAGTCGTTCCTGCCTTAGAAGATCTGAAACTACTCAACACACTAATCATGGCATCGAATGGAAATAAAGGTAATTAAAATAATTAATTTTAAAGTATAGGAAACATGTTTTTCACATACATCATATAATAAGGAAGGGAAAGTAAAACCATGCAATTAATATGAATAAGTGGGTGAAGGATTGAATAAATCACTCAGATTAAGCACAAAATATATCATAAAATATGGGTTTATCAGAGGCTTCTCCCTATAAGTAAGGGTGAACAGTCAGGGTTTGATTCAAGGAGTGAGAGTGCAAAGCACAGGGTTCTCAGAGCTACCTAAGCTAACAGAATTTCTTCTCCTTCAATGTTCTCATTTTGTAATTTTTCTGTTTAATTTTGTCATGTCTTGAGTCTTATGGAAAAGGCAAACAGTGAGGTTTGTATGAAAAAGCCATAGAGCAGAAAAAGGCAGAGAGTGCAAAATTAAAAGAAAAAACCATAGATGTCCTTAGAGGTCCTTTGTACATTTGTGTTGTGTTTCATGATTCTGTGGAAATCCCCTTGCAAGTTGAGTTAGCACTTTGCAGTGAAAGCTTGGCAGTGACCAAGTCAAGTTCAGTTTGGGTTTAGATTCTGGACTTGTCCCAGATAGGAAGGGTAGTTCCTAGGGAGAGTTGGTGTTTGTAATCAAGAAAGATTATAGTGAAATTCCATCATTGTTGTGATGGAGACTGTATGTAGGCTGCACTGCACTTAGCAGCTGAACCAGGATATATCTGGGTGTAATATTCTCTCTCTTTTACTCCATTTCTATTTCTACTGCACAGGAGATAAAACTAAAAATATCTCGTGCTGACTGACGAGACAAAAAAAAAAGTCTCGTGGCTGGGTACGAGACAAAAGAAAAAGTCTCGTGGCTAGTTACGAGATAAAAAAACAAAAAATTTCCAGAAGCAGTTTCAAAATCTAGCAAGTATTGTCAAGTGAAAAGGGGGCTAACATTCAACCCCCCCTTCTCTTAGCCACTGATAACCATCAATTGGTATAGAGCTTGGTCTCAAAGAGATCAAGCTTTGCAGCTTGGAGAAAAGCTCCATATGGCAGAAAACAGTGGCTCAAATCTGGTGTCTTATAACCTGATTGAAGGACAGACAAGCAACAGACCTCCTATTTTCAATGGGAAAAACTACACCTATTGGAAGGAGAGAATGAAGATCTTTGTGCAAGCAGTGTATTACAAACTTTGGAAGATTATCCTGGAAGGTCCTCAGTATCCAACCGTCACAAGTGCCGAAGGAGTTGTCTCTCCTAAACCAGAAGCAAGCTGGACCGAAGAAGATAGAAAGAAGGTTGAGCTCAACGCCAAGGCCATCAACTTACTCAACTGTGCTATCAGCTTCGAGGAATACCGACGAGTATCACGATGCACAACGGCAAAGGAAATCTGGGACAAACTTCTAGTTACTCATGAAGGAACCACCATTGTAAAGAAGATCAGGATAGATATGTTAAACAGAGAGTATGAAATGTTTACAATGAAGGAAGGAGAATCCATTGATGAGCTGTTTGAGCACTTCAACACCATTATTGTTGGCTTGGATGCTATGGGAATCAAGTATCTTGAATCTGTGCTAGTGAGAAGAGTGTTAAGATGTCTCACAAAAGAGTGGAAAACAAAAGCATTAATTATTTCTGAGAGTAGTGGTCTTGACTCCATGACATATGATGATTTGAGAGGAAATTTACTTGCTTTTGAAAACACCTATTTGAAAAAAGATTCAAAAAAGAAAGGAATAGCTTTCTCATCTGTTACTAACCCTCTGGATGATGAATCTAGTGATAACTCATCTGAAAATGAATTTGTGTTGTTTGCAAAAAAATTCAGGAAAATGGTGAAGCTCAAGGAGAGAGGCAAAGGAGGCAGCTCAAGAAAACAGAAGAAAGATTTCAGCAAGGTGACTTGCTACAACTGTAAAGAAATGGGGCACTTCAAATCTGACTGCCCTAAGTTAAAGAAGGAAGAAAAGCCGAAGAAAGGAAAGAAAAAGGGACTGATGGCATCATGGGAAGATCTGGAAAATGACTCTGAAGACGATGAAGAATCTAAAACAAAGTCGCAACCATGCCTTATGGCTGACCATGTTGAACAGGTAATCATCCCGAACCCTGACACTGAATCTCTTCATCTTATGATAGATCATCTTTCTGAAAAAATAAGATGCTTTTTGCTGAATAATCAAGATCTTGAACAACAAATCACCATCCTTAAAGCAGAAAATAGTTTTCTCAAAGAAAAAGTAAGGGAGGCCGAAACTGCTTGTGAACTTGTTGAAGAAAATAAGCAGTTAAAAGCCCAACTTAGGAGTTGTGAAAGTGACCATTCTGTTGTTGCATATGTAAACTGTTTTAAAGAAAATGAAGAGTTGCTTGAAGAGGTTAAAAGACTTAAAGATGACTTAGCCAAATTCACTCAAAGTTCTGAAAATCTAAATCAAATCTTGACTAGTCAAAAACCTCTTTATGATAAGGCTGGCTTGGGGTTCTATAAATCTGTTGAGAAACCTTATTATGAAAACATTGCCTCATCTTCCAATGATACAAGGTTTCAAAACCCAACAAGCTTTAACAAAACAGCAACTCCAAGGTTTTGTAGGCTATGCAACCGAAATGGACACTTTCCCATTCAATGCTTTTTTGGTGAGAGGATGATTGGTGATAAGGTTTACAAGGTTGTTTTTTATTATAATGGTTTAGGACACAAGAGATGGTTTAACGTGAAAGGATCCAAAAAAATTTGGATACTTAAGGTCACTTGAGCTTGTTTTGTAGGTATGCCTAGCATCCAAACGGAAGGAGAATATGTGGTATATGGACAGCGGATGCTCTAGGCATATGACCGGAAAGATAACCTTCTTCATAAATCTTGATGAATATGATGGAGGATTTGTCACTTTTGGTGATGATGCTAAAGGAAAGATTGTGGCTGTTGGGAAAGTTGGTAAAAGCTTTTCATCTTGTATAAATGATGTTCTTCTTGTAAATAGTTTGAAACATAATTTACTTAGTGTAAGTCAATTGTGTGATCTAGGTTTTGAAGTTATTTTTAGAAAGTTTGTGTGTTTGGTTGTTTGTGAAAAATCTGGGGATATTTTATTTGAGGCTAAAAGGTGCAATAATGTGTATGGATTGACTCTTGAGGACTTGAAAGAACAAAATGTAACATGTTTTACTTCTCTTGAATCTGAAAAATGGCTATGGCATAGAAAGTTGGGTCATGCAAGCATATACCAAATTTCTAAGCTAGTTAAGAAAAATCTGGTTAGATGAATTCCAAATATCAAATTTGATAAGGATCTTACTTGTGATGCTTGCCAATTGGGCAAACAAGTAAAATCCTCTTTTAAACCAAAAGATGGAATCTCAACCAAAAGGCCATTAGAGATGTTACACATTGATCTTTTTGGTCCAACAAGAACTCAAAGTTTAGGAGGTAAACACTATAGTCTTGTTGTGGTAGATGATTACTCTAGATTTGGTTGGGTATTTTTTCTTACTCATAAAAATGATGCTTTCCATGTATTTTCAACCCTTTGCAAGAAAATTCAAAATGAAAAAGATTTAAAAATTGCCCATTTGAGAAGTGATCACGGAAGAGAATTTGAAAACCAAGACTTTGAAAAATTCTGTGATGATTTTGGAATTGCTCATAACTTTTCATGTCCTATAACCCCTCAACAAAATGGGGTGGTTGAGAGAAGGAATAGAAGCCTTCAAGAGATGACTAGGGCCATGCTTTGTGAGAATGAGATTCCAAAAATTTTTATGGGCTGAAGCTGTAAATACAACTTGTTACATTTTGAATAGGACCATTATTAGAAAAGGGTTGAAGAAAACTCCTTATGAGCTATGGAAAGGGACCCCTCCAAATCTTAAGTATTTTCATGTTTTTGGATGCAAATGCTTTGTACTTAACAATACAGAAAACCTTGGCAAATTTGATCCAAAATCCTATGAAGGAATGTTTGTTGGATACTCCACCACTAGCAAGGCCTATAGGATTTATCTCAAAGAACATAGGACCATAGAGGAATCCATACATGTTACTTTTTGTGATTCTAATTTAATTCCCAGTTCTGTGATAGATAATGATTCAGATTGTGAAGAAGCTGGAACAAGTAAAGAAAATCTCAAATCTGCTCAAAACGAAGAATCTGCCAGTTCAGTTTTGTCTCGTCAGATTGGAGGAGACATTTCCATTTTGTTTCTTGAGCCAGCACGATAAACTGAAACAGTGAGACCCCCAGAAGCTCATCAAAGCACAACACCACTCCGGAAGCCTAGGGAATGGAAGTCTATGAGAGGCTATCCTCATGACTTTATCATTGGTGATCCCTCTCAAGGTGTAACAACAAGATCCTCAACCAAAAGGCAATCCGAACCAAGCAATTTTGCCCTCTTGTCACAAATGGAGCCCAACAATGTCAAACAAGCTCTTGAAGATCCCTCATGGGTCAAAGCAATGCAAGAAGAGCTTGCCCAATTCGACAAGAATGAGGTTTGGATACTAGTACCCCATCCGGATGGTAAGAAAGTTACGGATACCAAGTGGGTGTTTAAAAATAAACTTGGTGAGGATGGACAAGTTGTTCGTAACAAGGCTAGATTAGTGGCCCAAGGTTACGATTAAGAAGAGGGAATATACTTTGATGAGTCTTTTGCTCCGGTAGCAAGAATGGAAGCAATTAAGTTGCTTCTTGCCTATGCTGCCCATAAAGGTTTCAAAATGTTTCAAATGGATGTTAAATGTGCTTTTCTTAATGGCTTTATTGATAGAGAAGTGTATGTGGCTCAACCTCTCGGTTTTGAACATAAAAATTTTCCAAATCATGTTTTTAAACTCTCAAACGCCCTTTATGGCCTTAGGCAAGCTCCAAGAGCTTGATATGAAAGGCTTAGTGCCTTCCTATTGAAAAATCACTTTCAAAGGGGAACCACCGACACAACTTTATTCATTAAAGCATCTAATGATGATATTCTCCTAGTTCAAGTTTATGTGGATGACATTGTATTTGGTTCGGCCAATGAGTCCTTGTGTGAAGAGTTTGAAAAACTCATGACTAGTGAGTTTGAGATGAGTTTAATGGGAGAGCTAACTTTCTTTCTTGGCCTCCAAATTAAACAAACTCCTAGTGGTACCTTTATTCACCAAGAAAAGTATGCAAAAGAACTTATCAAAAAGTTTGGCCTAGAAAGTTCCAAACCAATGGGTACACCAATGCATCCAAACACAAAACTTGAAAAGGATGATGATGGCAAAGATGTGGATGAAACAAGGTATAGAGGAATGATAGGTTCACTCATGTACCTTACCTCTTCTAGACCGGACATTGTTCAAAGTGTGGATGTATGTTCAAGATTTCAATCTCACCCAAAAGAATCCCATCTTTCAGCCGTTAAGCGCATCATTAAATACATTAAGGGAACTAGTGATTATGGCTTGTGGTATCCTAAATCTGATGATTTTTGTGCAGTAGGGTTTTGTGATGCAGATTATGCGGGAGATAGAGTGGATAGACGGAGTACATCCGGCATGTGTTGCTTCCTTGGAAGCTCACTCAACATGTGGTCAAGCAAAAAGCAAGTCACAGTGGCTCTATCCACAGCTGAAGCTAAATATATTTCTGCATCTGCATGTTGTTCACAATTAATTTGGTTAAAAACGCAGTTGGAAGATTACAAATTAAAGATCAATAGTATACCCTTATTTTGTGATAATATGAGTGCTATTAACATCTCAAAAAATCCTGTTTTGCACTCAAGAACCAAGCACATTGAAATTAAATATCATTTCATTAGAGAACATGTGCAAAAGGGTACTATTGATATTCAATTTATAAAATCTGAAGACCAACTCGCTGACATTTTTACAAAACCCCTCTGTGAAGACAGATTCTGCTCTGAGAAAAATTTTGGGAATGATAGAATTAAGTTTTGTTGATAATTTGTGAAATTTTTAATTCTGTTTGGTTGTCTCGTAGGAAGGCAGGAGACATTTTTAGGACATGAGAAATGTGCCATGATTTAGGGGGAGACTGCGCTGACTTTAATTCTCTTGGGCCCCACCAAATCTGTTTGACCTTACTCTGACCAGTTTTTGAATTCTTCCTTTGTGTTAATCACATTTGTTATGTTTCATTGATTTGTTGCCATGTTTTGCTTTGTTACGTTTCATTGATTTGTTGTCCTATTTTGTTTTGCTTTGATCTGGCTCTGTTTTGAGCACTTTATGGATTAATTTCGACTTGAGCTTTGATTGTCATTGATAAATTTATTTGCTCAAATGTATATGTGATATGGAATTTTATTAAGGTGTTTAAAAAAAATATTTTCTTGTGAAAATATGATTCGGTCTTAAAGGATCCAAATCCTTGAAATTTCCATCTTTTAGGAATCCTTTGGAGCTTGTACACAGTTTTTGCTTTCTTGTTTTGGTATTGTATTTGGATACTATGGACCATTGTGTTTTGGTAGAAAATAAATATTCTGCTGTTTGGTATATTGTTTTCATTTATTTTGCAGGACCCCCATTAATGACAAAAGGGGAGGAAAAGATGAAAAAATTGAAAGAACAAGGGCTGAAATCATTTTTGATTCATGATCACCCCTGTGCATAAACTCTATGTTCCAATGATTATGATCTATTTTGTTGAAATGCTTGCTGTATTTAGGACAATTCTCTTTGTTTTGTTGAAATGCTTGCTGTATTTGGAACTTAGTTAGTTATGATAACTTTCTTGTGCTCTGATATGTTGGATAATTTGTTTGCTCTGATATGACTCTGTTTAAGTGAAAACATTTTTCTTGCTGTAAATTAATAATTTTTACTCTGATATGTTGACTGAAAAATGTTGTTCAAATTATTTGGCAGCAAATTGTTTTGAATTATCAATTGTGTTTTTGGTTGCTATGAACTCTGTACTCAAGCATTTTGTTTGCTATTGAGCAGAAAATCATTTATATGATAACAAATGAGTTTTGTTTATCACTTTATTTCTGCTCATAAATCAAGCCATTCAATATTTCAAAATACCATATGTTAAATACATGATGGCTTTAGGCTTGATAAAACATGTTACAGGAAAAGCTTCCCTTGGTAAAATGGCATATATTAAGAGAGAGCCATGTAACAATTGGAAAGGGGAAGGAATCCTAATCTTCAAAGGGAGTACTCTAATATTTGATTTCTTTCCATTTCAATTTTTAATAATGTTTGTCATTAAGGGGGATATTGATGAGTTTGGAAAACTCTAAGTTAACATTTGTGATGACTAAACATTATTAATTTAATTAATTATAAAAATATTAATTTAATTTCAATTCATGTATGTTGATTAAATTAATTTTTGCTATGCAGGTTATGTTTGGGACATAAATAAAAGAAAACATTCCAAGCTCAATTATATTCAGTATTGATACAAAAATATTTTAGCTAAATTATTGTTTTGATTATTTGGGCCAGAATTTGTGATACAAGCCCAATTGAAATACTTGCTATAAGAGCACCAAGGTAGGTCCAAAATCAAAAGGAAATTGGGCCAGATTTAATTTTGTTGAACAAGCCCAAAACAATTGTTGCCCCAAGACCATTAAAGCTTGGTCTAAAAATTTGATGAAGAGAAAGCAAATCTGCATGCTTTGTTCGGTCACCTCTTTCTCTCTTTAGTTGGAATTCAAATTTTTATGAAATAGCCTTAATTGCCTTGGTAACATGAGAAAGAAAATGCAAATGTGATTTGATGGCAATTAAATGTGAACTACACATTATAAGGCAGAAAAGAAAGGGAAGTGTTTTTTTTTTAATTGAATATAATTGATTTTAATTCCTTTCTTTATTTCATTTGGAAGCCATTTCTTTCTTCTCTCTCATTTCTCTTCTTGCCTTCAGTCACCTCACTGTCAGAGAAGAAGATGGTAGAAGCAAGTATTCTGAAGAAAGAAAGCAGAGGCTAGGTATGGTAATGTAAACCTAACTCATTTTCATTTTCTTCTTTAATTACATTGCAAGTTTTTCTCTGTTCTCTCTCCTCTCTCTTTCGGTCATTTCAACAGAGAAAGCATGGAAGTTAAAGCTAGACACCGAAGAGATGAAGATGCACACTACAAGACCATCACAATGATGGCAAGAAAAAGTAAACTAAAAGTATACTGTGGCTAAGATTCTCATTCACTTGTGGTAAGATTTTGTGAAGAGATCTTGGCTTCTCCATACCAAAAATGGTTGAAGAAGATTTCAGTCAGAGAAGAAGATCCTTGGAGAGGATGGCTTGTCTCTGATTCTGCTCAACCACCACAGGAGGTAGCTACAGTGGCTACGTGATGGAAGAGGCAGAGATTAGAGCAGAAGAAGCTATCATCATCATGAAGCATCAAGGGCCAGAAGTTCATCTTGGAGAGTAAGGCAAGGATGAAGGGCTCGGATTGATGAAGAGTAGTGACCAAGGAAGGACTAGAGGTAATTGCATGTTGGGTTTTGCATGGGTTATCTCTTCTCTCTCTCTGGCCGAACCGGTTCTAGTTGAAGAAGAAGAAGATTGGCTTGGTTTATTTGGTTTCAAACTTGGAGGCTTCTCCCTATAAGTAAGGGTGAACAGTCAGGGTTTGATTCAAGGAGTGAGAGTGCAAAGCACAGGGTTCTCAGAGCTACCTAAGCTAACAGAATTTCTTCTCCTTCAATGTTCTCATTTTGTAATTTTTCTGTTTAATTTTGTCATGTCTTGAGTCTCATGGAAAAGGCAAACAGTGAGGTTTGTATGAAAAATCCATAGAGCAGAAAAAGGCAGAGAGTGCAAAATTAAAAGAAAAAGCCATAGATGTCCTTAGAGGTCCTTTGTACATCTGTGTTGTGTTTCATGATTCTGTGGGAATCCCCTTGCAAGTTGAGTTAGCACTTTGCAGTGAAAGTTTGGCAGTGACCAAGTCAAGTTCAGTTTGGGTTTAGATTCTGGACTTGTCCCAGATAGGAAGGGTAGTTCCTAGGGAGAATTGGTGTTTGTAATCAAGAAAGATTATAGTGAAATTCCATCATTGTTGTGATGGAGACTGGATGTAGGCTGCACTGCACTTAGCAGCTGAACCAGGATATATTTGGGTGTAATATTCTCTCTTTTCTACTCCATTTCTGTTTCTGCTGCACAGAAGATAAAACTAAAAATATCTCGTACTGACTGACGAGATAAAAAGAAAAGTCTCGTGGCTGGGTACGAGACAAAAGAAAAAGTCTCGTGGCTGGTTACGAGATAAAAGGACAAAAAGTTTCCAGAAGCAGTTTCAAAATCTAGCAAGTATTGTCAAGTGAAAAGGGGCTAAGATTCAACCCCCCATTCTCTTAGCCACTGATAACCATCACTCCCTAGTTCACTTGGAACCCTACCATTGTTTCTGATCCTGCAGTGCTTCTTGATCAATCAGGTCGTTCTGAGGAAGCTGAAGTTCTAGTCTTTGAGGCCACTTCCAAGCATGAATCTTGAAACAGAGAGCATGCTCTTTTCTACTGTAAATTACTTGAGTCACACTCCAAGCGAGGCTCACCGAAAGATTTTGATGTTGCTTATTGTTACATGAACCAGCTTTTTTGTAGTTCTTTCTCTATTTACATAAAATGTAGGGCTTTGAGTATATGGTTAGTGGTTTGTGTGCAATGGATAGGCCTCGTGAAGCCGAGGATTTGGTTGAAGATTTGAGAGGCAATGGTGGAGCGATTGACCCTTCAGCTTTTGAGTTGAAGTCCATTAGGTATGGTTATGGAAGGCTGGGGTTGTTCCATGATTTGCAGAGAGTTGTGGATCAAATGAAGTGAGGTGGCTTTGAGATTGACACTGTTTGCGCCAATATGGTTCTTTCAACTTTTGGCACTCATGGTGAGCACATGGAAATGGTTTCCTGGCTTAAGAAGATGAGAAGCTCAGGCATCTCATTCAACTCCTCAATCGACAATGACAATTCATTCAAAAGGTAATCGACAGTGGAAATGATTTCCAGACTTAAGGAGTTACTGGATTCTTGTGTGAGAGGTAATGGTGTGGGATTCATCAGAGGATAAATTGAATTTGCATGGACGTCATTTGGGTTCATCCTATTTTATTATGCTGCTTTGGTTGAAGGAGATGTAGCGGAGAAGAAAAAGAAGGAGAGCAGAGAAGAAAAAGAAGGAGAGCAGAGAAGAAGAAAAAGAGTGACTTCTAATGGTGAACACAAATAGAACTCAAATTAGGGACTACGGTTATAAACCACTTCAGGGACTAAATTGAGTCAAATACCGATAACAGCCACGTCACCCATTTACCATGGCGTCTTTCAGTACACATTATCACGCCGTTAAAGAATATTCCCCAGAAAATGTTTCAAGGACGACTGTGATTCACCTTTGTTAAATTCAGGAACAATATTAAGGTCATTGCAAGTTTAGGAACGACCGTGAGGTTCGGTTGCAAGTTTAGGGACCACTTTGAGATTTAACTCAACTTGATCACTTGACCAAGAAAAAATTGATTTTATAAAATTATTTAATTGTGCAAAGTTACAATTGAATTGATCATTCTTCTCTTTTAAATTTTAAACAGTAAATTTGTTGAATATAATTTTTATTATATGTTTTATATATAAATATATTATTTTATTATATCATAGAATAGATAAAGATAGACATCAAGAGAAAAATCTAAAATGAGATTTTTTTTTTCTTCTACTAAAGATAGGAAACTCGAACTCGTCTTAGTTGAGTTTGAGGAAACTATGCCATTTGAACTATAACTCATTGGCAAATCTAGAATGAGATTGCTCCTTAATTTTTTGAAAAAAAAATTCATTTTTAACATAAATTCACCTATTTTATATCATATATGCTTTTTAGATTTTATAATTTAAATGAATTATTATTAATTGAAGTACTATGATGTATATCACATTCTTATATGATATGACATATTATAGCAAGAATTAAGCAATTAAGAATAACTCACAAAAAAAAATGATATAATGATATATAGTTAAGAGCTAATTTTATTCTCTATATATACGATAAAATACATCCGTTTTAACCTCATAGTTTTAGCATACGGAGGAATTAGTGATAGTTTAATTAATAAAATATTAAATTAAATTTATAAAACTTAAAATCAATTAAATAATTTTGAAAACATATTTAGCTTAATGCAAAAAATTTGAATTATTTTAGTATGAATGATTGGATTATTTTTTAACATAATAATTATTTACTTTGATTACTAAATAATAATAATAATAATAATAAAATGATAATACAAAGTTCTCTTTTGGTAAGCAAGCCCAATGACCCACATCACAAATATTATGTTTTGGTAGGCAAATTTACTTTTGACATTACATTAAACACAGCCTCACTCAACCTAATGATTAACACTTCTAGTAATTATCTCATACACCACATGTAAGGATGCTATTGGCCAGTCAAATTATAGTTATAAATAGCCACCAATACCTACGAGAGAACTCACATTATTATTATTATTATTGTAGCTGGGGCGTGTGATTATGGTGAATTGGCACTGTCGTTAAGTGCTGGAAACCTTGCAGCTGTTGTTCCTTCTATATTCAAAAATGGTGCTGGTTGTGGTGAGTGCTTTCAGATTAGATGCAAGGACCTAAAATTGTGCACAAAATCAGAAATCAGAGTGCTTCTAACTGATCTTAACAAAGATAATAAAACTGATTTTGTTCTTGACAGCAGAGTCTTTCAGTTTTTGGCTACCAAAAGAAAAGCTCAATATCTTCTTAAGCTTGGCGTTCTTGACATTGAATACAAAAGATATAAATAATTTTAATAATTCAGTCTGAAATATCTTCTTAACTATTGAGTTTTAAAGATTGTACAAAAATATAACCACACTTTATTGAAGTTGTTATTTGATACGGGGGGATAATGTTGGTTTGGGCGTTGATGCAAATGAAGTGAATGTTGTGGTTATGGAGTTTTGATTTCTTTCTATTCGATATATTGCCTCTTAGAATGTGTTGGACAACACATCACAAACATTATTTTTTGGTAAGTAATTTTATTTTATTGACATTACAATAACGTCAAATACACACTCACTCAACCAAATGATTAACACTTCTAGTAGTTACTTCATCAACAATCCTACAGATCCAAGAGGATATTAACAAAAAAACTAGCCAAATGTTTTTGGGTGAATCCAAAATCTCTATGTGGATAATATTTATGTTAGACATTAGAATATTTCTTCTATTAAATATCAGAATGTTTATTTTTCATACTATTCTTTTATATATTTTATATTAGAATTTTAATTTGGGGTGAAAAGTAATTAATATCAAATATTATAAATTAAAAACAAATAAAATTAATTAAATATAATTATAAATTAGTTAAATTTTTTACTTTTTTGCTGATCACCTCTTGGTTCCATATACTTTTGCTTACTTCATTCACTACATGTCAAAATATTATTGGCGAGTCAAATCATAGCCATACTTACCAACCAATACCTATGCCATCGGAGAACTCACCTTATACATATTGCACAAAGAAATTATTAATTTATTACTACTATAACTAATTTTTAGCAAAAGTCTTTCACACACCATTTATTTATACTACATATGATTAAAAGCTAAGTCACAACACTTAACGTACAAATCAAACCATGTTATCTCTAATTCTAGATAGAGATACTATTAGGAATTCCCCTGAAAGTTAACCCAGCTTCACTTGTAGGATAGAGCAGAGTATAAGGCATAGTAACAGGTCCAACTCTGTTTCTCAAATTCACATCATTGTTCCTTTGAATCAGAATTCCTTCAATTTCCGCCAACTTGTTCCCAAACTTCTTAAAAGCTTCTAAAGCATAAACATCAGAGGTCCAAAACTCAGCACTATCTCTGTTACCAAGGTAGTATTCATCAGAAGCATGCCTTGACAAAATCTCAATAACTGAAAGATCAATCAGAGTTTGAAACTTGGGTGTAACCGTTCTTAAGTAAGCCCGTTCAGGGTTTTTGACAAGCTCATCGTACTCGGGACTTCCCTCTTCCGGCATCAACCTGCGACTCAGAGTTGGTCGGTTTAGGATGAAACCGCCGTACGGATACTGACCGAAGTTAACGGAAGCGTGAAGCGCCGAAGCGGTCCATATGAGTGTGGTGCAAGTTTGAATTAGGTCTTGGAGAGTTTGCATCTGAGGCCACCATGGCTCGTCTTTCTTGTCTCCATGACCAACCTCTACAAGCTCTTTCCACCATTGTTGGAGTTCGAGGTCTCCCTTGACTGTGTCGTCTGAGGTGTAGTATAGAGAAACGTAGTCTTGGACCCATGTGTTAATGGCTCCCCAGATTTCTAGTCCGTCCATGGCGTAAGGATAATCCTCTATCACAAGACGAACACCGTTCGGGGAACTTGCATCCGCAATCGCCATTCCTCTGAATTATTATTGTAAATCACAAACACACATTTTTATATGAACATTATTCTAAACATCTTTACGTAAAGTTATTATGCTTCTAATCATGTCTCATAAACTAGCCATAAGCAATCTAAGAACGAATACATAGATAGAGGTATAATTAAAGCTCATGTTTCATATGAATTTCATAATACAACTCAAAATTAAGTAGTTTGTTTGGAAATTTTATCACATTTTTAAAATGTGCTATCTATCTATCTATCTATCTGGTTGTAAGAATGAGATTCTTATATGAGAATGTATTTATAGTGGTTGAATTGATTTAAATAGTTTAGATGAAATATGTCCCATAAATTATATACAAGCAATATATTTATAGTTATCGAATTCATGAGAGAATGTATTTATAATAAGAGGAGTGTTAGGCGCTGTCGGCATAGGTTTTGTGATTTGTAGCTTTTATTAGTATTTTTAATGGTATAAGATTACATCTAATGATATGAGATTATTCAATTTTTTTTTGTTAATCAAGTATTGATCAGATTATAATAATTGCATTTATAGCCTTTTTTCTTCAATTTTGATTAAAATATACCTAATAAAACATACCTAATAATAGTTTGGATAATTTTAATATGACTATATTATGGTAACTACTATGACTATAGTGTTTTAAAAAGTGTGGTTAAAATTAAAGTGACACTTTTTTTATTGTTAAACAACGTTTTTTTTTTAAAATGTTACTTAAAAAAAATTACTAAAATATACAAAAATATGACTTTAATTTTAACTAAGCTTGCATAGTTACCATAACCACCATTGTATAATTGTATTAGAATTCACCTAATATTTTAGCTTACATAGTATATATCCATTTTAATAGTAACTGGCGGTACTAAGAACTTGAACAAAAGCATCGATTATTGTTACCTCTTGATAAGATCAGAAGGTAGAGCTTGATCTGTAAAAACCCAATCCTTATAAATGACGGAAGATATTTCCATGGCATACTTAGAAGGCAAGAAAGTTTGTTCAATAATGCCACCTGCATTGATAAGTTGATTACGAGCAAGAGCATTTATATTCATAGTGTCACGATAATGTGGAAATAGAAGCTTGTAAATTGGGTGAAGCACACTGAGCTGCCTGTTAGTTGCTATCACGAATGGCTCCACAACTGCATGAGTGTTTAACCTATCACAAACATTAAACTTAGATTAATGCTAAGATTTATATTTCGGACATATTAATGCTAAAGAAAAAAATACCAATAAATCTTTTAGAATAACAGATATCGATATACTACTTTTAAATTAGTCTTTATAATTAGGATAAAAAATCTTAATTTGAATTAACTTATCTATATTTATTATCATAAAAAAATTTATTGATATTTTTTTTAAAATTAATCTATCTAAAATGTAAATTCTCAAGAATTTATTTGTCATTTTACTCTATTTATAAAGATCACAACAATAAACACATATCCTAATAAAGGATAGATTGAAAGCAAAGCAAAAAAGTATGTACCAGTGGCTGATAAGTTGATGAACGTTTGAATCATTGACGATGACATAAGCTTTGGCCAGAAGCCAAATGTAACTTTGAACACCTTCAATTGCAGGCAAGTAGACTTTACTAATGGCACCATATTGGTCTCCTTCAGGGTGTGGCAAACTTAACTCAATTGCAAGTGGCTTCAAAGTTCCATCACTCTTCAAATAAAGGATGGTTCTAGTAGCATATGCCTTTGAATTAGTTGAGTTTATTCTCCTTAAATATGGAAATATTGCATCATGATCATCTAATATGAACACCTTCTTTTGCTGGATTGCCTGCAATTCAATGCAATTTACCCACCCAATTACTTTATTTAACTATTTAATTTATTATTCCAATACAATTAGATTAATATAAGGTTTTAGATTATACATTTCACAAGAAGCAATAGTTTTCTTTTTTTTTTAAGAAAAAAAGAGAAATTAATATAAGGTCCTTTTGTTTTTTACAATTTAACAACTTCAAAAATCAATATACATTTTAAAAATTTAAGATATGAAGTCTACATGAACCTAAAATTTTAGGGAGTTTATACAAGGATTAGTCTGTCGCAGATTTAAGCTCTATTTAAGGGTTTATTATGGATTGCTGCATATACAAGACGAAATTTGAACTTTCCATACTTATTTAAGCGGACAAGTCAGTTGATTAGTCATTACAGGGACGGATATAGGGGGCGAGTGGCGGCCTCGGCCCCCCCAACTTTTTTTAATAGTAATAAGTTATTATGTATAATTTAATTTTTTTAAAAAAATATTTAGTATTTAATCTAATATAAATAAAAGTTCAGTCTAATTTAAATATTAATAATTTTTAATATCTAAAAAATAAGTAACAATATTAAAAAAAATCTGAAAAAGATATTATTACTAATATTTTTTAATTAAATAAAAATTTTTAAATCTCATAAAGTGAATTCTTTTTCTTCTTGTAGCCGTTTTTTTTATTCGTTTGGTATTAATTCTCTTTTTTAACTGCTACAATTAAGAGATCTTTTTTAACTATGAATATTGTGAAAAATAACTTAGAAACAAAATAAAAGATGAATTTCTTGCTAATTGTCTTTTAATTATATTGAAAAAAATTGTTGAAAATTTTGACACAAATTCTATCATCGGTGAATTTTATGATACAAAGAATTGACCACTTCGTTACTAAAAAATATACACATATTTTTTTTACTTTAAAATATATTCTCAGAGATCTTTTTCAACTATGAATATTGTGAAAAATAACTTAGAAACAAAATAAAAGATGAATTTCTTGCTAATTGTCTTTTAATTATATTGAAAAGAAAATTGTTGAAAATTTTGACACAAATTCTATTATCGGTGAATTTTATGATACGAAGAATCGACCACTTCGTTAGTAAAAAGTATACACATATTTTTTTACTTTAAAATATATTATCTATCCGTATATTTTTATAATACATCTTATATTATATAATTTTTTTACATAATTTTTAATATTATATGTGTTATTAGCCCTCCCATAATATTATTTCTGAATGCGTGCCTGTTAGTCAACCAACTCAAGTTGATTAACATTTTATATTATTGAACTCAAATTCTAAAGTACCTCATCTATGGTGAGCCCATCTAAATTGGGCTCTATTTGCTCTTTGGTTATTGTACTTGTATGATCACCATAGACTCCGCTGTCTAGCTTACTTTTTGGAGGAAACTCCTGCAATGAATTTCGAAAATATTTTTAATGAATAATAATTATGTTAAAAAATTTTCCAACCAAGTTTCACGAAATAAATTCTAAATTATTATATAAACATCCTAGATTATCATAGCTTCATAAATATTAATCACTACTTAATTAATTCTTACTTGAAGACAACGAATTAAGCCAGGATTTACGCCAGCAAGAATTTCTCTCGCAAATTCTACATCAGTCATCCATGCAGATTTACTCACTGTTCAAATTAATAGTAAAAAAAAAATATTCAAAAGATCATCACTGTTCAGCAAAAATAAAAGATTTGTAAGCCTAATTTTTTTATTGAAACAATTATTACCAAAAAGAATATACCTTGAACAACTTTAGGAACAGGAAACTTGAGGAACTGTTCACCATCAGTTCTAAGGAGTTCATTGACCACAGGCAAAGGAGTAATTTGCTTAATCACATCTGTGGGTAGCTTAATCCCTCCTTCATAGAGATCATGAACTTCTTCAAAGCTATCAAACTCAATTGGTGTGAAATTTATGTCAAACACTGATTTCAAAGCTGGGATTACATCTTGGGATATTGATTTAATTCCATAAGCTAAGAAGTCTGACGATTTCAAGTGACCAAAGGCTTCATCTCTTGGAATATAGAAATTATCACTTCTACTTTCGGTGTTAGGATCTGTTATATAATAAACCATTCAAATATAATTATGCAAAAATAAAAGTATTAATTTAGGAATATATATTTTTTATTTTTAACGTTTGTAATTTTTTTAAAAAAGAGTAAAGTATATTTTTTTTCCTTAAAATTTGTTAAAAAATTTAAAAATATTTCTAAATTTTATTTTGTTTCAATTTTGTCCTAAAAAATTTTAATTTGCATTAAATATACCTTTGATAGCTAAATTTTCAAAAAAAAAAATTAGAACTAATCCAGTAATAATGCATGATAATTATCTCTTATTTGTTTGTGTTGATGGTTGTTCTTGTAAAATTGTTACTGAATTGATCCTAAGTATTTTAGCCATCAAGAGTATATTTGATGTAACTTAAAAATTTTTAGGATAAAATTAAAACAAAATAAAACTTAAAAATATTTTTAAAATTTTTAACAAACTTTAAAAACAAAAAATATACTTTATTTTTTAAAAAAATATCTCTTATATTAATTTTAAATTTTATTTTTTTAATATTTTTTATTTATGTTAAAACTATAAATTAAAATCTCCCTAACAGTTCTTTATAATAATTTTTTCAAAAAATATTATATTTTAAAGAAAATTAAAAATATTAAAACAAAACATATATTTTATCTTTTTATATAATATTAAAAAATAAAAGTGGTTGACCTGTTTTTGTTGGTTTTCTACCAGTTCTACCCCTCCTAGGGTAAGGATAAGTAGAAGATCCTCCAAGAACTGGACGAGCATATTCCACACCTTTGTCTGGATCGCCCAAATCATTGTAAACATCATAATCATATATTCTTTCCCATTCCTTTCTTTCCCCGGTCCCATTTCCTCTTAAATTCTTCAATTCAAGGTCTCTGTAGTACACTAGTGGACCTGGTGTTTTACTTGGTAGGTATGTCTGGAATAGTAATTAATTCTCGTTAATTTTTATATATATTGTTGGTATAGAAAATTAGAAATTAAACAAGTGTATGTAGCATATAATGAATAGTGAACAATAGTGATAATAATAATTGAGAAGAAATTAAATAATTCAAATATATGACTGTGAATTTAATTTTAATATATTAGGAGAAAATATGGTTAATTAAGTCATATACTGGCTGCTTTTATGTCATATGAATTTAATTATATAGTGTGTCTAATAAAGAACTAGTTAAATAAAAATATATAATTTGTTGACTTAAGAAAGTTTTATTGCTAGACTATATGTAAATAAAAAATTCTAGAGAATAGAGACAAGATGACAAAAGTTTGTCTCTATTATTATTTTCTCTAATTAACTTTTGGATAAATAAAAAATAAATGAAACAATTTTTCTGTAAAAGAAATTTTATTTGTTTATATATTTATCTTATTCTTCAAATAAATTTATATATGTCACTCGAAGTACTATTTTGACACTTTTATCTTAGTAAGATAACTATCAAACAGACCTTAATTAGTTTAACAAAATTAATTAAATTCTATACATTAAACAATATGATTTAGTTATTATAACTTACATTGTTGGCGAAGAAAATGCGATCAGATTGATAGTTTTTGGCATTGTAAATCCAGGAGTTGCAAACAAAGTGGATGGTTCCAACATTTGGAATATCTTCAAGAGTCAAACTGAGAAGCAAGAACTCATTTGACATATAGTTCTTTATGTAAAATGCTCCTGGAATCCCAAAGTTACTATCATAATCAAATTCAATCTTGAATGCATTTTGTTTGTCTCCCAAAGTTGGCAAATTGTCAATAATTCCTTTTAAATAAGCTGTATTCCCAACTTTTCCTTTGCCACTTGCTGTACATCATTTTAAGCATAAATTATTATTATAATTGTTATGTCATTATACCGCTTTTTTTTAGAAGTTTAAGTTGATAAGAAAAGACAATATAAATAATTATATCTCTAACACTTTCTAACACTTTTTCAAGTAAGAATTTCTTTTTTTTTTTGTTTACATAGGCCTTTTTAAGTTAATTTTTTTTACTTTTGGACATTGAACTCATGTTATGAAACTATTTTTTTCAAAAATTTAAGCTGATAAAAAAATAACTTAAATAATTATATCTCTAACAATAATATTAACGATGCATTACAGAACAATTTCGAATATATAAAACCACATGATTTTTTTTTAATTAAACCCT
>NC_029793.2:9185839-9189215 GCF_000816755.2 Arachis ipaensis | reverse complement strand
TAATTTGGTTGAATGAATTAAGTACTTACAATCTGGTTTAGTAGCACTAATCAACTGAAATGCGACCGAAAAGCCCAAGAAAGAAGAGAGGGTATCAACTATTGAGATAACACCCCCCAGGCTTGTGTCAAGAATACCCTCAACACTAGTTATGCTATTCACATCTAACACATTCTTTTGCATTAGCACAACTGTGCCTGTTATCTTTGCCCCAAAAATGTTCATTTTTTATTTTTGAAGAGATTAATACAGAAGCTCTGTGATTTGTATGCATTAATATACGCAAAGTTAGTTGGTATTTATAGAGATTAAAGTTAAGAGGGTTGATCTATATGGCATGCGATACTCGCGTCACTTAACTAATGTGCAAAATGTGCATTGTTATAAAATATTAAGGAAAAGTTTAGGGGCAGTAACTTTGTTAAATTCTGACCAGCATGTAACCAGCAAAGAAGAGTGAGTCATTGGATGAAATCTCACACCAATCTCATACCATTAAAACCATCATTGATGACTATTTGATGGCTACAAATCACAAAAGTTGCTGGCTCTCTAACATTCCTCAAATATCAAATTAAATACTACATCTTTATCAAATTAGGAAGAGATAAGATTGATTAAGTTCAACTTGCCTCTAATTATTTAAATGAATTTTCTATGTAATCTATTGTTTAATAATGATAATTATTGTTGAACAATGCAACCTCAGTGATGCATTGTTCTCTTAGCTAGGTGATACCTAAATCGAAGGCCTTTTTTTTGTGACTTAAATGAAAGGCCTTATTATAGCTAAAAAATATTAAAACAAAAATCTAATTAAGAAAATTATAGAGTAAATTACCCCGACATCTTTTAGATAGCGTTTGTTTTGAGGTACTGAGATAGAGACTGGAAGACTGAGACTCAATATCATGTTTGTTGGTTCAGAGACTGATACTGAAATTTCTGTCTCTATCTCCAAAATTTCAGTATTTCAGTATCTCCAAAAAGTAGGGACTAAAATTTTTAGAGATGGAAACTGAAACTTTAATAACATTTTATACTTAAAATATCCTCATTTCAATTAATTAATTTTAATTTTACTCTTTGTGCAAATTAAATTAGAATTTCATTATTGTTTCAATTTCTGTCTCCCACTTTATACCAAACAGAATACTGAGATTTATTTCAATCTCTATTTCTTAGTCTCTGTCTCTCAGTCTCAGTCTTTTCATCTCCGTCTCTCCACCAAACACTACCTTAAGGTTAAATGATAGTAGATACGACAATATCTTATTTTCAAAAGAATAAGTATAAGAAATTAATTTTTAATTCGTTAATAGTCATTTTTTATTGTTAAATTATTTTTAAAAGAATTTAGAACTTAGAATTAAAATTTAGTATTTAGATTTAAAATTTAAAATTAAAAATAATTTAAAATTAATTAATATTAACTGAAAATATAGTTTTTAATTAAAATTAAATGGACTAATTAATCTGATTGATGAACATGAGTACATGACAAAGAGAAATGACAATGGAGATATGAATTAAGATAATTTTTATAGATATGATAAAAAATATTAATATAACAAATAAAAATTGAGAATAATTTTGGAAATAAAAAATAAAAATATATATAATTAAAATTTTAAAGAGAGTGGCATTATCAATTTGCCAATAACATTATTATTTCCATAATCTAAAAATCATTACTCCTGATTTCGGAGGTTGGAATCAAGCTCCCCTCCATGTGCAAAATGCGCATCGTTAGAGTACAAAATATGATTGCGATTATTGAGAGTGACACTCCCTTTCTTATAAAAAAAATTATGATGACTATATATCAATTCTTCATTCATCATGTTCCCTATTTATATATAAATATAATTTTATATTTGTTGCCTCTATTTGACTGTATCTCTTGGGTACGGTTGATTTTTATATGCGAGCGAGCTGGTTTGATTGTTCTCAAATTAAGCTATTTACTATACACTGACGTTTGATTTGATTATATATACGGAAAGAATTTTATTGTTGTCCATTAATTGGTTTAATTTTTTCACAATAGCACATGCATTGATTGTTGTTTCTGAAGTAGTCTGATTGTTCTGTATAAATGAACTACTAGTTTGATTGTTATTTGGGACGGAATAGACAGCCTGATAATTTTTTAATCAAGTTTAATTAATTTTTTTTTATTATGCTATTTGTTATTATCGTTATTTTTTTATTTTTTTTATTATTATCATTATCGTTGTCTCTTTTTTTTTTCACATATATATGTTAAGGAAAAGTATGAGGAACCAATGAAATATTTGTATAATGTGTACAATGGAGATTTAGAGAGTATTAGAAATATAACAATTAGTGTTAAACTTTTGAAATGAGTGGTATAATGACATGGTATTAGAGCGCTAGATCCGAAAGGTTAAGAGTTCGATCCTCTAGTATGATAAATGTTCATTTTATAATTCAATAGTCCATTGTCTCCCTAGCAGGACTCATATGTTAAAGACTGAGTATAAAATTTTTGATGCATATATATAACACAAAAAATTTAAGCTAAATACAAATATTTTAATACACAGCATAACAATTTGTGAATAATCACATAATCAGAATATTGATATACATCTAACTAATAAAATATATTCGCAACAAAAAATTATGTGCCGTGCATAAAAATTTATGTGCTATGTCAATAAAAAGAAACTTAAAGAAAAATAAAAAGAAAAAGAAGTGCAACCACATATTATATGATTTTAGCTAGGTTATATATATATAGCCAACTTAATTAAACTTATATTGGTTACCAAAATCGTTTGTAACGTATAACATCACAGTTTAATTAATTATTTAGGCTTTCAATTTGACTCTGCTATTGAAGATGAGAAGGAAGAAAATGTGACTCTGGAAGAAGATAAAGTGGAGCAGTTTTGATACGTAATATTTGAATTTGAATTTCAATTTCATAGTGAGTTTTTGATTGCTTGATTTTCTCCAAAGAGGTCTTAAAAATTAAGGAAGTAGAATCAAAGTGTTAAAATCGGAAAGATTTTTATGTCTTTTTACAAGTAATTAGGAAGGTAAATTTTTTTTGTGACTATTAGGAAGGTAAATTAAATTGTCCTAATTAATTTATAGCTAGGTAATGCTAGAGGTAGAAAAATCGGAATTTTTGTAAAATAAAAAAGGTAAATTAAGTAGGTAAAATATGAAATTTAAGTTGTAAAATCAATTGAGTTATTTAAAATCCTAATATAAAAATATTTTTAAGAGTTAAATCGAGATTATAACTACTATAAGAGACAACAACAAAAATTATCTTATTTTACTTAACATTTATAATTTTATACATATAATATCTATAATTATATACGTACTACATTTATAT
>NC_029793.2:9180383-9185772 GCF_000816755.2 Arachis ipaensis | reverse complement strand
CGTACTACACGTACTACATTTATATAAAATTATTCATTTATTTTAGCAATAATTTAAAAATACAAAATAAAAAAATGTAGTGCAAAATAAGATAATTTTTATACTGGTTTAGATTAGTTTTCTATTGTCTTTTGAACAATTTTGTTAATTTAATTTATCTACATTGAGACTCTTAAGAATGGAAAAAGAATTTTGTTTAGGAAAAGGAAAATTAAAGAAGATATTAATATTTAGTTGCATTGTTTAATTGATCCATTTGATTATATCATTGTTTAATTTATCTAGTGTGATTATGATACTTACAATTTCTACGCTTTTTAAAATACAAATTGCAAAGGTTATTATAATCTTAAACCTTTAATTAATCGGATTAATGACTCGGATGATAGATGACTAGAAATTAAACTAAAACTGTCACTATAACAATATTTTTTATTGAAAGTAATTGTAATTATTTGAAAATAGCTACATACTGCATGCAACTAGTGCAATATCCCAATAAATTTAACATTCTGTTGTTGGTAAGAAAAAAAAAAGTTAAAAAAAAAAATAGTAACTTTACCCAAGTAAAAGAAAGGAAACGAACAATAAAATTTGATGGAAAGAAAATTTCGGGAAACAGCTTGATTATGGAGTTTAGGGTTTGTGTAGAACATGATACTGCCGTTTGTTTTAGTATTGAATTAATAAATACTGGTGTAACTATTGATTCATTTATTTATTAAATATGTATACAACTAATAGAAATAAAATTATATAGCTGAAGATTGTCCACGATTGAAAAAAAAAAAGAGTAGACAATAGCCAAAATACACCGTACATAAAAAAAAAAAAAAATCTGAGTAGCAAAGCAATAAGAACCCAAAAACAAGAACCCTACGGCCAATAATGCTATCTATTTAAACCTCTCCGCCACAAAGTCAAATGGCACTACCTTCCTAAACTGGATAAACACATCATAAAACAACTCCAAACACCTACCTGCTAATTTCTGAAGAACTCTCATTTTTCAACACCGGCTACATTAATTAATTAATTAGATTATTATTTGTCATCATAAAAAAGTATAGGTAACCAACTAATTAAAAATGCAGCTAATTTTTATCCAACGAGCTATACTTCAAATGGTATAATCTATTCATACTCACCTATAAGTCGCGGGTTAGAGTCTCCCTATCTTTGATTAAAAAAAAATCAGCTAATTTTTACACCTAATTCTAAAATTAAAAAAAAAACATGTTTTTAAATTTTACAAACCCATACCCGAATATTTACGCCACGCATATTCGTTGCTTTTTTCTCTTCTTTTTCTTCCTCTTTCTTATAGTCCTCCTCCTCTTCTTTGCCAAATTCACGCCGCGCCACCCACGCCACCCATCACCGTTGTGTTGTGCCGCCTATCACTCGCACATCAATCTATTGCCAATCTACGCCACAACACTACGCGGCCCATCACCATATGCAACTGGATCGGAAATGGCGGAGCACATCGTGGGTCTGAATTCGGGCGACTTCCGACTCTCTCTTGATGGGGCAACGCGCGGAGCAAGGAGTGGTTGCTAGCGGGCATTGGTGGCGATGCAAGGGTTGTTGGCAGCGCAGGGGTGTGGGTCGTCGTGGACAGGTTGTGTGTATTCGTCGCCAGTGTGAGACGCGCCGATCCAGGGGTTGTTGGCGGCGCTGGGGCATAGGTTGTGCATATTCGTCGCCCGGTGGGAGACGGGTCGCACGACGTGGATTGCGGCGAGTGCATTGCGGGCTACAACTTTTTTTCTTCTTCTAGGTTTTAGACGATTCCTTTTATTAGTTTTGGATGTTTCTTTTTCTTAGGTTTTTCGATGCATTTTTTATGTTTTAGATGTTTCTTTTTCTTATGTTTTGGATGGTTCTTCTTTTTAGGTTTTGAATTTTTTTACTAGTTTTGGATGTTTCTTTTCTTAATTTCAAATGTTCTTTTTTCAATATTTTTGGATGTCTCGTTTTGTTAGGTTTTGAATTTTTTTAAATGATTTTAGATATCTTATATTTAGGTTTTAGATATTTCTTTTTGTTACATTTTGAATATTTCTTTTTATTATGATTTGGATATTCTTTTTTACAATAATTTTGGATGTTTATTTTTATTTAATTTTGAATATTTTTTATAATAATTTGAATTCACGTTCTCAAAAAATAAAAGAATAAAAGAAATGTTGCTAGCTAATTAATTGCAACCGGCTATATTCTAATTGGTTATCTAGTGGAAGATATCAATCACGCTAGGAAATCAACACGAATCTAGTCAACAACAAGGCAACAAATGCTTTTAAACTGTACTATATACTAATTAATTGTCATTAATTAGTGATTATTTAAAATTTATTTTTTAAAATGTAAATTTAATAATTATTAATTACTTCTTCTTATTCTAATTCATCTTTTACCATAATTTCTAAGAAAAAAACATACAAAACATAAAAAAAAGAATCATTCAAAATTTAGGAAAAAGAAACATAAAAAACTAGTTAAAATAATCATTCAAAATCAAATAGGAGGAGGAGAATAAGAGCCGCAGGGTGGCCAACGACGACCTGGACGGCATTGCGTGGACGGTGGGGGACTCGCTGTGGCGCGTTGTGAGAAGGAAGCCACGGAGGCCGCGCATCGCAAGTGGAGGAGTCGCCATGAATCGGAGTAGTTGATCGCGCGTCGAACTTGGCGATGGCTGCGTCGCGACGGATGGAGAGCTATGGGGTTTGGATTCTGCACTGTCTAGCGCGACGGATGGAGGCCGCATGCAATGGTGTTTGGCGGTGTAGATGCGTCGGGATTATGATCCCGCAGCGGTGAAGACGGCTATGTCCAACGAAAAACGACGACAGCGGGACGCGAGGAGGAGGCCGTGCAACGCGATGAAAGACGCTGCTGTAGTCGGTAGGCGACACCGCCAAAAATTGCAAGCGAGGTAGCGAGCACTTCGTATGGAGGGGGGTGCCACCTGCAAAGACACTCCGATGCCCTAGTCAGAATATGTGCAGGCGGAGAGGGAATGGTGTGTGAATGTGACGTACCTCGGGGAGAGAGCCAGTCTCCCCCTTATATACATGTCAGTAGTGGGCCCCTTCGATGGTCAGGCCCATACCCTCAAGGGCGCTGTCCTCCGGCTGTGTGCAAGCCGTACGGGACGCGTGTCCGGGTCGGGTGGAGGGCGTATTACTGGGCCGGCGAGAACTCGGGTCGGGTTGACCCGTGTGAGTTTGGGCCAGGCTGTAACAGTGCCCCCAACGCGTCAGCGATGGCCGTGGGGGGCCATAGGTGACGCGTGATGTTTACACTCGTGCGTTGTCGTCCGGTCGGCTGATCGTGAGAGGGACGCGTCTCTTGCGCGCGTGTCTCTTGATCTGCTGTGGCATCTGTTTGCCGTTTCATTCTCCGCGCTGGGCATTTAATGCTCATAATGATTTGAAAAAACCCGTGCGCAAAGACAATCTTGCCCCTGCTTCCTTTCGCGCTTTCGAGGGTGGTTTTTAAACAGTTTTTTCCACTTATCCACCTCCCACTCTCACTATTTCCAACTCTTTTTCTCCCTAACATCCAAAGCTTTCTGTGCAAACTCCCTCTTGCTCCAACTTTCAGTCCAGATTTCCTTCATCGTTCCAGGTAATCTTCTGGTTTCTTTCTTTTGGTATTTGTGTTATGTTCTGTTGTTGTGTGATTTGCTGTTTGCATTTGTTGCATGGCTGGTTTATTTTTGTTGAGAGGTTTTTCCAGTGTTGGGATAGGTGAGTTAGGGAAGGGGTACCATTCCCGGATAGGCTTTTTTGGGTGGTTTGTGAGGTAGGCGTAGTTTTTAGTCGTGTCTGGTCATGATTGAGTTGAAAAGGTGTAGTTTCTGAGTTTTTTCGGGCTCCCGACCTCATAGACTAACGGAGTGGTACCCCGCTGTAGGTATGCCTCGCGTTGTCTCCCGGTCTTCCGGATCTGCTGCGGCTTACGACCCGTATGCTTGGGTGACTGACGATATAAGGAGTTCACCCAACCAGATGGACTTGGAGGAATTGACGGAGTTCCGGCAAGCCGGTTACTTGTGTGGGGGTACTGACGAGGAGGCCAACTACGAGGCCATTGTCCCGCTTCCTCATGAGCGTATTTATGAGCTCAATTTTCATTCTCCTCGCGTCCCCGATTGGATCTGGTTTTATAAATCCATGTTCACACAAGTTGGTGTTCGGATACCGTTCTCTGATTTTCAAATGGCGCTGCTGAACCGGATATCCGTCCCCCCGTCTCAACTTCATCCGAACAGCTGGGCTTCGATCCGTTGCTTCGAGATGGTCTGCGAGTACTTGGAGCTACCGGCGTCGGTGGACGTTTTTCTTTTTTATTTCAACCTTACGAACCCCTCCAAACAGGGGAAAGCAAGAAAAGGGTTTCTTTCTTTCCGTGCTGCCCAGGGTAGGAAGATTTTTAGCCTTTTTGAGGATTCCTACCATGGTTTTAAGGATAAGTATTTCAAGGTTCGTCCCGTCAAGGGTCGCCATCCCTTCTGGTTGTCGTTAGAGGGGGAGCGCCTTATCCAGACTTACTGGAGCTTTGGCGCGGGGTTGAATCCTTTTGTGAAAGTGTCGTACAAGAGGTTGTCGGCTGTAGATAAGCAGATAGCGAACGTTCTTCTTGCTATCTTTGAAAAGAATCCCGTGAACCCCCACCTTCTCATGGGTGAACGGGAGGCCGGCCGGAGCTATATTTGTGAGTTGCTTTTCTTGTTTGCTTATGTTTCTTGTTTGTCGGTTTGACGACTAACGTTCTTGTTGTTTAACGCAGTGGAAATGTCTGCCACCGTGACCGGTCTTGAGAATCTGATGAAGACCTTTTTTGATGCTAGTGATGATGAGAACGCCGAAGAGAAGGACGCCGGCAAGTCGGAGGGTCCGTCGGGGGAAAAGGAGAGCCAGGCTTCCCCTGCTCAGGATACCGAAACGTCGGGAAAGCAGGGCTTAGGGGGTCAGGCTTCCCCTTCCCATGAGGAGGGACCTGCTGACGGGCAGGCGACTCTCACCCCTCAACCGGATAGCGACGTGGAGCTTATCCACACTCCTAAGAAGCGAAAGATGTCTTCCAGCCCGGAAGGGGCCCTTACCGTAATGGAGAGGAATTTTGATGCTTCCAAGTTCATTGACTCCCAACTGATACCCGGGACAGAAGAGCATTTTCATGCAACCGAGCTGTTTGGGCAGGCGAGGTGGATGTATCGCACCTTGCTTCGTGGGGCCGTGATAGCTCGGAAGGCCGAGTTTGAGTTATCCGGTATGGAGGCGCTTCGGAGGAAGCTTGAGTCTTCTGTTAAGGCGAACAATGACTTTAAGGCTCAAGTTGAACTCCTCCAGGGTCAGCTGTCCGAGATGGGGGG